>NW_012109264.1:497070-520910 GCF_000951045.1 Mandrillus leucophaeus
GTCACCCATGGCGCAGTCTTGGTTCACTGTAACCTCTGCCTCCTGGGTTCAAGCGATTCTCCTGCCTCAGCCTCCCAAGTAGCTGGGATTACAGGCACAGATCACCACCCCCTGCTAATTTTTTTGTATCTTTGATAGAGACAGGGTTTCACCAGGTTGGCCTCATGATCTGCCTGCCTTGAAGTATTTCTTTATGTACCTTCTACCAGTTTGCCCTAGTGCCCCACCCCTTTAGGAAGCCAACTGAATTTCTCTTCTAAAGAGCATCTTACCTGATATCTGAATTTACTGATCACTTATTTGCCCCTATGTTTCCAAAGGGTAAAAGATTTGAAGTGAATCTAAATTTTCAAGACAGTCGACTCTATCTATAGGAGGTCATCAGGAGCAGTAGAAAGAGCATGGGCTTTGGGGTCAGATGCTTCCAGGTGTAATTGTCCCAAACCTTAGCCCTCTTGCAAGTCAATTTCTCAGAGCCTCCAGTTCCCAATCTGTGAAACGAGACCATAGCATCTTGTAGAGCCATAGTGGGGATTAGATGAGCTGGTGCGTGACTCACAAAGTTACTGGCATGGCACAAGTGTTACAAAAATGATATGGCGCTTCCCCTCTTTGCAATTCCCGGGCAAGCATGTTTGGCTTTCAGTAACCTACTTTTGCTCAAAAGCTGGTTATCATTTCACTTCACCACCAGGTGGCAGTATCTGAGGCCACTGGGATTTCCTTCCAGCAGCTAAAGCAATAATGGAAAAACAACACAATATTAAAACACAGCTGGTAAGTGATAACTGGCTTCCAAACCAGAGCTCCAACATAATAAATATTTTCTCATCAAGCAGAACCTGCCAGCAGTATTTGATTTGCTTTGTAGCTGGGTGTTACATGATAAAGTGACTGAGCAGCCTGCTAATTCCAGAGCCGGGCTCTCAGTGAGGAGAGAAATGATTTATGGAGAAAGCAAAAAGCAATGGTAGGAATCATGCCAGGCGTGGTGGCTTATACCTGTAATCTCAGCACTTTGGGAGGCTGGGGCAGGAGGATTACTTAAACTCAGGAGTTTGAGATCAGCCTGGGTAATATAGTGAGACCTTGTCTCTATACCAAAAAAAAAAAAAAAAAAAAAAAAAAAAAGAAAAGCATTTTCAAAGCAGGAGATTTTAATGTATTGTTATTCTTGGGGAAGAAACTGTAATGGTTTCAAAAATTAAAATAAAAGATTCTTAATTTTAAGCCACAACCTATAATAATGAGAATCAGAAATCTAATACCTCGTGTTTGGGAACCAACCTGAATAGAGCTATGTTTTTTCATGGATAGAATCAGATATGCTGCAGATTGTATCATTTGCGTAAGTCGACAAGGGTATACCTTACCAAGTGTCTCCCGTGTGTCAGGCCCAGGATTAAAAACATGATGGTACAATATGAAAAGAATCTTAGCATAAGATTGTCCAGGACACTATGGAAGGATCCAGCGATGATCATGAAGGCTTCTCCAGAGAGATGACATTTTAGCTGAGCACAGAGGGAGGGGACCTGCCCTGGTGAGTGGATGCTGGTAGGACACAGGAAGGGGGTCCTTGGAGAGGTGCCCAGAGAGGCAGAAAGATGATCCAGGTGGAGTGAGCAGACACCCAAAGGTGTAAATGATCTGATCTAAATAACAACATCCAGCTCAGAAGATGGGAGGAAATGATGGGAAAGGGGCCAGAAAACTAAGTAAAGCCATAGTTACCAAGAGGTATGAACAATATAGGTAACAGAAATTATAAACACGAAAGACTTTCAACAAACTGGAAACCTAGTCAGATGATGTGATGACACTGATAATGACCCAGCAGTGTATCAATAGCTTAACAGACATTGCGTTTTATAATTCTCAAAATGACTCATCACAGGGGAATAATTACTTCCATTTTATAGATGAGAGCTGGAGGTTTATGTGTATGTCCCAGTTGATAAACAAAGCACCTTGCAGTTAGGAGTCAAACCAGGTTGCCTGACTTCAAAGCAGGTGTTTCCAAAACTGGCATATAATGGAGTGGAAAAGTTAGTATCTAGGAAGATTAACATGGTTTTATTTTGTTTTATATCGTGGTCCTCATAATTCCTTGTACCCTATGTTCCTTTCCCTGCATTTAAGCAGTAGGTGGAACATTCAGTGTTCCTTGGCTTAAGGAAGAAATGACCTAGAGGAATGCGGCCAGAACAGAAGATACGATTTTGGGTTTTCCATTTTTAAAGCCTAAACTCTCAAAACAAGAGAGTTAGAAGAAAGTGTAGTGAGGATGGACTATTATGCTTTGGGTTTTCTGAGACCACAAGAGGCTTGCCTTGGCCAGGTTAAAGACAGAGAAGAAATAAAGAGATGTGGATCCCATCACCAACCCAGCCAGGACTCCAGGGAGGGGGTGAGCCCCCCAAATAGGTCTAGAGAACTCAAGAGAAGGCAGAGTCTGTGGAGCCGCAAGCCTGTACCCAAGCCCAAGCTCAGAATGGCGTGGGACCAGAAGAGGTGCCTGTATGGTTGATCTAGATATGCCTTATGGCAGCCTCACAGGGCCCCCCATGCCTCAATCTGTCGTGAGAACAGCAGAATTAGACCAGAAATGGTGTTTGATTTATACTATAATGGGTCAGGGAATGGTAGAATGTTCTCCCATCCAGTGGGTCAAAGGAGGACTGACTAATGGTCAGACACGAGAGAGGACAGAGCAATGGACAAATGACTGAGGCTTTGCAGGGAATGTCAGCCTGCAGCCACGACACTACCAGGCTCTAGGTGCCCCCTCCACAAAACTCCCAGAGCTTAGATGCATCCCCAGAGAGCAGCGCCCAAGTGGACTGAAATTATCTTTCCTGTACTTAAACCTAGCAGCGGCTTGAAATCAAAACTAGAGTCCCTTGTAGGAAAAAAAAAAAAAAAAGGTTACGTTTCTGGTCACACCTGAGGTCTTGGACCTAGATTCATTTCTGCAGTGCTATGAATCTAGGAGCCTACACATGTGAGCAGAGTGGTGGTCTCCCGGGGGGCTTCCGCAGAAACTCCTAACAAGCACTGCGTGGTGCCACGTGAACATCTTTCTCGGTTGCTCTGTGAAGCAGATGGTTCTGCTGTGGGTGATACCCAGTGGTAACACTCCTTATTTAGTCTGCCAGGTCCCTGAGAGTGTTCATTTCTGTTTGCTCAGAAGTGGTTTACAGTGGCTTCTCTGGTTGGAACATCCAGACCTAGGGGCCTTCCAACCCCTGTGGATTGCTGCGTTCAGAGTCAGGAAGGGTGGAGGCAGCTTCTCTTAGGAGGACTCTGGGTGTTTCAGAGAGCCTTGAGCCAGGGGTCGGGAAGCCTAGGTCCCCATCTGATCCCTGCCATAATTAGTTGCAGGGACCTTGGCCAAGTGAGTCAACCTCTCTTTGCTTCGATTTCCTGTCTTAAAATAGAAGATATCATTTCTTCGCTGCTTAGTCATGGGAGTAAAGTGAGAAAAAAATGAGGTCAGGAGTGGAAAAGTTGGAATAAGGACCAGAGAGCAACTTCACACAGTCCCAGTACCCTTCCCCATCTTTCTTCTCACCTTCTGCCATCATAGATTGCAAGGTGCATCTTGCTTTTTGGACTGTGAGCTCACCTCAGCTGTGGGAAAACATAAGAAGACATAGTCCTTACCCTAAAGAGCTCTCCAGCTTACAAATCACCTCCACAAAACCCTCCTAGGGCTTCCCATTATTCTCGCAGCAAGTTCCAACTCCCCTCCAGGGTCTACACTGTGCCCCACAGGACTTGACTCTGTGCCTCTCTCTGACTGTTCTGTGGTGGGCAGGCCTATGCAAGCCTACCATCAAGGGAGCTGAGAGGCCGAGGAGAGGCTAACAAATCCAGTTCCTCAGAGGAAATATCTACTAAGGACTTATCTACAGAACTGAAGCCTTGGAGGGCCACAAAATGGTGGATACTTGCACCCATCCTCCAGAAAGTATTCTTTATATAGCAAGACTTTAGGGTAAAACATGCAGCTGGTCACATCTTCAGATTTTCTTGCCAAACTCGTGACCACTGGGGAGCTTAGATAAGCATCTTTATGAAGGGTTACCTATGCTACTGGCATTGTTTAAAGAGCTTAATGCAGAATACCTTGGTACGTGGGAGTCAACCGTCAGTGATCACGGTGGTTTCTCTTCAAGATGGCGTCACTCCTACCATGCAATAGGCAGTTTCCTGCACCAAACTCATCACCTGTAAGGCCACTTTGCCCACTGGGCTCCCCCACACTGGCATCCTTCCTGCTGTCAAATGCTTCAAGTCTGCTCCTGCTTTAAAGCCTTCGTGTTTGCTGTTCCCTCTGGCCAGGACATTCTCCCAGATCTTTCCCTCACTTTCATCGGGTCTCTGAGCAACATCATCTCCTCAGAAAGAGACATTCCCTGGCCAAAAATTGTACCTGCTCTATGATCTACTTTTCTTTTATCCTGCTTTTGTTATTTTGCATGCCTCTTAAATATGTAACTTCAGAGCATATAATCTGTCATCTTGTCTATTCGTAACTCAGTAAGGGCAAAAATTGTCTGTTTCATTCATCTATATATCTTCAGCACTTAGAACACTGTGTATGTATGTGCTGCCACTGCTAACAAGGACTGTTCTAAGGTTTAAATAAGGTGTTGTGTGTATGTCAGATGCTTAGCACTGGGCTGCTGTATTAGTTTCCTGTGGCTGCTGTAACAAATTACAAATTACCACAAACTTGGTTTTAAACAACAGAAATGTGTTTTCTTACAGTTCTAGAAGTCTGAAATCTATATCACTGGGCCAAAATGGAGGTGTCTGCAGGGCTGTGCTCCCTCCAGAGGCTCCAGGGGAGACTTCATCCCTGGCCTCTTTTGGCTTCTGGTGGCAGCCAGCATTCCTTGACTTGTGGCCACATTCCTTCAATTTTCAAGGCCAGCGTCTTCAAACCTTGCTCTCTGCCTTTATGATCATAGTACCTTCCCCTCTGTGTGTAAAATTTCCCTCTGCCTCCCTCTTGTAAAGATATATGTGACTGCACTTAGCATTCACCCAAATTATCAAAGATAATCTCCCCATCTCAACATCTTAAACTTAATCACATCTGCCAAGATCCTTTTTGCCCCCATATAAGGTAAAACTAACTCACAGGTTCCAGGAACTAAGACACGGACATCTTTTGGGGCTAGCTAGCTAATCTAGCTGGGCAAACAGTAGGGTTTCAAAAAATTTCACCTGATCATATCACAAATTTTCCTGAGCTAGACCTATTGATTGATTGAGATTGATTGATACAAGGTCTCACTGTGTCACCCAAGCTGGAGTGCAGTGGTGGGATCTCGGCTCACTACAACCTCTGCCTCCTGGGTTCAAGCGATTCTCATGCCTCAGCCTCCTGAGTAGCTGGAATTACAGCCACATTCCACTGGCTCATTTTTTTGTATTTTTAGCAAAAACAGGTTTTCACTATGTTGGCCAGGCTGGTCTCAAACTCCTGGCCTCAAATGATCCACCAGCCTCGGCCTCCCAAAATGCTGGGATGACAGGCATGAGCCACCGCCCCTGACCCAGCTAGGCCATTTTAAAGCTCTGGAATCTAGATGAGATTTAGTATTAAAGAGCATAGGCAACAGTGCATTGTATGTATTGTTACCTCTAAAAAATTAATAAAATGATTATGTGTCTTATTAATATATCTTAAAAATCAAAGAAATATTGTGTTATTGTTGAGGAATTGTACCTATTATATCTTAGGGAGAAAGTGACCAAGATATATCCTTCTCCCACCCTACATACACCCTACACACACACACACACAGTCACATACCTACAGACATTAAGTTGGTTGCAAGGTCACAGAAAAAATTAGTACATGGCAGAAATGTTTAAAGAAGGGTTGAGCCTAAGGAGTTTCTGGAATTTGTCCTCATTGGTTGGCAGATCAACTAACCAGAGCTCAAGGAACATGGGTTCTAAAGTCTAAAGATTGGAGCAGAATAATCCTATACTTTGGAAATTCAGATTTAAACAACAGCAAAGAGAAAAATTAAGAACTCATCAATCAACATTTATCTCTGATAGAAGGAGGTGACCAAAATGGAACCTGAGCCAGCAAAGATCAGCAGGGGACAGAACTGCACCTTGCTTGTTTTCTCAGTGAGACCTCTACCACACTCTCCACTCCAGCAAGTCACGAGTAGCTAGCTACCAGTGCCAAAAAGACCCCCATTCTACTCCCCTGCTTGGCAAACAGCAGCTCATCTTTCAGTTTTCAGCTTTAACATTGATCATATCCGTATCTGATCACCCCGTCTACCTTCCACCCACACACACACACACACACACATACACTTACACTCCACCCTTTCCACCTCCTGTATTTGAAACTCAGGCTTTACAAATTCAACCCCTCCAGGCTGCAGGATGACTTTTTAAGTATAAACATTATTTTTAATAGAAAAATCGTAATTGTATCACATTTGTGGAGTACAATGTGATGTTTGGATATGGATGTACAATGTAGAATAATCAAACCTAAGAGAGTAAATTTCAAATGTATCACCACAAAAATATTACGTGAAATGGATATTCAGAATGACTTTGAATTTCAGAAAACATTGCGCAAATCTCTCTGACTCATTGACTGCCGTTGTCCCTTTACCCTAGTCCTCCTTTTTCTTCCTCAGTTTTGTTAAAGGATAATGGACAAATAACATTGTGTAAGTTTAAGGTATATACCACAACGATTTGATATATATTGTGAAATGACTACCACAGTCAAGTAGTTAACACATCTATCACACCCTATCGTTACTGTTTTTTGTTTTAGTTGTTGTTGTTTTGTTTTGTTTGGGACAGAGTCTCCCACTGTCGCCCGGGCTGGAGTGCAGTTGCATGATCTCAGCTCACTGCCTCCACCTCCCAGGTTCAAGCGATTCTCCTGCCTCAGCCTCCCAAGCAGCTGGGATTACAGCACCCACACCACACCCAGCTAATTTTTTGTATTTTTAGTAGAGATGGGGTTTCACTATGTTGGCCAGGCTGGTCTCAAACGCCTGACCTCGTGATTCACCCACGTCAGCCTCCCAAAGTGCTGGGATTACAGGCGTTAGCCACTCACCTGGCCAGTCACTGTTTTTTGTTTGTTTGTTTTTGGTTCCATTTTATGATAAGAACATTTAAGATCTGCTTACAGCTTTCTGGTGGGATTTAAATACTTTGAAGGCAAGTTGGAAAAGAGTAATGGCAACTGATAGGCTGCCAGATGTCTCAGAAAAGTCAGACTTCCTCAGTTTCCCTCTCTGCTCTGTAACCAGCTCTGTATATCACATTCATTCACACGACTTCCAACTTCTCCCCTATAGAAACAAAAGGCTTTAACTATAGGATCCCTAAATATCCTTCTAGTTCTAACAATTCCTCGATACTCTGAGCACATCCAACTCTTTAGCTTCTTGACTTCCAGTGTATACTCATCCCTCCATGACACTTAGGACTTATCAAATCTGAAGTCAACTGTACATTCTATATAATCAAGACCTAAATAGAAAGACAGGCAAGTTATTGAGGGGGAAGTACTGCCCTACTTTACTCAATAATCTCCGGGTGGTATTACTTGTCAAAGCATGTGACCAGAGGCCATTTCTGTAGGCTAGCAATATTTCTTTGCCTCGGGGTTCAATGGAACAAAAGAATTTTCCTTAGGTTAACTAAATTAGGGAAGGATTTGGATTCTGGACAGTTCTTACACACACACACACACACACACACACACACACACACACACACGGATTCATTTGAAAGACTTTCCTATTGTTTTTGGAAGCCCTAAAACATTAAGCATATGCTCAATTTTTTTTAATAGTCTCATGAAAATGAGTCAGTGTATAGTGTGTTTTAAACTGGGTTTTACCTTCCTATGGGCTCGTAGCTCTTGAAGTTGGTTAAAACCTACCTCCTAGGAGTTGAGTAACTTGAAAAACTGTGATATTGATTTCTAAAAACCAGAAGCCTGAGTTTCATGATCCCGAGGCTGTTCTAGTCCTGACTTACTCAGATGACCTTAGCACCCACTTCCTAAGCACAGTAGGAATTGCTTCATATCAGTTAATTAATTGCTTCATAACAGTTAATGCTCTCTCTGTGCTAGGTGCCACGCCAAAACTCAGTGGCTTCAAACAACAACAACAATTTGCTTTTGAATATGTAGTATGGAGCACGGTTCAGCAGAAACACTCATCTCTGTTCCGTTTGGTATCAGCTGGAACAGCTTGAAGGCTGGGGCTGGAATCTTCTGAAAGCTCTTTTTCTCACTTGTCTCCTGGACTGGAAAGCCTCAAACAGCGAGGGACTCCTCCCACGTCCCTTCATCTTTCTATGTGGTTTCTCTTCATGCTGTCTCTTACTTGCGGCTTCAGGACTTCCTACAGGTGATCTCAGCGCTACTGAGGTAGAAGGTGTGTGTCCCAAGACGGCGTCCCAGGCAGAAGTTGTATTGCCTTTTATGACTTAGCCTCAAAAGCCGCACAGTCAGTTCTGTCACAGTCTGTTGGTGAAGAAGTCCCATATGTCCAGTAAAGTTCAAGGGAGGGAAACATGGACCTCATCTTTCAATGAAGGAGTGTCAAATTCACATCATAGGACAAGCACATGGCATGGTATATGTAGGTGCTGGCATCTTTGAAAAATACAACCTGACACACCTTAAACCTATCAGATAGATATTAATCCTAATTACAGATGAAGAGAATGAGCCTAACAAATATGAAGTGGCTTATCCCTTAACCATAAGATGCATAAATGTCAGGGCTGGAACTTAGGGGGAGAGGGGCCTGGAGGATAGGGAGTTTGGGGAGTAGAGATGAGAAGACCCCCAGTCATCTGGGGTTGCTGCAAGAGAATGAGGCAGAAGAGGCAGTACACAGAAGCAGGGGCTCAGCTTGTGTCCCAGCATGAGAGTAAGATCCGTGAAGACAGGGACTACCTTGTTTACCTTTTTATACTAGCAGGGTTTAACACATACAGAGTGGTAACGTAGGAAAAGCATAGGTGTGGGAGTTTGTACAAGGTTGAGGCTGTGTGATCTTGGTCAAGACTTAACCTCTCTGAGCTTCAATTTCCTTATCTGTTGAACAGGGAGACTAGTACTCTTATAACAAGGTTTTTTAAAGGTTTTATAAAGAATCCGAGATGCTAGTTAGTGTGTAAAGTTCTTGCTATATAGTAGAAAATGTACATGGTCATTACCATTATTATGCAGATATTTACAAAGTTGAAATAAATCAATAAGTTTTGGGAGTTGATATTTTTGTTAATATTTGGTCAGGCTCAGGTGCAAGTTATGCTGTGACCTCTAATATTTGAGTTGATAGGGAGAAGAACAGAACTGGATCTGAGAAGAAATGGCAGAAGGGAGCTAGTTTGCTAGTTCAGGATAGTTGAAGTAAATGGACATTGGAATCAGATGACTCTATTTGAGCTTGGTCAAATTGCTTACTCCTTCAAAGCATCAGTTTCCTTATCTGTAAAAATTAGATAATGGTATTGTATATAAATTGGTGTATAAGTGCAATAATCAATAATAAAACACCTAGCAAACTGCCTGCCATATAGTAAAATTTCAGTGACTACGAGTCCTCCCCCCCACCCACTTACCCCTTTACCTTAATATCTGAAGAACAGTGGTTTACTCATAATTATATTAACTCTTCACGTTCAATTCAGTTGTAGAGTTGAATTTACACCATCCATCCCCATGGACTGATTGGGGTCATACAACCATGTGTTTTAAAAAGTATTTATCGAGCACCAATTACGTTCCCATCACGGTGCTGGCTCCCAATATACATCTGACAAACCGAAACATGGTGCATTGCCCTTGAGGAGCTTACAGTGTGGAAGGGAAGACCTTGGCAGGGACTGTCAGGGAGGACTTGCTGAATTACGGGATAGAAATAAACCTTTCATTTGCTCCTTGTCATCTCTGCTAAAGTCTGCTCTTACATGTTAACCTCATCGTCTCTGTGAACATGGACTCATGCATGTGAAGGCATTTCTCGTCCAGGTCAGAGCTCCAGATGGTTGTAGGCAACAAGCATTGTCTCTCTTCCCGGCCTCCCCTGGACCCCTTGGCCTTGCAGGACAGACACCTGGAGGCAGGGCCAGCTGAAAGGAGAAAGGTGACATAGATTGAGACCTGCTGCCAGGCCTCCCGCCTCCTCCTGCTTTCTTTCTGGTACTCTTCTCTCTGCTACCTCCCACTTTGTGGGACAAATACTCCTGGGTTTTCACTTCCTCCCCATACCAAAAGCCTGCTCTCCATCAGACATATGTTTGCCCTTTCACACGTGGGTTCCTCCGATCAGCATAACAGTTCTGCAGGTTCTCTTTCATTATCCCCTCTTCACATTAGGCTCAGAGAGATTAGGTGTCTTAAGAGGTTAAGCCAGTGAGTGGTAAAGCTGGATTTAAAAGCAGGCTGCCTGATTCCAAGTTCACCTTGGTATTAATTCAGTTCTGTTCAACATGCATTTAACACACAACTGCCTTACGCCAAGCACTGGCAAAATAGCAAAGAACAAGGTATGGTTGCTGTTCCCCAACGGCACACAGACTACTGGGGATGTCAGGCATACCAGGAGAAATGTCAAATGCTTGCTTCGGTGCCTGGCACATAGAAAGCTCTCAGTGGAGGTCAGCTCTTGTTCCTATGAATGTAAGTACCAATGTAAAGGGAAGGGAACAATGCCAAGGTGCACAGACAAATGACAGGCAGCCCAGTCTTGGATGCATCACATGAGTTCTGCATCCTGAGCTACTTGCACTTTAAGCCTTATTGTGTTCAGTGTAGAGCATCATTCTGGAGAGACCCCAGGAAAGACTGGAACAGCTCCAGGAGAATGTCCAAAGGGTGAGAGGACTTGAGCTCGATCACAGGAGGACCCCTGAAAGAACTAGGGATGTGTATGCTGAGGCAGAGAAGGTTGAGCATCAACTAAGAATTTCGTTTGCCTGCTTATAAAAATGACCAGAAATAATACTATTTTATTTTCAAAAACATATTTTGTTTTTTAAATCTCAATGGAAAAAGCCTGAAAGTGCACATAGCTGCTCCAGACATTAGAAACTCAGGTTCCTTCTATCTTTCTGCTCTGTCAACCTTGGCACTGGCTTCTATCCTCAAGGTTGCCTCATATGGCTGCTGTAGTTACAGCTATCACTTCTCCATTCTAGTCAGAAAACGGAAAGAAACCAGGAGGGGTGAAGGGAAGGGGAAAGGATCAGCTATCAGCCCCTTTTGAGGAATTTTCTTGGAAGTCTTACCCAACAGCTTTTGTTTACATCTCTTTGGCCAGAATTTAAATGGACCCAGATAGCTAGGCAGATTGGGAGATGTGTTCTTTAATTAGGAGCATCTAACTCCTGAATAAAATTTGAGAACTGTTTTTAAGGTGAAAGATAGAATAGATATTGGCTAGGCAACCAGGAGACCCTGCTGCTGGAACATAGTGTCCATCTCTACCTACTTACAAGGGCTGTCCAGAAGAAGAAGGATAAGTACGTTCCATAGAAGGACAGAATTAAGGGACAAGTTTCAGCTCAATTCAAGGAAGAGTTCACCAAACCATGGACTATGGCTGCCTCATGCAATAGAGAGAATTCTCCTTTAGAGAGGGGAGTATGGATAAGTGTATGGGAGTGCTGTGGCAAGGATTTGGAACATCAAGAACAGAATTGGGCTTGAGGAATGTTAAAATTCTCTTTCTAGTTAGGAAATGGAAGGTTTTTCCCTTGTTAAAAGATTTTTAGGCATCCTCCAGCTAGAAGAGGTATTTCGGGAGAGTAGAGACATCCTTCCAAAGGGCCTCAAGGTCCGATATAGGCAATTATAGACTAGGCTCATGAGTCTAAGCAACAGGCACGCCAGGTGAATACTGTGTTTGTTTTTAAAGTTACATTTAAATTTTAATGGTACGAAATTTATGGAAAAGTTAGGAAATCCCAACAAGGGAAAATTTTGAAAATTAAAACCATCAAAATCCCTTTGGTAGGCGTCTGACAGCTCTAACAGAAAGAGAATGATCTTTGGAGTTAAATACTCCTCAGCTCAGCTCCAACTTCCACCTCCTACCAGTTCACCATGCATGGAGAAGATATTTAACTTCTCTGAGCCTTGTTTTCCTTGTCTGTAAAAACATAATAATTGTAACTACCTTCATGAGTCATTGTGACAATTAAGTTTTTAGATGCATTTAATAGGCATAACACATATATATTTAATACATAATACATCATCAAAAATGTTTCCTCTCGGCTTTTGGCTTCGCGTAGGGTGAAGCTGTAGCTACTTCGGCTTTTGGTAGGAGGGAGGAGGGGTCTGGAAAGGGCTGGGCTCAGGCTTTTCCCGTCCGGTAGAGGCTCTCGCGGGATCGCGCGGAAGCGGAGGTGGCTCGGCCACTGACTGCGGTAGCCGCGGAGGCGGTGGCAAGGTCTTCGGCTCGTGCCGTTCTAAGCCGGAGAATTCTCGCGGGAGCGGGGTTACGTCCTCGTGGGATTCGTTGGAGGTGGCTGAGGTCCTCCAGTAGCCTGACCTGAGCGGGTTAGTGATCCAGAGAAACCAGCAGGCCAACTTGGTCAGGAAGGTTCGGGAAGCTGTTGGAGCAGTGTGGGGAATTTCCCACCAGGATGAGTATGATTGGCTGTGATTTTAGTTTGAATCAGGATCCTGAGAAAGCACACTTACTGCAAAGCATTGATACAGCCCTTAAATCTATTTTAATCTGCAGATTCCGTCTTTTTTGGTTTTTTTTCTTCCAATTTGTTGAAGAAATTGTCCTATATATAGTTTCCCGCCCCCCATATTTGGGGATTACAGCCCAGTAGTGTTGTCTAACCCATTCTTGCTAAATTAAAGACCCTGGAGGACCCATTATAAGGGAACAATGACTATAATCTCCTGTATCCCAGTTGGAGTTGATAGTGCTGTCCTAGGCACTATCCTAAAATAACTAGTCATGGATTCCTTTTTCTGTGGCAAAGTCTGATTTGATACCTGACTTCAGTTCCATGTCTTGGCCTTGCTTATTGCTCCACGTGAAAAGTAGGCCTCCTGGTGGAAGAAGCTAGTGTTTCCTAATGACCTGATTTGTGCCTTTGGGGTTTTTCATGCATGGTTTCAATTTCCTTAGGTGATTTAGTTATTTTTATACTACTTTATAATGTTGCTGTTTATTCTTTTGATTTTAGTATCTCAGCTGTTCTGACCCATAACTTCTAAGCTATTAAGACCTAATAATGAGTTCATGGCTGTCACACAGTTCTTGAAATGGCAATACTAAAACAATTTTTGAGAGCTTCTACTTACATCTTGATTTTCAGCTATTATACACAACCTTAGTTTTCCTACTGTGATTTTTCATTTCATTTCATCTGAAATTTGTGTTTCCTTAGCATAAATTCCTTTAAACTGTTCATTTCTTTCCTTGTGCAGCATTGCCCATTCTGGGATCTACCCTGTGTCCCTTTCATGGCCAAATGAGAATGGAAATTGGACCCATTAGGCTCTAGTCAGCCTTTGACTTAGGCACAAACAGGGCAAGGCCACACTTGTGCCTGCCTTTAAAATGAGAGTAATTTCAAGGGGCAGGGAGGGTAGAAGTAACAAGTGAAAGTTTTTGAAGTATTTAGATGAAATATGATTGTGAATCAACCAAGTGCTATGGATCATGAATTCAGGTCTTTTCAATTATTTGTTCATTAATGGAGAAATAAATCACTGGTTGAAAAAAAAAAAAAAAATGTTTCCTCTCTTCTTTCCCACTATCTATCCAAACCACTATGAATATTTAGGAGTATTTTGTTACATGGGTTTAATGTCATTGAAAGATAATTTTGTATTCTGTATTTTACTTAGCATATGTCATAATCATTTTTGTTTTAACAGACTGCTTATAAACAATTTTCACGGCTGTGTAATGCTCTAGCTAATAGATATATCATAACTAATTGGATGTTGGGAATTCATGTATTTCTCCTATATTTATATATAGAAAGGAACATTTTGTGAATAAGATCCTTTCTTCATTTTGGATCATTCCTTTAGAATACATTTTCGGAAGAGAAATCATTCTACCAAAGAGTAAAAATAATTTAAAGCCTTTGATACATATTGCCAAATTCTTTTCCAATATTTCATTTTTATGTATGAGCTGGATTTATAATTAAGTTTTTTTGTCTGTGATTCTTTTTAAATTGTGGGCCTCCTGAGGACAAAGCTGTATTTTTTCATCTTATAACTCTAGCCCCTATGACAGTGCCTGACCATAGGGTACATTTTAATAAATATTTACTTAATGAATAAAAATGATCATGCCTATTCACATTTTCATTGGCACAAAAATGCCTGTTTCATTACCTCCTCATCATTATAACTGAATATACTGAGATGGGAGTGGGGGTGGATCCAGAGGACAAATTCCTAAAGAGATGTCTTTCATGACCTTTCTAGAAATTTCTGGGCTATCCCAGAACTTATAAAGAACACAAGTTTGTGACTTCTTGTTTAATCCTAACTTGTATGCACAACTAGCAAAGGCACATATTTAAAACTAGTCTTTGGATCTTAACAAAAGCAGTGAGCTTTCTGAAAACTGTTTATGTGTCTCTATTGCTGTGTGATAAACCGTCCCAAAACTTAGTGAGTTTAAACAATTTATTTAGTTTATGATTCTACAAGTGAATAAATTTTTTTCAGACAGGGTCTCACTCTGTCCCCTCGGCTGGAGTACAATGGCGTGATCAGGGCTCACTACAGCCTTGACCTCCTGGGTACAAGTGATCCTCCCACCTCAGCCTTTTTAGTAGCTGGGACTACAGGTGTGCTCCACCACACCCAGCTAATTTTTGCATTTTTAGTAGAGACGAGGTTTCACCATGTTTGTTGCCCAGGCTGGTCTCAAACTCCTGCACTCAAGCGATCTGCCTGCCTTGGCCTCCCAAAATGCTGGGATTATAGGCGTGAACCACCGTACCCAGCCAAATCAATAATATTTAACATGGGTTCAGTCAGGCAATTCATCTGATCTTGATCAAGCTTACTCATGTATCTGCAGATGCAGACAGCTACCAGGTCAGCTCCTGGCTCAGCGGGTGGCTGGCTAACTGAAGATGGCTTGTCACCCTCCGGCAGGCTAGCCCAAGCTTGCTTACGTGGAATCTGGAAGGGTTCTAAAAATATGGTGGAAGCATGCATGGTCTCTAGAGGCCTGAGCTCAGAATTGGCACACTATCACTTCTGTTGCATTCTGTTAGCCAAACCATGTCACAAGGCCAGCCCAAATTTAAGGGCAAAGGGGTAAGATTCCACCTTTTAGATAGGGGAGCTACAAAGCCGTGTTGCCATGTTGCATGGGGTGTGAATACAGAAAAGGAAGGAATAAAGAATTTAGCCCTTTCGCGATTGACCACAGTGCCAGTGACCACTTAGCAGAATGAATCTACTAAGTGGAATTACTTAATCTTGTCCATTTTAAACCTGAAGATGATTTATCCTCAATTATGTATGCAGTACCTCAGAGATTTAAAAGATTTAAAATGGTGTTACCTTGGCTAACGTTTTGTGTGCCAGCACATTAGGCAGATTGGCTGGGCAAAGGGCTCCCTCTTCAATTTTTAGATGGAAGATGAGTCTCAAGGAAGTTTACCCGACAAGGAAGCAGACAGAGTCAATCATTCACTCCCTAACCATCTCCTGCTTTGTATCTTAATAACAAAGGAAGTTTCTTATCTCCTTACTTTCAATAATAAAAGCCCCAATGCCTTTCATTTCTAAACCACATTGCATTATTCAGAAATAAGTTGTAAGGGTTGAGGTGGGGGTAAAATTAGAACAAAAGGTGTCATGAGTCCATTTTCACCTGCCCAAGTTTTGGCAATACTGTTTCAAGCCAGGCTCTGAGGCGACACTAATAGCCTGAATTTGTGCTGAGACCTCACAGAATCCTCTAACACGCTCTACTGCATTCACCATTACTTGTCACCTACGAGAGCTGATTTCAGGAGGCAGAAAGGAGATAGTCCTACATCCCACCTGCCAAACCCTGCTTGTGTGAAATTCCCTTAATGGAACACCAAGCCATTCCTTCCACAGTAAGAAAAATCTGTTTGAAAGTGTAAACCCTCAGGACATCAATTATTATTATAACAATTGTATAGTACATTATAGAATTAAATACAGACAGGCAGGCCCAGCATGATGGCTCACACCTGTAATCCCAGCACTTTGGGAGGCTGAGACAGGAGGATTGCTTGAGGCCAGGAGTTCAAGAGCAGCCTGGGCAACACAGTGAGACCCCATCTCTACAAAAAATTTAAAAATTAGTAGGGTGTGGTTGCACATACCTGAGGTCCCAGCTACTCAGGAAGCTGAGGCAGGAGGATCTCTTTAGCCCAGGAGGTTGTAGCTGCAGTGTGCAGTGATCACACCAGTGCATTCCACTTTGGGCGACAGAGTGAGACGCTGTCTCAAAAAATAATAATAATAAATAATTTTTAAAATAAATAAATACAGACATGCATTGCTTAGCGATGGGAATATGTTCTGAGAAATGTGTCGTTAGGTGATTTCATCATTGTGTAGACATTATAGAATGTACTTATACAATCCTAGATGGTAGAGTCTACTACATACCTAGGCTATATGGTATAGACTATTGCTTATAGGCAACAAACCTGTAGAGCATGTTACTGTTCCAAATACCATAGGCAACTGTAACACAATGGTATGTGTGTATCTAAACGTACCTAATATAGAAAAGTTACGCTGAAAATATAGTATTATAATCTTATGGGGCCATCATCATATATGCAGTCCCTCATTGACAGAAATGTCATTATGCAGCTTATGACTGTATTTATGTATATAAATTCATATAAATAATATGTATCTTATATAACATAAAATATGTATATCTTTTCTATAACATTATCTACAGTAGTATACAATTACAAAACATAATTCTGTAATATAATAACTTTTTTAATAGACAAAATGTGTGAAGCCCTGGACTTCAGGCAAAGAAGGACAACGATCCTTAAGAGATGGGAAACGAATGAGGAAAGGCCTACAATTGCCCCAGTTTCTGTTTTGCAAGTTTCCAAGTCATGGAGAGGGTTTTGTGTTTGATTATCAATGTCTGTCCTGGACTCAGAGAGGGTCAGTAACAGCCCTGAACCACATACTCCCCATTCCTGCATGACTGTTAAAATCTTTGGCCTTTCTGCACTCTATTCTCCTACCTTCTCCACAGTCTAAAATTTTATCATTCTCTACCAGATAGAGAAAAATGTCACAGCAAAAACACAGAAATTCTAAGTTACTGGATTTCTCACTTTCTATTAACCTTACTTTATCTTGGACAATACATAAAATGTTTTACATACACTGTATTAATTGCACCTCATGATTGCCCAATACAGCAGTTAGCAACTCCAAATAACAGAAAACCCTATTCAAAGTGACTTAAACACTAAAGGGGCTTATTTTCTCTGATATCAAAATATCGCAATGAGGCACCTTCACAATTTGTTAATTCCATTTCTCAAAAACATCATCCAGGATCTGAGATCTTCCCATCTTTCTCTTCTGCTGGTCAACTTTGTACCTCATGGTTCAAGCTGGATGCCACATGTCCAGACACTACATGTGGACACCACAATGTCCCCCAGTGCAGCCACTGTTCTTCTGGCCTTTTCAAGATCTGTATGGCTAGGAAGTAGCAGAGCATCCTCTCTAATCCACATCTCCTGACTCTGAAGCCAGCGCTGATTTTACTGTTTTAAGCAGACCGTCTGTCAGATGATCCTTCCCTGGTTACAGTTAATGACCAAGGCGATTTGTTGACTCATTTTCAGCAGGGAATTTAAAAGAGTAATTACCAGGTTTGGCTTCTCTCAAAGAGGAAGTTTAAATTTAGCTTTTACCTGCAGTTCTTCGCTGTGACTTTGGAGCAAATCTATTCAACATCACATAGAAAACACTAATTGTATTGCATAGTTTGGATACAAACTAATTACGTTATTGCTGCTGCAAATGCTAGAACACACCTAATTATAGGGTTTGAGGAATACATACTTTGTCTATGACTATGACAGCCCAGAATGGCTGGGCAGGGTTTTGAGCTCACTGCCCCTGGCAAAGGAGATATCATCATCCTTGTTCAAGCTAGTAATTTATTCTGATGACAAAGTTGTGTTCTTGTGCCCTGTTATAATGTAAAACAAGCAAAAAAAAAAAAAAAAAAGAAAGAAATTAAATGTGTATTAGGACCCAAGTGCTATAGCCAGCACTTGAGAGATTATATTGTTGATATATCATAGTGGTCAAGAACACAGGCCCTGGCACCTCACTGGCATTGGCTGGGTTTGAATCCTAGCTCTGCTCCTTATTAATAATTGTGTGATCTTCCTCAAATTGTTTAACTTCTCTAGGGCTCACTTTCCTCATCTGTGAAATGGGGATACTGATGACAACATTATCTATCTGACAGAGTGTGTGAAGCACTTAAAACTATCTGTACCGTATAGTAAGCCCTAAGTAGTATTATTTCACCTTGTTACCTCATTTACTTGAATGTTTCTAAAAACCCTGTAGAATGGATGAAATTTGGAGACCAGAGCTGTTTTGAGGGTGATAGGAGACGATGTGTAAAATACTCAATTAATGGTTGCAAAAACCCATCCCCCATGAGGAGACAGAGGCCAAGGGAGTAAGTGACTTACCAGGTTACCCCAACTGGCACTGGCCCTGCTGCTCCACAGAAACTCTTCCCTAGACACACTTTTCTTCCTCCCATTGCCTCTGGTCCAAGCTTATCACTCTTGTCCCTTCGGTGCCTGCAAATGGTGGCCCACTACACGGAGAATCAAGTCCAGTCTCTGGGCAATTTACACAGGATCTCTCTGTGGCATCTCTCTAACCTCATCTCCCGTTCTTCCTCCCCCCAATCACTCTAGTCCAGAGCATGGGGCCTTCTTTTTCTTCTCCCCTCATGGTCAAGTTTCTTCCCATCTTGGAACTTTTGCCTGAGCTCATACATAACTCCCTCCTATTATTCAGAACTTGGATACTTGTCACTCTTCCCAGATCCCTTCCCTGGTCACACACCCCAAAGTAGCCATTGGCCACTAGTTACTGGATCACTTTAATTCTCTGTCTAACATATTATCTGATCACTCCCTTGTCATATTTCCTCATGTGAGACTCATGAGAACAGGGACCTTCTCTGGTTATGTCCCAAGATGCCAGAATGGTCCTTGGTATATTGCAGGTGTTCCACAAATGTTAGTTGAATGGATGAATAGGATGTGAGTCTATCCTTTGCTTCCAACTCTAGTGCTTATTCTCCTACAAGTCATTTGCAGGGTTGCTGCTAATATGGGTAGCTCCATCATGAGAATTTGAGAAAAGTACCCCCTCTGAATAGATGAATTGTAAAAAGATGCCATTTCTGAGTAGTGTTGCAGGAAGTCAGTGACCCCAAATGGAGGGACCGACTGGAGCCATGGCAGAGGAACATAAATTGTGAAGATTTCATGGACATTTATCAGTTCTCAAATAATACTTTTATAATTTCTTATCCCTGTCTTTACCTTAATCTCTTAATCCTGTTATCTCGTAAGCTGAGGATGTACGTCACCTCAGGACCACTGTGATAATTGTGTTAAATGTACAAATTGATTACAAAACATGTGTGTTTGAACAATATGAAATCAGTGCACCCTGAAAAAGAACAGAATAACAGCTATTTTTAGGGAACAAGGGAAGACAAACGTAAGGTCTGACTGCCTGTGGGGTCACGCAAAAAAAAGCCATATTTTTGTCCTTGCAGAGAGCCTATAAATGGACATGCAAGTAGGGAAAATATCGCTAAATTCTTTTAATAGCAAGGAATATTAATATTAATACCCTGGGAAAGGAGTGCATTCCTCGGCGGAGGTCTATAAACGGCCACTCTGGGAGTGTCTGTCTTAGGTGGTTGAGATAAGGACTGAGATATGCCCTGGTCTCCTGCAGTACCCTCAGGCTTACCAGGGTGGGTAAAAAAAAAAAAAAAAAAAACTCCGCCCTGGTAAATTTGTGGTCAGACTGGTTCTCTGCTCTCCAACCCTGTTTTCTGTTGTTTAAGATGTTTATCAAGACAATACATGCACCACTGAACATAGACTCTTATCAGTAGTTCTCCTTTTTGCCCTTTAAAGCATGTGATCTATTCCCTGTTCTTACCTTTCCTCCCCTTTTGAAACCCTTAATAAAAAACTTGCTGGTTTGAGGCTTAGGTGGGCGTCACAGTCCTACCGATATGTGATGTCACCCCCAGCTGCCCAGCTGTAAAATTCCTCTCTTTGTACTCTTTCTCTTTATTTCTCAGCCGGCCAACACTTACGGAAAATAGAAAGAACCTATGTGGAAATATTGGGGGTGGGTTCCCCCGATAGAGTAGACCAGGTAGAAAATGGCCCTCATACTCTGTGGATCATGTAGAAAAAGGTGCCCATCTCTTGGACTGATACAGCCTTGCTCAACATCACATGACCTGACCAGTGCCCACATGTAGTGTACAACCAGTGCAGAGAGGTGGGGGAGTGTGTTTGTGTGCCACATGTATGTGCATGGTATGTATGCACACATCATTTTGAAAATGTCCCCAGTTGCTAAATGTTTAGACATTACCAAGTTTAAAGGCACAAAACATGTCAGAACGTCAGAAGCCATCATGCATTCTCTCTCTTACATATGAGGCCAGATGATAAGGAATTGATAGTGACATATGTTTATTCTGTGCTATGGTTCAGACCACATCTAAAATATTTAGTCAGCTCGGACACCCCATTTGAAAAGTAATAAAATGAAACACTTCTAAGTGAAGGCCCCCTAGAAGTGAAGGACACCCTGAACCATGTCTAATGAGAGTAGTTGAAGCCTGGAGATGTTTAGCTTAGAAGAGCCCCAGGAAGACCTGACAGCCATCTACAAAACCTTAAGTGCTAACACAAAAAGGATACACTTCACTTATTTATTCACCAACTCTCTTATCAAATATCTGTGATGTGTTCTCCATGTTGGAGTTACAGCAGCAAACAAAATGAAACATAAAAAATCCCTGCCCTTGCAGCAACTACATCCTACATTCACTAGTTATAGGAGACACAGAGCAAACAAGCGAATACAATGCAATAGAATACAGCATCAAGTTCAGGCTCTGTGCAATTTGCAAATTTATTATCTAATAATAAAATATTGGATAGTGACAAGTGCTATGAAAAAAGCAAGTGGCTGGGGACAGGAGTCAGAGGAAGCAGGTAGTTTAGTTGAGTGATCAGAGAAGAGCCTCCAACAACAGAGAAGGGACCCAGATGAGGAGAAAGAACTGAGTTTTATTCTGGTGAAAAGCCATGTCAGGCAGATAGAACAGCAAGTGCAAAGGCCTAAGGCAAGAACGAGCTTGGCACACTCATGGAAAAAAACAAAAGGACAGTGCAGCTGAGACTTAGTGATGGTGGACCAAAGGTAGGGGGTATTGTTCCTAAGGCTGGCAGTGGTTAGATCCCATATAGCCTGGAAGATCACTGTAAAGAGTTTGGATTTTTTTTCTAATTTTTTTAAGCAGAAGAGAGATATGATCCAATTTACATCTCTAAAGATGACTTTGGTTGCTGGGGGAGAATGGATTATAGAGCAGCAAGAGTTCTCTGTGTTCCATGAATAGAACTAAGATCAAGGGAGAGAACCACAGGAGACAGACTTTAGCCCAAGACAAGTGCTTTCTAAATGAAAGAGCTCATTTAAAGGTGGTGAGTGTCCTCTACTAGAGATATCCAAGAGAAGGCTAATGTTTCTTTCCGGGAGGAGGCTGTGATGGTTAATTTTATGCGTCAACTTTACTGGGCCACAGAGAGCCCAGATATTTGACTAAATATTATTCTGTGGGTATCTGTTAAAGTGTTTCTGATGAGATTCATATTTCAATCAGCAGATGGAGAAAAGAAGATTACCCTTCCCAATGTGGGTCACCCAGTCAACTGAAGGCCAGACCAGAACTTACATCGTTGACTCTCTGGAGTCTCCAGCTTGCCAGCTGCTAATCTTGGGACTTCTCCATATCAAGTGAGTCAATTCCTTATAATAAATCATTTATTACACACATGCACTTATATACACATATATCCTGTTGGGTCTGTTTTTCTGGGAAAACAACAAATCCAGTAACACAGAGAGGAATGTTGCAATGAGATTTCTGGCATCAGAAGAGATCTTGACCTAAAACCCCTATAGAATCCTTCCAGTTCTGGAGGAGAGGATACAGCCCAAAACTTTGGACTTTATGGTGACTTTATTTCCCCATAGTTCTGAAATGTGTCCTCAAGTGTTTTTTCTTTCTTTCTTTCTTTCCTATTTATTTCTTAAGTAAAAGAATAGCAATACATGAATATGGTAAAATATTCAACCATATAGTTTAAAATGTAAAAGCAAAGACCTCCCACCAACTCCTTTTACCCATAGGTAACTACTATTGACAATTTCTTATGTATCCTTCTAGAAAACTTACATGCTTGTGTCAACATATATACATGCATAGATCTCTTCATTTATACAAATGGGATTACACTCTACGCACTGTTTCATGCCTTGCCTTTTTCACTTAATAATATGTAAGATGCTTTTTTTTTTTTTTTTTTTTTAAGACAGACTCTCACTCTGTCGCCCAGGCTAGAGTGTAGTGGCAGGATCTCAGCTCACTGCAAGCTCCACCTCCCAGGTTCACGCCATTCTCATTCTCCTGCCTCAGCCTCCCGAGTAGCTGGGACTATAGGCACCCACCACCACGCCTGGCTAATTTTTTGTATTTTTAATAGAGACGGGGTTTCACCGTGTTAACCAGGATGGTCTCGATCTCCTGACCTCGTGATCTGCCCACCTCGGCCTCCCATAGTTCTGGGATTGCAAGCGTGAGCTACCATGCCCGGCCCTTTTTTTTTTTTCTTTTTTAAGCTTTCCGTCCTTGAATTGTTTCAAAACACTGGACAGAGGGCTTCCTATCTTAAGAGTGTCACACCAAGATAGGTTAGTTTTCTTCAACTTATTTTAAGTTCAGGGGTATATGTGCAGGATGTACAGGTTTGTTACACGGGTAAATGTGTGCCATGGTGTTTTGTCACACAGATCATCCCATCGCCTAGATATTAAGCCCAGCATCCATTAGCTATTTTTCGTGATGCTCTCCCTCCCCCAACACCCCTCATTACCAACAGGCCCCAGTGTGTGTTATTCCCCCTTGTGTGTCCACATGTTCACATCATTCAGCTCCCACTTGTAAGTGAGAACATGAGGTGTTTGGTTTTCTGTTTCTGTGTTAGTTCACTGAGGATAATGGCTTTCAGCTCCAACCATGTCCCTGCAAAGGATGTGATCTCTTTCCCTTTTATGGCTGCATAGTATTCCATGATGTATATATAACACATTTTCTTTATCCAGTCTATCATTGGAGGGCATTTGGATTGAGTCCATGTCTTTGCTGCTGTGAGTAGTGCTGCAGTAAACATATACATGCATGTATATTTATAATGGAATGATTTATATTCCTCTGGGCATATACCCAGTAATGGGATTGCTGGGTATTACCGCCTCTAGATCTTTGAGGAATCATCACATTGTCCACTACAATGGCTGAACTAATTTACATTCCCACCAACAGTGTAAAAGTATTTCTTTGTCTCCTCAACCTCGCCAGCATCTGTTGTTTTTTGACTTTCTAATAATCATCATTCTGACTGGTGTGAGA
>NW_012109264.1:520960-570060 GCF_000951045.1 Mandrillus leucophaeus
CTCCACCTCCCAGGTTCACGCCATTCTCATTCTCCTGCCTCAGCCTCCCGAGTAGCTGGGACTATAGGCACCCACCACCACGCCTGGCTAATTTTTTGTATTTTTAATAGAGACGGGGTTTCACCGTGTTAACCAGGATGGTCTCGATCTCCTGACCTCGTGATCTGCCCACCTCGGCCTCCCATAGTTCTGGGATTGCAAGCGTGAGCTACCATGCCCGGCCCTTTTTTTTTTTTCTTTTTTAAGCTTTCCGTCCTTGAATTGTTTCAAAACACTGGACAGAGGGCTTCCTATCTTAAGAGTGTCACACCAAGATAGGTTAGTTTTCTTCAACTTATTTTAAGTTCAGGGGTATATGTGCAGGATGTACAGGTTTGTTACACGGGTAAATGTGTGCCATGGTGTTTTGTCACACAGATCATCCCATCGCCTAGATATTAAGCCCAGCATCCATTAGCTATTTTTCGTGATGCTCTCCCTCCCCCAACACCCCTCATTACCAACAGGCCCCAGTGTGTGTTATTCCCCCTTGTGTGTCCACATGTTCACATCATTCAGCTCCCACTTGTAAGTGAGAACATGAGGTGTTTGGTTTTCTGTTTCTGTGTTAGTTCACTGAGGATAATGGCTTTCAGCTCCAACCATGTCCCTGCAAAGGATGTGATCTCTTTCCCTTTTATGGCTGCATAGTATTCCATGATGTATATATAACACATTTTCTTTATCCAGTCTATCATTGGAGGGCATTTGGATTGAGTCCATGTCTTTGCTGCTGTGAGTAGTGCTGCAGTAAACATATACATGCATGTATATTTATAATGGAATGATTTATATTCCTCTGGGCATATACCCAGTAATGGGATTGCTGGGTATTACCGCCTCTAGATCTTTGAGGAATCATCACATTGTCCACTACAATGGCTGAACTAATTTACATTCCCACCAACAGTGTAAAAGTATTTCTTTGTCTCCTCAACCTCGCCAGCATCTGTTGTTTTTTGACTTTCTAATAATCATCATTCTGACTGGTGTGAGACGGTATCTCATGGTTTTGATTTGCATTTCTCTAATGATTAGTGATGTTAAGCTTTTTTTCATGTGTTCGTTGGCTACATGAATCTCTGCAGATGAGCCTGGGCAACATGTGAAATCCCATCCCTCTCTCCCAGTAATGCATAAAATTAGCCAGGCATGCTGGCACACCTCTGTGGTCCCAGCTACTTGGGAAGCTGAGGTGAGAGGATCATTTGAGCCTAGGAGGCAGAGGTTGCAGTAAGCCAGATGATGCTACTGCACTCCAACCTGGGTGACAGAGTGAGACTCCATCTCAAAGAAAAAAAAAGTTTAATGGAAGATGAGAAATGGCCTATGTGTATGGAAGCCCTATTCTGAGCCAGGTGCTGTGCCTTTGACATTGCTATATCATGCCATCTGGCCAATCAACGCCATGCTGGACATTAGATCATGAAAACACCTTTCTTTTCTCCCTGCTACTCTAACTGTCCCTCATCCTCCTTTCCCTCTCCTGTTTCTCTTTTTTGTTTTTCCTTTTTTTTTTTTTTTTTCTCAGAGGCTTGCTGAGTCCAGGTATGAGGTAAAAAGGATCTTGGCCTGTGTGTGGTATTGGTACATACCTGGTATCTACCAATAGGTATTGGCCTGTGTGTGGATTTTAGAGTCAGACGTGGATTTGAATTCTGACTTGACTATATACTAGTTGTGTGACCTTGGGCTTATATGTCACTTAACCTAACAGTAGTAGGCAGCTTTCAGGTGGCTCCTAGTGATCATTGCCTCTTGGTACTCTCACCCATGCATAATCGCCTCCCTGTAAGTGTGGACTGGACTTAGTGACTTGCTTTTCATGAATAGGATATGGCGAAATTTGATGAGACGTCATTTCTTTTTTTTTTTTTTTTCCCCGAGACAGAGTTTTGCTCTTGTCACCCAGGCTGGAGTCCAATGGCTCAATGTTGGCTCACTGCAACTTCCGCCTCCCAAGTTCAAGCAATTCTCCTGCCTCAGTCTCCCAAGTAGCTGGGATTACAGGCACACACCACCACGCCCAACTAATTTTTGTATTTTGTTTAGTAGAGATGGGGTTTCACTATGTTGGCCAAGCTGGTCTCAAACTCCTGACCTCAGATGATCCTCCCGCCTTGGCCTCCCAAAGTGCTAGGATTACAGGCATGAGCCACCACGCCCAGCCAATGGGATGTCATTTCTAAGATTCAGTTAAAGACTGGAACTTCTGTCTTTTCTGTGCCCTCTCTCTTTTCCTCTGCCTTGCTTGCTCTGATGAAGCCAGCTTCCATGTTGTGAGCTGTTGCATGGAGAGGTCCACATGGTAAAAAACCAAGGCCTTCAGTTCAACATTCTGGGAGGAACTGAATCTTGCTCGCAACCATGTGAGTGAGCTTGGAAGCAGTTCCCACCCTGGTGAGGGACATCTTCACTGCAGCCCATGAGACACTCTGAGCCTGAGGGCCCAGCTAAGCCAGTCTCAGGCTCTTAACCACAAAAACTGATACAATGAATGTTCATTGCATTAAATCACCAAATGGGTGAGTGGTATTTGTTACACAGCAATAAATAACTAATACACTAAATGTTAGTTTGTAGGAAGAAAAATTTTAAAAAGGGGCAGAGCCTTTTAACCCAGGCTAGAGGAACCCCAACTCTTGGTTCAGTCTTTAGAAGGTCCTAATCTCTACCTCCTCCTGCCACATCCCTCCCAAGTGGGCAAGGGGGGCCAAAGGGAACATACCTACTCTGTGTTCTGGGTACACAAGACTCCAGAGTTCCGTGCCCAGATGGACTTGACTTGGTTCCAGGACGGGAGGACTTTCCCTTCTGGGTAGACCCTTCCACTTGTGTACATACCCTTGAAGCCTACAAGGTAGTCCAGAGACAGCCATTTTGAGTAGAGAATGGACTAAGCCTGGATATGTGTATTGGGGTACCCACCATTTGTTAGCTGGATTTTTAACTGTAAACATGGTTTGGTGCCTCCATTAGCACTCTTATTCCCAACCCCACAAATGTTAGAGGAGGCCCTGAGTGGAGATAATAACTGAGAACCGAATGGGATCGTTTATTTGAAAGTTCCTATCATATAGCGTGACATGCAGAGAATTATCAAAAAATCATAGCTCGCTTCCTGCTTTTAGTGTCTCTGTGACCTACACAGAAAAACTAGGACTTACTGGGTTTGCCACAGGGATCAGCATTCTTCCCAAAGGGTCCCTGGCTGACAGTTCTGGGCCTTCAAGGGTGAAAGGTGTTTCTGGCCTGGAGCAAATTCACAGCTCTGCTAAGGGAAGCAACCCTTGAAAACACATTTCTTATAGTATGGGCCAGGTGGGGCTATTGTGGCCCTGCCTCCAAGGACACTCTGGAATATTGGCTACGATATTAGGCCTTCTTCCTACCGGGAAGTAAGAAGAAGGGAGAAATTCCTGAGCTTGTTGGGAGATGAAAACATGCTGACTTAACTTCAAAGTGTTAGTTAGTCAGCAAATATTTTTGAGAAGGTATAGCAGAAGGAACGAGAGTTATCTCTTTCTATCCTGTTAGTGTAAGAAAGAGCTAAGCTTGAGTACTGAACTTTGTTTCCTTACTAGCTTTTGGGCAAGTTATGTGACTTCTTTACTCCTCAGTGTCATCATCTGTAAATGGGGGTTAACAAATTTCTATCACCTAGGGCTGTGTGAGGAATAAAAGGGATGATCACGAATCATGCTTAGGATAGCTCAGACCTGTCACCTTAAAAGGGGAATTAAAAGCAGGACAGACTCTTGGGCTTGCTGTGTGGATGGCATTAGGTCGTGCATGCTTAGTCTGGCACCTGCTACACAGAAGGGGCCTGTAGTGGGTTGAATGTGGGCCCCGCAAAATATATGTCCATCCGGAATGTATGAAGGTGTCACTAGGTGGAAAAGGGGTCTTTGTGGATGTAATTAAACTAAAAATCTCAAGACAAGATCATCCTCGATTCGGGATGAGTAGGGACCCTAAATCCAGTGATAAGTGTCCTTAGAAAAGAAGAGAAAGGAAGATGGCAAACACAGGAGAGCACTACACGAAAACAGAAGCAAAGATTGCCGCTATGCAGGCCCAAGCCAGGAAATGCCTGGAGCCACCAGCAACTGGAATATGCAGGGATTCTCTCTTATGACCTTTGGAGGAACCAAAGCCCTGTGAACATCTGGATTTCAGACTTCTGGCCACTAGCAATATGAGAGAATACATTTATTTTAAGCCACCTTGCTTGGGATAATTTGTTATAATGGCCCCAGGAAATTCTTACAGGGCTTAATAAATGTACACTATTACTATTATCTTTTGTGTGTGTGTGTTTTTTTTTTTTTTTTTTTTGCTCCACCAAGGTTGGAAAGCCGCCTGCATTCTATGGAGGGAAAACTGAAATGCCTGGGCTGGGACCCAAAGGAAAAAGGTCCATCTGGCTTATTGCAGGTCCCCACCCCTGCCCTGCCTCTGACCCATCCCGCCAGGCAGAGTTTCATCCTCGGGCTGCCTTCATTGCCAGGGTTTCTGAGGCTGACAGCACACCCTGAGCCAAGAGATTCCAAGCCTCAGCATGAAGGGAATAATTGTCAGCGAGCTCCCAGATTGTTTTGTCACATCCACTTTGCAATATGACAAGTAGGCGTCCAAAATATGCTCCAGGAGGGGGAGCCAGAAATTTTCCAAAAGCGTACGTGGCATCCCGAGTCACTGCTAAATAAGTGTCAGCCGAGTTCTTGGTTTCCCTCCTTACGCCAAGCCGTGCTGTGTCCCTCAGGACGGGGAGTGCCGCTGGAGCGCCACCAGGAAAAGGAAAGCCCACTCTCAGTGGCATTGGAACCATCAACTTGGCTTCATTGGCTACTTTGGGATTTGTCTAGATGACCTCATAATAACAGCTATATTTCTAGAATCATAAAAATGACAACAGTAAATCGCTATTAGGTACCCTGCGTGAGGTGCTGGACTAAGTCATTTATGTACTCTCTGTTCTTTCATCTTCATGACAATTCTATGAAATGGCGATGATTATTATTATCTCTCTGTTACAGAGAAGCAAATTGAGGAAGAAGGAGTTTAAATAATGTGCCCAATATTTCATTTAAGGGGAGGGACTGAAAAAGATTCCATTTCTAAGAAGTGGTGGAGGTAAAAATCCAACTCTCATGAGCTCATCCCTAAAGCTGGAGATGTGTTCTACACAGCCACTTTGTACAGTATTTTACAGTTTGTAGGAGTAATAACCATGCTGCCCTCATTCCCATTGGGAGCTAAGGTTCATCATATCAGAAAGGGACTGGCTATTCCAGATAGGAAGTGAATAAGACTGTTGAAATGCAGAAAACATAGGTAGCATAAATAGAATAATTAAAGTAGAGCAGATTGAGTTTTCTTCCTCTCCCACCTCTTTTCCTGGAGCTTGGCATGTATAGATGCTAACGCAGGAGTAGGTCTTTTATCATGTAACTCAGGAATAGGAAGGAGACTGACAATTTTTTTTTAGCACAACAGGATACAAAAGAAATGCTAGCAATAGGTTGTTATTTGCAGTTGAGAGGCCTAATTGAGGCCAGATTGTTCCAAAGGCCTCTTCGCTTCCCCTCTTTACTCTTAAGATCTTACTGTTGGTTGCCTACCCAGCATTCATTCCTCCCTTCCCTCCAGATAAAACTCAGGTTTTGTTCTTTCTGTCCTGCATCAAAATCGGTGGTGGTCAACCTCATTTCCAGCTCCCAGATGGGCTTGATTGATCTAAGAGGAATTCTATTCTCTCTGGCAATGATTGGTTAAGGAATGGTGATCCCACAATTCTGGCTAATGAAACATGAGAAGTTTTCTTCTAGGATGGGTGGTGACTTAGGGGCTTTTGCGGGAAATGTCTTTCCTTCTATGAAAGAACCACAGGGGGAAAAGAAAAAGAGCCTTTCTTCCTCTAGATCTTGTCTCGTCCAGATATGATGCTCAGAGCTGCAGCCATCATATTGTTAAGAGCCTGAGAAAGAAGCCAGCTAACGATGACAGAGCAAAGAGACACAGAGAAACTGCTCCCGAATGCCATTGTTGAATGGCTAATTCAACCAGCCTCGGATCTGCCTGCCCCCTGGAATTCCTGCTATATGAGATAATAATTCTCTATTGTTTAAGCCAGCTTGAGTCAGGGTTTTGTTTCTGCCACTAAAAGCATCCTGACTAATGCAGGATTCAAAGTGCTCTCCTCCCTCTCCTCCCCCATCCAGCAGCTGAACTGAACCTGAACATCGCCGAGAATAACCAACAACCCATTGCAGAGGCTGTGCACAAGAGGAAGAGGGGAGTGGGGGGGGGCGTGGGATGGAATACAGAAGGTTTAAAGACTGAGGAGATCATAGGAATGGAGACAGAGCAAAGGTATGAGAGACAGGGATACTCTGTGCCACCTGTGGAGGGTAGAAACACAGAGTGTTCTCAGGAATTAAGGACTAAGACTCCATAACTGGGGGCAAGGTGAATACACTAGACCTGCCACTGCTGAATCCTCACCATCCTTGACTCTGAAGGTGTTGGACCATTGTGTTTGAAATTTAAGTAAAGAACTGATTGAATAGTCTCCATGGTTCCATATGGCGCTTCCCTGGCCAACAGTCAACCATCCTTTTTCAGGCTGTATCACCCCTACTTCCTGAAATATGGTGAACTGCTGGGATTACAGATTGTTGATCCCAGTAGACTCTTAAAAGGCCAACTAATCTAACCCCTTCCCTTTGTGAATGGGGCTCTAAGACTTAGAAAGGGGAGGTGAATTCCCTGAGACAGTGCAGAGTACATCTGTGGCAAAGCCAAAAAAGAAATGTAAGTCTCCTGTCTCCCAAGTCAGTTCCCACTATACCACCATGTCCCCCTAAGTGTACATCAAAAAATTGTCAAAGATTTTGACAGCCAGAACAGTTTTAATGGTCAAGTAAGCTTGTGAAGTACTGCATGAAGTTTTAATAAATCATGTTAAAGGTTTTTCTATGAGCAGAACTTCTCATAGTTTTGGTTTTATTTTATTTGTTTGCCAAAAAAAATGCTTTGTGAATCTCTAAAACTGAAATATAGCATATATTCTTTCTCAATCTATTAGACTATGGAATCTTTCTCCCAGAGCATCTCATCAGAACAGTGCTCTGCAAATTACATTTGAGCAAATGCACAACATTTGCCTCCATAAAAAGGGAATGAGGTCAGAACACAAAGAAAAGCAGAGTTCAGGCAGAAGTGAAAAATGGGTAGATACGTCATCAGATGGATGGATGGGTAGAAGAATGAATGGGTAAATCATCAAATGGATGGATGGTTGGAAGAATGAATGGACAGTCAAACGGATGTGTGGAAGAATTAATAGATAAATAGTCAAATGGATGGATGTGTGGAAGAATTAATGGATAGTCAAATGGATGGATGTGTGGAAAAATGAATGGATAAATAGTCACATGGATAAAGGGGTGGAAGAGTGAATGGATGAATGGGTAGATGGTTAGAGAAAGGCAATATAATTTGAATCCCTGATATAGCAGACATGTTACATGGTCAATATTTTTTCCCCGTAAGCTAGGTTATGTTGTGTATTAGTCAGGTTTTTCTGTTGTTCTTGTGATAATACTGTATAACAAATGATTCCCAAATTTCAGTGGTAAATTTTGTGGTAAACGATGTATCACAAAATTGTTTATACTATACTCTCAGGAAAGTTGGGCCTGGCTGGCCCCCAGGATCTGGTTACATTCAGATCTCCTTCATTTGTCTTTGTTGAAGAACCAACACTGAAGGAATCAGTGCTACTTCGTAGGTGCTCTTCTCATGGTGATAAGAGGAAGTATCAAAGAGCTGGTAGACACTTGCCTCTTAAGACCTCAGCTTGAAACTGGCGCATAGCCACTTCCAGCCACATTCTACTGGCCGAAACAAGTCTCACTGCCAAAGCCTAAACTCAATGGAGGAGGAAAGCTATACTTTGTTCATGAGGAAGCCAAGAGCAGGGAGGTAAAGAAAAACAGTGGATGGATGCTTAAAATACACCAGAAATCGGGTCTTCTATGACTTACAAGCCAAAGAGTCCTGAAAAATTCAATTGGCTGGTTAATTTGGGTGAATTGGCTGGTTAATTTGCTTAGTAACGTGCTTCTAACTTTATAGCTGGTCCCTGCTTGGTAAAGCACCTCTAAATACTTCATAGCTAGACAAACTAAGCTGCTTTACTCACCGGACTACTCCTCACTTCCGAAACATTCCCTCTTCTCCACTCACTCTTACTTCTTCCTTCTTTTCAAATCTGACATAAACTATTCTTTCTCATTAGCATATTTAACACAGACTTTTATAAGTGTGTTCTAGACAAACAATTCAAGCTATTACATGACGGAGTGGTCTGACAGTCAGCAGCTCACTGCTGGCAGGGTTGCCATATTTGTACAATACTGATTGTTTAATTGTCTGAATGTTTCTATAGGTATTGAATTCATTATTTTTTATATTTTTAATGATTAAATAATAGTTGTACATATTTGGGGGCATGTGTAATATTTTGATACCTGTATGTAATGTGTAATGATAAATCCGGAATAACTAGGATTTCCATCACCTCAAACATTTAGCCTGTCTTTGTGTTGGGAACATTACAATTCTTTTCTTCTAGTTATTTTGAAATATACAATAAAGGATTGTTAACTATAATTTCCCTACTGTACTATTAAACACTGGAATTTACTTCTCTATCTAACTGTATTTTTGTGCCCCTTAACCATCTTACCTTCCCAGCCTCATTCGTTATTTTCTAAAAATGAACTGCATTGGGAAAAATGACAGAATTGACATCAACAGTGAGAAGCAGAGATCTCATAAACTTAAGGCATTTGTAACAGAGATGGAAGGCATTGGGCACACTTTAAATTGGGAATCTTGAGCCTCAAGAGGATCAACTGTAGATTCAATTATGAAAGAAACGAGCAAAATTAAAGAACAAGTCTGACTTCTGAATGATGTTATTGAAGACTGTGTTGTAAGGTGAAGTATAATTGGGGATTCAATTATATTTTACAGGACTCCAGGGACAGAAACCCCTTAGTGATATATATAAGGATAGAATTTCATTTTCTGATATATTGTCTAAGGAACATGCTAAAGGAAAAGAGTTATTTTACTGCCCATATCTATGAAATAATTAACATGAACATGGTCACCTGCCAGTCAGTGAGCATGATTTGAGAGCTCACATTAATTAGCAGGGTACAGCATGGTGTATTGTTACGCACAGACACCTAGTCCCCAGTTATGGGACTTTGGGAAAATTACTTAATCTCAGTTTCCCCATGTGTAATATGGAAGATGATACTACAGACATCTCATAGGTTCTTGAGAAGTTCAAATCAAATAATAATTAGCTCCATCTTCTTGCTCTGGACCAGGTGTGGTTCATATACTTTACATAGTTATCGCATTACTTACAACACTCTGTGAGTGGTTATCTATCCTTTACAGAGGAGGAAACTGAGGCATGAAGAAGAGAAGTAGCATGCCCAAGGTCACACAGCTGGTTAGCAATAGAGCTAGGATGCCACCTCAGGCCATCTGGCTCATAATCTGCATTCCTGTCCAGTCCGCTGTCACATCCCCAGGACAGGGTGAGCATGGGAAGTGCAACACAGGGCAGATTCTCAGGAAATTGGCACAACCCCCTTTTCACCTCAGTGGAAATGATAGACACTGAAGCAACCACCTAGGCTCTCATGTGTGTGCCTGCCTGCTTCGTATGTCTCCTTGATGATGAAGGTTGGGCAAGTGTGGGGTGGCTCTGCCTCCTTCTAGCTCTGTGACCTTTGACAAATCATCAAGTTCTTCGTCTTCCACTTCTTCACCTGTCCATGGGGCTGATAACACTCGCCTCTAATATTTTACAGAATTCCTTTGAGGTCTGAAGAGAAAACAAAGGCTCAAGTCCCTTGAAAATGTAAGTCCTCTGCAAATGCTAGGTTTGTTTTATAACATAACGAGGCTGATCTTTTAAAGTAACATACCAGACCCAACCCTCCCAAGTGAGAGCTGGTCCTTCAGAAGCATCCTCCTCCTCTGCTACTGAGCCAGAGGCTTGTTCTAATTATGTCGTTTTTGCTCAAGGCATGTTTGGAATGTTTCCTTGGAAATTACCTTTCCAGCTAGTTTACAAGCCAAGTGAGAAAATCAGTTCTATTGCCTCACAGACAGGCCTCCGTTTCATTTCGGGGAGCCAAAAATGGTGTTTCTGATCTTGTTCTCTCATCTTATTCATAAGAAGCCATTCTGAATGAATTATGTCTATTTTTAAAAAATCAAATCCACCCTCAGAGGGGGAAGATTTGCCTCATGGAGACTATCAAAGGAACTTGATGTGGGAATCTGAAAGCAATATCATTATTTCACAGTCATATTTCACACTCATCAAACTCAAATGACGGCTGTGCCCCATTGTGCCAGCCACGTCTGTGAGCAAGTGCTGAGCCCGTCGGATATTGAGAGATCCAGCCCTACAATCATCTTCAGACTGAAAAGCATCTTAGAAGTCACATTATCTAGGCAGGGCATGGTGGCTCACGCCTGTAATCCTAGCACTTGGAGGGGAGGCTGAGGAAGACTGATCACTTGAGATCAGGAGTTTGAGACCAGCCTGGCCAACATGGTGAAACTCCGTATCTACTGAAAATACAAAAAAATTAGCCAGGCATAGTGGCGTGCACCTGTAATCCCAGCTACTGCTACTTGGGAGGCTGAGACAGGAGAATTGCTTGAACCCAGGAGGCGGAGGTTGCAGTGAGCCCAGATCGAGCCAGCCACTGCATTCCAGCCTGGGTGACACAGCAAGACTCCATCACAAAATAAAATAAAATAAAATAAAATAAAATAAAATAAAAGTCATATTATCTAAATCATGCAATTCATTCTTTCGGTACATTCATTCCTTCAAAAAGCCATTCATTAAGTACCCTCAACACACCCTCACTCTAATTAGAGAAGCGACAGGAAAACACACAGGTCTGAGAGAAGTGTGATGCTCACTCTGATGGAGGCCCGATGGAGGCCTATGATCACGGAGAGACGTCAGGCTGGCCTGATGCCAGAAGCCGTGTTTAGCCACTTTTCTGGACGAGAGGCCCTGGAGTGGGATTTAGAGGACCAGTTACAGTTAGTGAAGTCAAGAAGGGTCCAGGAATCTGGAAAGAACGACATATGTGTGTCCAGGCCTAAGATGTGGAAGGACATGCCGCTTTTATACAACAGCAAAACTGGGAAAGACGTGCAAGTCCTCAGAGACCCAAGAATGAGGGTTTGGTGCCCATAGTGCAGACATGGCATAACAAATGCTAAACTGCTTGACAATATTTCAAACTCAGAGTGGAGAGAAAGGGACTATTACCAATGTTTTAAAAGCTTTCCTAGAAGAGGCTAGCAAATGCATCTGTAGTCATTTCTAATGATGTGCAAGCTAAGTAACTCATGCCCTTTTGTGTTTGCTCAGCCTCTCAGGCTTGAGTTTTTCTTACAACTCATTCATGTTGCCTTCCTGGCTTCTGCTGGTACTGAATTGGCCACCTTGCTTTTAGCTGATTGACATCATTTACTATGCCCTATTGAAGTTTTTTTTGTTTTTTTTGTTTGTTTGTTTTTTGTTTTTTGTTTTGAGATGGAGTCTTGCTCTCTCACCCAGGCTGGAGTGCAGTGGCGCAATCTTGGCTCACTGAGAGCTCCACTGCCCGGGTTCACGCCATTCTTCTGCCTCAGTCTCCTAAGTAGCTGAGACTACAGGTGCCCACCACCACGCCCGGGTAATTTTGTTTTTGTATTTTTAGTAGAGATGGGGTTTCACCATGTTAGCCAGGATGGTCTCGATCTCCTGACCTCGTGATCCACCCAAAGAAGTCCTTAAATTGAGGTCTACAGACTCCTTGTGGGATTCAAGAATTAAGGAAAGATCCATGAACTTAAAGGAGAACAAAAGTTACATCTTTTTTTTTTTTTTTTTTTTACTAATCTCTAACTTAAATTTAGATTGTTCTTCATTCTTCAGTGTAGGCAACAAACCATGGTAGTATTAGCAATGCTTCTACCTGTGGGTTCATTACCAGTAGGAATAACTACTGTTTCCATTTTTTTTACAAGGGTTGTTGCAGAATCTCAAAATAGTGTTTGCATCCATTGCTACTTTGAAACTGCAATACATATTTGACCTGCCATTGGATCTTATTATTTAACACCTCAACAAAGCACGTATATTTCTATATCATAAGATGCAAATTTTTTTTTACATTTTGATAATCATTTCTCAATAGAATTGGTTTCCTCTGTAATGCTATATATTTCATTTTAAGCATTTAATCCATTACTCTGAGAAGGGGTCTATGGCACACAAAAAAAAAAATCTTAATAATCCCCACTTAGATGCTTCTATGTGCTTTAAACACAAATGAATACATTTAATTATTGCTGACATAATTAATTCTAATTATCGCTGCTGACTTTTACAGATGGAAAAAAACTGAGTCACAGAAAGATTAAGTGAACTACAAAGTGCCACATAATCCGGAAGTGGCAGGGCAGGGAAGGGATCTCAACAGCCTGGTTCCTGAGGCCATGCCCTCAACCACTGGGCTGTCCTGCCTTCTAGAAGAACCTGGACAGGGCACAGGCCCAGAGCCCCAAGGGCCTCAATTTCATCCTAGAGGTAAGGGAAAGAGCAGGAGGAGAGACAATTGCATCTGTGCTGGGGAAAGATAAGAGAATGAAGTAGAGGAGCCTGGAGTGAGATGTGGTTAGAAACCCAAAAGGCAGGAAATGGCCCAAACCAGAGCAGTAGCTGTGTGCAGAAGAGTGGTAATCAATTTCGCCAATCTTTAGGCTATGGAATAGAGAATAAAGTGCTCCCAACCAGATAGCCAGGTAACTGAATAAGGTTCTTTTCTCATCAACTCTGCTATCCTAAATCAAGAAAGCAAAACAATGATTCTGAGGCCAAATATAACCCATGGAGTAGGGGCTAAAAGCTAATTATTTAGAACATTTGAGTTGATTTGGATGGTCAGGGGTGAGCCATTGGATGCCCAACAATTTCCAATCCAGTTCCACACCCTTTGGTTGACCCAGTAAGCACCAGATACAGTCAGAGGTCAAAGGAGAGACAAGGACTACACAATGTGGCCTAAAGGAGGTGCCCTGGGATTCTGTGAAGCCAATTCTTCATTGAGTGGGACTACTCTGAGCATTGCAGGGCACTTAACAACCCTAAGCCCTGGATGTGAAATGCCTTTAGCACTGCACCTCATCACTGTGATAGCCAAAAACTACTCTCCCACATTTTCAAATGCCCCCCACTCCCTAGGAAGCACTCCCACCCTGCTTGACAGCCTCTAGGCTACAGACAAAAGCAAGAATCAGAGGTGCCGCTGGATCACATAAGAGTGATTCCTGCAATCCTGCAGCAAAGTTCTGTTATTAATAATTCAGTCCTAACCACAGAGTCTTCCCTGGATGTGCTCTCTGTAAATCCGCTGTGCCTTTATCCGTGCTGTTTCCACCTCTGACCACACTATTCTCCCGTGCTTATCAGCCGGGCAGACTCAGCATCTGGCACGTGGTCAGAACTCAATATCCATTAGCCATTATGCACACCTGCTCTGTGAAGCCAGTTCCACTTCTCTGGGGAAATAAGGCACACTTTCCATAACCACCATGCTTTACACTTACCTCCATTAAAACAGTGACCAAACGGCATTGTGATCATTTATTTCCAAATAGAATGCACATTTTCTAATAGACACTTGGGAAGGTGTGTTGAATGAATGAATAAATAATATCTTAATTTGCCCAGCAATCTGTACTGTCAACAACTCAAGCAAATCAGGTCATATTTTAATTTTGCTGAGAAGAAAACTGTAAGTCTCCCTCTTCCCCCAAAAAACTACCATTTATTGCCTGTTTAATAAATGTTATTTATTAAATAACGTATAATAATGTCATTAAATGTACTGCCCTGACAATTCCTGATTGTATGGCATTGTGTGTTTGCAGTGTACTATCACTTTAAATGCATTGTACCAGTTAATAGGAAGTCTAAGAGTTTAGGTGGCTCTCCCAAGGTCAAGGCCACATAGCCAGTAAGGGAAGGGCTGATCTGCACCCAGAGGTGCTGTGCCTTGTGATCTGTGGAGTTTATCTGGACACAGCAACTAAATGGGGCACAAAGCAAATCTGTACATATTAGGATTTATAAAGAGGGGAATATTAGGGTGGGAACTCTTTAAAAAAGGATTTCAGGATGATACCTTTAAAAGCATAAGCTCCCTTGTAAGTTAAAAATCTTCCCGATTTACAATCACCAATTTTCTCACCCAGCTCTGCAGGAAGACACCAGTTGCAGGAAGTGGGGCCACCTGCATTTCCAGGAACACAGACATCCCAGTCAGTGCCAGGAAGGTGGTGAATGTCCCCAGCCTGTACGGGTTGCCATCGGGTCCCTGCTGGCCCCTGCAATTCCTCCTCTGGTGTGAGTGACTGTGTTCTTGGTTCTGCTTGCTAAGAGCTTACCTAGGAGAGAACCCAGCACTCAAAGAGACCACAGGGCGTGCTTGGCTCCAAAAGACACCCGCTTTGGGCTGAGGTTGGGGGCTGCATTTTGCATTTGCCTCAATGCCTGGGTGGTCTCCAGGGCTGGTGCCAAAGAGCACACATTGCAGCAATTTAGCAGAGACCACAGAAGTGGGTGAGAGCGGCGGAGGTTGAAGTGGGTTTGGAGACAGGTTCCACAATCCCACCCTGCCGACTCCCTCTTGCCACCCACAGAATAAAAAGGTGCTTCTGGTCCATGCACAGTGTATTGCAAAGGCTGTTTTCCATGCTGGGCAATCAATTGCCAGGTACTACCCTCCCTGAGCCTCTGTTTACTCACATATGAAAATAAGGGTGAGAATGTCCACCATTTAGGCTTAACATGAGGACAAGATGGTGCCTTGTTTAGGTGCTTATAATGAATTCAGTGGTAGAGAGAGGAAACTTTTGTTATCCACAAGGCTGAGAGGGTGCACAAATCAGTTCAACAACTATTTATGTTAATAGCTGCACCATTCCAGTCCCTTCTCCAGAAGAATACAGAGATGGAAAAGATACAGCCCCAGCTGTCATATCTCTGATATGAGGCCTGGTTTTCATTTTCTTTCAACATGGCATGACAGAGAAGGCAATCAGGATGTAAAAGGAGGCGAGTGCCCTGGTGGGAGGGATGGAGGTTAAAGGGCTGACCCCCAAGAGGCCTCCACTCTAGAGGCCTGAGGCCTGGGTCGGATTAAACTTGACACCACCTTTTAGTAAGAGTACCATGTAATGAGGGCCTGCCATGTGCCAGCCCCATGCTAAGCACATCAAATACATCATCGGATTATCTTCAAAGTGATCTTTGAATGAATGATGATCTCCAACTCTGCAAAAGAAGCATCATTAACCCTCTTTTAGAGGCAGGGAGGCAGCATGTGTACTGGTTAAGGATGTGAGCTTCAGAATTGAGCAGCTGTGTGACTCCTGCAAGTGGTTTAACCTAAGCCTCAGTTTTTTCACCTGTAAAATGAAAACCATGCATAGCTCCCTCCTGGGTTTATTTAGGAAAGTTAAAAGCAATATACATTTAACTGCTTAGCACAGTATCTGGAAAATCCATTGTGGTTACTATGAAATGGTAGCCTCAAGATAATGTATACTGTGTTCAAAATACTGTGGGTGCTTAACAAATATTAGCTTTCTGACTACATTTACCGTGCTACCCCTCCTGCCCACCAGCCCCACCTGAACTCTGCATTCCTAGTGCTTAGCACAGAGTTGCACTCCACTGCACTGACTGGAGACATGAAATGGTATTATAGAGTGAGGATGTCAGGCCACAGCATTCCCTCTAGATCTGTGATCCTACTGTTCTATGCTATAACATCTTTTGAGAATATAAGCATGCCCCTCCCCCTAACTCTCTCTCTCTCATGCACAAACATACGCACACACACATCATTCACATTTAACATCTCAACAATCTGCGAGTTCCAGGAGACAGGAGACCCATTTTAAGATGTACTCGAGTCCAGTACCCCTTGGCTACAGTGCAATTACTTGCCAATACAGTCCTTAAAAGAGAGCCGGGCCCTGACAGCTACAGTTGATGCTCTCCAGGCCACCCCAGTGGGCCCCACAGCTCTGGCTCCTTCACCTGATGGTGATCCAGTGATTCGGCCCTGCCACCTCTGGCCAGGTTTTGCTGTTTTCCCAGCCAGAGCAGCAACACTCCAGGAATCAAAATGAAAACAGGAAGAACTCTAACCTGAGCAAGAGGTTTTTTTTAATGGACCTATGCTTTCATATGGCAGCCACACAAAGGCACAGACAGAAATAGTTACTGCAAACTGTTTCCCTTCGAAGCTTCTCCTTCCAAGGAGATGCTTGTCATCATTGAGACTGCTTGTTTGGGAAGAGCTGACTGTCAGTGCATGGTCGGTTCAGGCAGGGAAGCGGATTCCAGGGGACCAGGGCTGTAGCTATTACCAACAGCTGTCAGAGCTGGAAATGTGGAACCATCTCTGAGCCAACCTCCATCCACTCATACATGAAATCCGAAGAGGAGAGAACATTCCCTCTCTGGAAAGAGGGTAAGTGTTCATTTTTCTTCTTTTGCCTCTTTATTTCCACCTTTCAGAGATAAATTTGCTATCCTGCAGGTCTGGAACTAAGAGATGAATGCTGCTCCCAGACAATGGGATTATTTTCTCTCACAGATTGAAATAGGACCTTGTCTCCATACAGCACACTGAGTTTTGTTTTGTTTTGTTTTCTTTTGTTTTGAGGGGAGAGCGTTCACTGTGTTGCCCAGGCTGGAGTGCAGTGGCTATTCACAGGTGCGACCATAATGCACTAGCAGCCTTGAACCCTAGACTCAAGCAATCCTCATGCCTCAGACTCCTCGAGTTGAGTAGTTGGGACTACAAGTATGGGCCACCATGCCAGGCCTACCTTGAGTATAATTCAATTAAATTCAACAAGCATGTGCTGAAGGCCAACAACAGGACAGGCACCTTTGCTAGAGGTTTGGGAAGCAGAGATGTATCGTCATCCTCCCTTAGCCTGAGTTCTTTCTAAGTATCCTTACTAGAATACCTTACACAGGGTCCTGCCCTGTAGAAGGGCCCACTCACTCACTCGTAATCTTCCCACACTCCTTCTCCAGTAATTTGGGTTTTCCTAAAGATTTCATTTACCCAGTTATCTTCTCTTGGGTTCAGACAACCATCTTCAACCCTTCACTTTCCTTTAGCAATAGGTTCAGAAAATTCTAACTGCTAAGTGACCCAAAATTCCATCCCTCTCCATTGGGTCCTTATTGCTAACTGCTATGGACTATTCAACATTTTTGGTTTCTGCCAAGACTCATGCTAGACCTTCCCTATTGGACTCCTTTACCTTCAGTTTCTCTATTTCCAAATTCTCTTCACACTGTATCCAGAACCATCTATCTCTAACATAGTCTGACTATGTCTCAACCCAGGCTTCACACATTTGACTGGTACCCATTTTCTCTAACATGAAATTTTCATTCTAATTCACAGAGTGCACAAAGCCTATCTTCGCTCAGGCTGCTATTGCAAAATACTGTAGACTAAGTGGCTTAAGCAAGAGAAATGTATTTCCCACAGTTCTGGAGGCAGGGAAGTCCAAGATCAAGATTTTGGCCAACTTGGTTTCTGGAGAGGGCACCCTTCCTGGCTTGCAGAAGGCTACCTTCTTGCTGTGACTGCACATGACCTGTCCTCAGTGGTTGTGCATGGGGAGTTACAGTAAGCTCTCTCTTCCCCTTCTTTACATGGCCCTGAAGCTATGGGATTACTATCCCACCCTCATGACCTCATTTATCCTTAATTACCTTCTAAAAGCCCTATCTCCAAACACAACCACACTGGGGATTGGGGCTTCAACGTATGAATTTGGTGGTGGGGACACAACCCAGTCCATAGCAAGGTCCTTCTCAAACTGAGTTCAATTTCTCTCTACTGTTGTCTCCAATTACTCCTCCATCCCACACTCCTGCTGGGCCTTACCACAAGGAACCACTTGAAGGTGTCCCAATACTGTAGCTGACTCATGTCTCTGGCATCTGTTGTTCAATAACCAGAGTAAGGTGGGCACCACTGTCCTGCCACAACGCCATTTTAAAGTGAATGCCTGGTTACACCTTGATCATATTACCCTAATGTCAGGATCTCTGCTCAAAGTGGCCATGTACTCCCTGCTAAGATGGGAAGTGAAGGCTTATCTATGTCCAGGGATGTTAGAAGGAGGTGCCATGGGAAATCTTGGATTAAGGGCTGAGCTTGTAGAAGAGGGCTGAGCAGAGAGGGCACAGAGGAACATTACTGCACACTGGCAATGGGATGGTCATTATCTATTGGGAGTCCCCACAGGACATAAAGGTGAGGAGCAACTCCACAATTCCCAACCTCCAACACATCCAACTCTGGGCAAGATACGGTTTGGCTGTTTCCCCACTCAAATCTCATCTTGAATTGCAGTTCTGGTATTTCCCATGTGTCGTGGGAGGGACCCGCTGGGAGATAATTTAATCATGGGGCAGTTACTTTCATGCTCTTCTTGTGATAGTCAGTGAGTTCTCACAGGAGCTGATAGTTTTATAAGTTTTTCCCCTTTTGCTGGGCACTTATTGCTGCCGCCTTGTGAAGAAAGATGCATTTGCTTCCCCTTCTGCCATGATTGTAAGTTTCCTGAGGCCTCCCCAGCCCTGCAAAACTGTGAGTCAATTAAACATCTTTCCTTCATAAATTACCCAGTCTTGGGTATGTCTTTATTAGTAGGGTGAAAATTGATTAATACAGGACATCGATGCTGCTTGCTCAGGTGGAGACCTGTGGTTTCTCAATCTTGCATCCTCTGATTCTGCCCTTGTCCTTTTTGTGTGGCAGACTACAGAATGCCCTCGGAAATCTCTTCTCCCACAGTGGCAGTGTTCTAGCTGGGCACATGACTGCCCAAATAAGTCATCATTTCCTAGCCTCCCTTGCAGCTCATTGAAGCCATGTGTTTCGTTCCTGGCCCATGATATGTGGCCAGAAGTAATGTGCTCTTAAAAAGAATGCATGTGGATTCTACTGGTCCTTTTCTCCTCTCCTTCTGGCTGGAGATGGTGACAGCTAGAGGGATCACCTTGGACCTGGAGGGAGAAGTTACACTTGAGGATGTAAAGCTGCCCTGCCCTCAGGACCTCCCACCTCTGCAGTGTTATATGGGAGAGAAAGAAGCACGTCCCCATCTAACTCACTGTATTTGGTAGCCTCTGTTAGATCAGCATAGCCCATATCCTTACTAACAAACCTCACCCCATAATGTCTTTGTATCTAAGCCCTTGCAACACAAAAATTGCTTCATTTTCTCCTCTCCCCCACCACCCACCAAGTACATTCCCCAGAAATGGCATCTATTATTTTTAAATTGATATACTTATATGATTGGGATGTTCACAAATGTTCTGGCATGTCTCTCTTGGGACCATATTAAAACTTATGTGTTTCCTCCATCTTTAACTCAGGCAGAGACACATGACTTGCTTTGGCCAATGGAACATGAACAGAAGTGGCATGTGTTCATTCTGGGGTGATGCCGTCGTGGCCGGTCCAAGTACTATAGTCTCCCTTCCCTACTGTGGTGATCATGCAGCTCACATTTGAGGTGGAACCTCTACCCACCCGAATCCGAAATAAAAAGACGTGAAGCAGTACCCCTAGCCAAGGAGCCAAGGACATGTAGCACAGGCAAGAAATAATTATTTGTTATTAGAAGCCACAAATATATGGAGGTTGTTTGTTTCTGCAGCATAACTTAACCTAGTCCTGACTGATACTGAGGTCAACCAGACTTGATGGAAACAAAGCCTTAGAGGAAGCATTGTGAAATACACAAGTGAGACACGCATGATGACAATGTAAGACACTGAGAGGTCATTCCAGGGTAATGCCTGTTTTAAGTATTTTCTTCCCCACCGCTGGACCCAAGCTTCCCCCTTTGGCTCTGCCTCCACATGAAAGAACCTGGTTCCATGGCATTTCAAGATAGAAGAGGAGGAGTTGTGTGGCCCTGCCGGGGGTGGGGAAACAAAAATGAGGGGAAATGTTTACCACTGACATTGTTTAGAATTGCTCACACATGATAAGAAAAAACAGAGCAACCTTTAATCAATTTAATTTTCTGAAATTGTCTACAGACAACACACTCATTAGGTGCACTGGTCAGTCACCATTCATTACCTCACATAAGCACATCACTGGCTTGGCTTTATCTCTGGGTACCCAGGGATGAATTCAGGGATTGCTGGAGAGCTAGAGTCTGGGATGGAGAACAACTCACCACTTAATCCTGAAATATTACCTACTACATGGATGCTGTTTCTTCTACCACTATGGTTTCTATCACTTTCTTTGACTGGTGAAGTCCTTCATGGTTCAAGACGAAGTTCATGTTATCTCCTGTGTAAATCTTTTCACGATACCCCCAGGCAGATTGAGTTGTTACCACTGCTGTGATTCCAGGACATCCTATGCACACCACTGTTATAAAGCAGCAGCTGTTCATTCACATGCCTTTCTCTTCTACCATGTAATGAGTTCCTCAAGGGCGAGGTGTGTGTCTGCTTTCTTTTTTGTCCCTACAGTAAGCACGACGCCTGTTATAAAGTTGGTATTCCGTGCATATTCGTGTTGACTTTGCAAGTATTTCTCTATTTCCTACCATGTGTCAGCCTCTGGACAAGGCCCTGTGGATACAAAGACACATAGTCCACTGGGTGTGAAAGGCATATTGTGACCCATCTCTGCCCCTCATTCAGAAACATTACTCTCTTTCTTTCCTGCCTGGAAAGATGAAAGTCATCCTTCCACTTGTAAACTATATCATGCATTAGAATGCAATCTGCTTCGTGGCCTAAATTATGTATTTTCCTCCAGGTTGTTAAGGCATCACAGAAGAATGTCTACTAGCCAAAAATCTATTTTGAATGTACAGGAGGTCATTCCATCTTTGCAATAATTGTTACTTTCCAGCCACTGGGTTCCCTCAAGGCTGAACCCCACCACTGCCCCCCTCCCCCATGCTTCATCAGCATCTGCTTTTGTTTCCAACTTGTGACTGTCACAAGAAATGACCCAGACATCTCAGAGGGCTGATGAGTTTTTATTTTTACTACCAGTCTGTTGCAACATTTGGCAAACAGGGGGAGGAGATATTATATTATGTGATTTTAATATGATAATAACTAATACTTTGTATCTTGCACAGAATGCTTAGATGTATCAGACAAGCCTTTTGCATACATTTGCCCAACTACTTTTCACAACAACTCCATGATATGATTACTATTATTATCCCCATTTTACACAGAAGTAAACTCTGACGCATGAAGATAAAGCCATTTGCCCAGATAGTAAATGCTAGATTCAGAACCTGTATCAGATTTGTGTACCTTCAAAGCCAGATAACTGGCATGAGCCAGCTCATACTGGCTTGAGAGAGCTGATTGTACACATCTGTTTCCAGCTCCACATCCATTGACATCATTCTGGTTACTTGAAATTGACCATGGCAGGAATATTTACACCACAGAAATTGGCTATCACTACAAATTAGGGCTTCTTTTCTTCTGGAGACACAGTTTTTAAACATTTAACAGCACACCGATAGATAGGTATGGTTTTCTGGCTAGGAGGAGGGAAAAATAAGAAAGAGAAGAAAGGACAGGGGAATTTCTGTTTTTCCTGAGGCTTTGATTTTATAGACCCACTTAACAGAGAAACAATCCTACAATATGAGTCAGCTCAAAAAGAGAGCTTAAAAATAAGTCGAAAATAATCTCTCTAAATTTCATCCATTTTAACACTCTATGACTCCAAAACCTGAAGTTTTTTCATCCACATCAAGAGCCTACTATGTGCCAGGCCCTGTTCTTGGGAGCTTACACCTGGGGGCTGAAATCTTTATGCAGAAGTTTCACTCTCCCAGTTGGAATTGCGGAACTTGCAAGTGAGTCTATGATTGGGACTCCCAGGCAGTGTCTGGGAAAGGAAAACAAGCAGAAGGCGATCTGGGGTTATCTAGTTCTGCAGAACCTCCTTCTCTCACAGGTTTTCTTCTCGGGTAACCCATATACGTGGAGCTCAGGAACACCCGTGAGGTGTGGTATTGCTTCAATCAATGCCAAAATCTGGGTCAGGCCTCACTTTCTGTCACCAGCCCCACAGACACAGCCTTTACTCCTTTCCTTCTCAGTAAGGACAGACACCCAGACAATTCCCTGGTCAGATTCATTTATTTATTTACTGAGCGCCTGTCTCATTCAGGGGCCCTGAGATAGGCATTGAGGATACCAAGATGCATCAGGCAGAACCTGGGTTCTAGGAGTTCACAGTCCAGTGGGAGAGAAAGATAAGGAGACAATAACAATAGAATGGGCAGAAAGGATGCCTGCCCTTTGCTCCAGAGGGAGACATTATCCCCATCTTCCAAGGCTGTAAGCAGACTTACCCTTTGCTCCAAAAGAAGATGCTTTATCTTCCAAGGCTGTTTGCTATTAAAACAACCTTGAAAAGATAGTCCAGAATAAAAGCCATACGTGCCTCTGCTTGCAAGACGTGCAGAAACGCAAAAGACCCATGGAGACTTGTTTTCCAGCAAGCTGTTAGAAGTTACAGTCTTTGTCATATCGCTGTATATTCACTTCACAGCATTTTAGAAGAAAGGGAGTATGCATCACTTTTTCATTGTTTATAAGATTGGTATTCCATGTATTAAGTTGCTTGTCTTATAAATTTGTTTCTGGTATTGACTGTATCCTCTACATTTTGTCTGTCAGTTTTTAAATAAACCAGCAGGGTTTATTTCAGCTTCCCTTTTCCTGTTCATTTTGAGAGTGCCTGTTTCAACATTTATTTGCCAAAGCTTTCCAGTGACTAATCCCAGTAAAGACAGCAGTGGCTCAATAGCTTTATAATTGGAATGTTGCTTTGAAAATTACAACAATCTCTTGCTAGGTATTTGGAAATAAAATTCAAGCTATATAAATATGATTTTTCCTATTAGTAACAGTACATAGTGCACTTTTGTCTTGTGTACATAAAAGGAAATTGGGATGTTTTTCAGAGTAAATGTGTGGTTCTGGCTGCAAATTCAAAAATTCATATCATACTTGTGAGCAGGGGGACATAATGGGAAGACATTAATATTTTTGAAACACACTAAAATTCCATAATAGCACACATCTGGATTGAAAATTGAGAATTGAAGTGAAAATGTACAATTTTTATGCATTTGGAAAATAATCCTGGATAAGAGCAAGGTTGTTTAGAACAAGAGAATTTGAACTTTGAAGCATTGATAGATGACTGCAATCTCAGATCAGCTCCAACCTCCAATTCAGTTGTCTTTTGTTTTGGCCACAGTTCAGATAAAAATCTTTTGGGTTTTTGCTGTTGTTGTTGTTGTTTTGTTTGTTTGTTTGTTTTTGAGGCAGAGTTTCACTCTTGTTGCCCAGGCTGGAGTGCAGTGGCACAATCTTGGCTCACTGCAACCTCCACTTCCTGGGTTCAAGCGATTCTCCTGCCTCAGCCTCCCAAGTAGCTGGGATTGCAGGCATGCACCACCACGCCCAACTGATTTTGTATTTTTAGTAGAGATGGGATTTCACTATGTTGGTCAGGCTAGTCTCAAATTCCTGACCTCAGGTGATCCAACCACCTCAGCTTCCCAAAGTGCTGGGATGACAGGGGTGAGCCACCATGCCTAGCCTCAGAGAAAATCTTGATGTGTATAAAAAATTAGATTGAGAATAGCAATTTTAAAAACCAGTTCTTTCATTTCAGTGTTCTTCTTTCCTTTCTGAAGTTTTAAGCCTTCTATTATAATTTCCTTTCTGTTCAGAGAACTTCCTTCAGCCATTTTTTTAGAGAAGATATGCTGGGAACAAATTCTTAGTTTTCTTTCATCTGAGAATGTCTTTATTTCCCTTTCATTCCTAAAGAATAGTCTCACCCAACAGAATTTGCAATTGACAGTTCTTTTCTTTCAATATTTCCAAAGCTTTGTGCTTCTTCCTTCTGGCCTACCTGGTTCTGGGTGAGACATACTCTGTTCTTCCAGCGGTTTTTCCAATGTAAACAATCTGTCATTTCTCTTGGGCTGTTTCCAAGATCTTTTGTTTTGTTTTAAGTTTTTGGAAGTTTAATTTTTGTTTTTTCTTGGATTTCTCTGAGTTAATCCTACCTGGGGTACTTTCAGGTTCTTGAATCTGTAGGTTATATATTTCACCCAATTTAAGAAGCTTTCAGCTATTATTTTGTCGAATACATTTTTAGTTATACTGTCTCTCCTCTCTAAGACTCTGATGATACAAATTTAACTCTTTTGTTATTGTCCTACAAGCTCTGTTCACTTTTTTTTAATCTATCGTCTTTTTCTGTTGTTGGGTATATTGATCTGTCTTCAAGTTCAGGCTCTACACTCTGTCATCTGTACTCTACTATTAAGCCCAGCCAATGAGTCTTTTATTTTAGTGACTAAATTTTATTTTGTATCTTTTATTTTAGTGACTATATTTGTATAACTTCTATTTGGCTCTTTTTTTATAACCTCTGTTTTGTTGCAATGTTCTAGTTTTTCATCTGTTTCAAGAAAATTAATAAGTACTTGTTAAAGCCTTTTGGATGACTGCTCTAAAATTCTTTTCAGATAATTCCAATAACTGATTCATCTCAATGTTGGTATATATTAGCTTTCTCATTCAGCTTGTGATTTTTCCTGATTTATGCTATGATGAGTGATTTTGTCATTGCATCCTGGACATTTCGGATAGTATATTATGAGACTCTGAATCCCATTTAATCTTTTTTTTTTTAGTAAGCAGTCCTGCTGCTGAGGTGTAGACCAAGAGCCTTGTGGGTATATATGCGATCAGCTTCCTACTGGGCTCTGGAGCTGACTCACAGTGCCTCATTGAAGATGGGAAGGGTGGAAGTTCAGCTCCCTCCTCGGTCCCACTGGCACCTTCTAGGTGAATGGGGGACACCATCTTGCATCACCTAGCTCCCTCCAAGTTGGGGTGTAAGCTCAGCTCTCCACTGGGCCCTGCTGCCCATCAGGAAAAGAGGAATTAAAGAGCTGACTCATACCACTTTTCTGCTGCAGAGAAGGGGTAGAAGCTTAACTTCTTGCTGGTCCTTGCTGACACCAGAAGACAGCAGAGGAGGAGGGGGGAGAGGAGGGCGAGGGAGGGGAGTAGGGTAATAGAGAAACCTGTTGGCTCCACTTTCAACCATCTCATTCCACTTCACTGATGCCAGGTAGCGGTGAAGACACAGCTTCCCACTGGGTCTCACTTACATAGGAATGAGGGAAGGAGAAGTGGAATCCTGACTAGGTCCACCTTGCACTGCCTCATTTAGTATTGCTGCTCCCCAGTATAGATGGCTGGACCCTGCTGAGACTACCTCAGCAAGGGCACTAGAGCACCATTTAGAGTTTCCGCAGTTATGTCTTCATGTTCAGTTATTTTCTCTTGTGCAGTGTCTGTCTGTATTAACTCATTCAGTATTGTTTTTAAATTTCAGATACTGTATTTTTCATCTCCAGAAGTCCTTTGGGCTCCTTTTTGTATTTCTCACTTCCCACTTCACTATGCTTGTTTTCCTTTAATTTACCAAGCCCATTAAACATATTTATAGTAGTTGCTTTAACATTGTTGTCTTCTAATTCCATCATCTCTGTCATTGACTAACTTCATATTGGCTGATTTTTCTCCTGGTTATGGGCTCAATTTTCTTGCTTCTTCATATACCTTTTGAATTGAATTCTGAACATTATCATTTTGTGTTGTTGAATGCTAGATTTTACTTTATTCATTTAAAGAGTGGTGAACTTTTTCTGGCAGTCTGTTAACTTATTCATGGATTAATTAAATCTTTTTGAGGCATATTTTTAAGCTCTTTCAGGACATCTAGAGTAGCTTTTATTCTAGGGCTAATTCACCCCACTTCTAAGATGTGGCTCTTCTGGGGTCCCTACTGAATGCCTTGGTATTCAACAAGGTATCTTCACACTGGCTAGAGACAAGTTAATTATGTATTTTGTGTGAGCTCTAAAAATTGTTTGTTTATAGCTTCCTGATAATAATTTTTTCCTCAAAAGTGGTTTGTGTCCCACCCTTTCAGGTTTCATCATATGCATGCATAAATTAGCATTCAGCTGAAGACTCAAGGAAACATTAATGCATATTTCTGGAATTTTTTTTTCTGCATAGGTTTCTCCTCTCCATAAATCTGTCCCACAAGTCCTAGCTGATTTGACATCCTCAAACTCCAACCTCAGTCTTCTCAACTGAGTGAGATTTTCAGCCTCTCGAGTTTCCTTTTCCTATACTGCATCCTAGAAACTGCCTCTGAGAAGCAATCTGGACCAGTGATAGAGCTCACCTCATTAGTCCCATCTCTCACTGATCACATTTCCTTCACTGCCTAAATTTAATGTCTGAACACTGTTGTTTTATATATTTTGTCTTATTTTCTAGTTGTTAATAGGAGAGGACCTTTCCCATAGCAGTTAACCATGATTTGAAAGAAAACTTCAATATATAATATTGAATATATATTGTTGACTATATATTATTGAATACTGAAGTAATCAATGTGTCAAGGGATGTGCAAAACTTTCATTGGATAGGCCTAAGTCATCTGACCACTCCCAGAGCTGGGGTAGAGTCAATTCAACCTAAACTTCACCTGAAACACATCAACTGAAAGTGAGGGAGTAGGTATTTCCCAGAGGAAAAATTTAATAAAAATTACCAGTAGACGGGTGAAGGACTATTAGGGAACGAAAACAGAAAATATCTGTGACACATATCATCTAGTCCATTTTTCTGTGTAAAACAACCCAGCAGTTATCTAGAATCTTCTTGGTTGCCTGAAGCAATGAAGAACTCACCATTTATATTGGCAACTCATTCCGTCTATGGTTAGTCTTAATCCCTAGAAAATGCCCCCTATGTTGAACCGGGATCTGCTTCTTACTTCTAATTTCTTATTACTTCTCATTTTGCCATCTACAGCCACACCAAGTCCAACTCTTCTTTCCATATAATAGTGCTTCAAATAGTTGGATCTTTTAGAACAATGGATGATGGTTTGCAGGAATTCAATGAAATTAGACCTACTAATAGTACACTGCAGTAAGTCTACAGATCAATTATTTGAGAGAGTTGTTTGGTTATTCAATGTTGGATAAATATAACTGGCTGTTTTAACTAATTTGCTATTCAAATAAGAACATATTGGTTGTGAACACAGACTTTAGATTTGGGTTTGACTTCTAGTTCTGCCATTTAGAGACTATACAGCATTAGAAAATATACTATGATCTTAGTTTTCTCCTTTTTGTAATGGGAGTAATAATAGCTTCCTATTTGTGAAGATTGAATACAATAATATTTATAAAGCATATATTTCAGGGTCTATTAAACAGTAAATATTTATGAAACAGTAGTTGCTGTAACAGCTGGTCTGAAAAATTAGTCAATTAATTAATTCAGCACAAGCCCTGTGCTAGGAACTGGAATAATGGATGAATAAGATGTCATATTGCCCTCTAAGAAGACAACCAACATTGAAATTACATGTTAATTTAATGTGAGACTAGCAATAAAAACAAAATGCTAAAAAAGCACAGACAACAATATTTTTAGAGGAAGTGATCTTGGAGCTAGGCCTTGGAGAATCTAGTTTTCCAGGTGACAAAGTGGGGGTGGGAATGAAGGAACACTATAGGCAGAGGAAATGTTAAGAAGAGATTCACAGAGCTGCTATTGCCATTTTAAAACATGGCGCCAAAATTCTTTGTCACACCTTCTATCCGTGAGAAGTGGAGTTTATGTCATCTGCCCTGGAATCTGAGTTCTGTGACTGCTCAAGCATTAGAATACAGTGGAAGTAAAACTGAGTTGTTCCAAAGCCTAGTCCACTCCCTGTATCTTTGAAATGCTCACACTTGGTACCCATTTAGCATGCTGAGAAAACGCAAGAAACCACAGGAAGAGGCCATGCATGTATAGTTGTTCCAACTGACAGCCCCAGCTGAGATCTCAGCCACCAGCCAGTTCCAAATGCCAGCTACATGAATGCACCATCTTGGAAGTGGATCCTCCAGTCTCAGTCTAGCAGCCCCAGTGGAAGCTGCCTGAAATACAGATGAACCTTCCCTGCTGAGCCCTGTCCAAATTGTAGATTCATGAGCTAAATAAATTATTATTTCTGTTTTAAGCCATTAAATTTTGCAATTATTTGTTATGAAGCAATAGTTAAGAAAGTTGGCAGACTGTTTACAGATGGACAGATGCTCTGACTTTGGAAAGAATATAAGATGCAAAGCAGAGAGTGGTAGAGGGGGCCTTTGATATATTCTGTCTGGAAGAAGATGAGGATTTTCTTTAAGTCAGAAGCATGGGGACACAGAGACATGAAGACCAAAGATGAAATAGCAGTTTCAGACAGTCTCTACTACAGTATTTCCCATGTGATAGAAAAAAATATTCTATGGTCACATAAGTTTCATGGCCACACCCAGAATATATTAACATATTAAATAATATTTCCAAATATATTTTGCCACCCACATATGCTTTTGTGTCTGTGGAAGCCTAATAACATATTGTGGTAATTGTATTCAGCGGGACCCCCTTTGAAAAATTCTACTCTATCTCCTCTAGTAAGTTGAATATTTCAGAACCTATCTTGTCTTCACTACTTTGAAGAAGTCTTAACTGCCCCAAAAGGTTAATGTACAACACACAAAAAAACTCTCCCTTCTGGCCTAATTGTTGCCTTGGGACAATCTGATTTATAGACACTAGCACAGTCATGCAGAAGGGCTCAAGAGGAAGACAAGGTTTATGTTTTCCAAGAGCCAAATCAATACCCGTAACACTTTGACTTCAGAACTCCCACACCTTTCATGAAGACTTGTCAAGCACAACCTATTTGCAGCATGGTGTATCCCAGGCTAAACAATCCCCACAAATACATGCACTTCATCTATTTTCCGTATTTGGGCCAGGTGGATTTTCCGGAATTTCTGTCTGTCAAACCTGTATGAATCTCTTATAAGTTCTGGACATGCAAAACCACATCTGCAACCTCAGCAAAAGTCAGTCTTAGAGGACAGAAGGTGGTGGGGATGAGCGAGTCACAGGTGTTTTCCATTCATTCAATGAACTGTCACTGAGCACTGTGTAGGGTACAGGTTACACAGCAGGAAACAAGACAAGTCCCTGACCTAAAGAGACTTAGAGTTCAGCAGTGAAGATAGGCAAAATCAAAGGAAGAAACAAATACATATGTCAAATACGGACAACTAACAAGCACCCTGAAGGAAATTCACAAGATGTCAAAGTGGAGAATAAAGAAGAAATTGGAGCCTATTTTAGATGTGATGGTGAGGAAAGATGAATCTGAGAACATGACAGTGGAAGGTGAAGACAGAAAAGAGTATTCCCAACAGCTTCAGCAGCATTTATAGATGTGCCAGGTTAGCCACACAAATCTTATAAGGTCTACTGAAGGCCCACTTGGTTTAATGCTCTTGGTAGAGAACTAACAACCAATTTCGGGGAGGACCAGGTTTCTAATTGTTTCGTAAAGTGTTTTCATAGATTGGATTCCTCAGAAGCAGACTCTGACAGAAAAAAAAAAAATGCATGTGAAGTAATTTATTAGGAAGAATTTCCAGGAAAACAAATAGAGGGTTGGAGATGTGGGAAAGGAAGAGAAGGAACCCAAGCAAAAGCTCGGTATTGGTCTGTTTTCATGCAGCTGATAAAGACATACCCAAGACTGGGTAATTTATAAAGAAAAAGAGAAGTTCGGGCGCGGTGTCTCACCTCTGTAATCCCAGCACTTTGGGAGGCCGAGGAGGGCAGATGGCCTGAGGTCAGGAGTTCAAGACTAGCCTGGCCAACATGGTGAAACCCCATCTCTATTTAAAATGCAAAAACTAGCTGGGCATGGTGGCAGGCTCCTGTAATCCCATCTACTCAGGAGGCTGAGGTAGAAGAATTGCTTAAACCCAGGAGATGGATGTTGCAGTGAGCCGAGATCACACCACTATACTCCAGCCTGGGTGACAGTGAGACTCCATCTAGAAAGAAAAGAAAAGAGCAAAGCAAAGAGAAAAGAAAAGAAAGGAAAAGAAAAAGAAAAGAGGCTTAATGGACACACAGTTCCACATGGCTGGGGAGGCCTCACAATCATGGCAGAAGAGCAAGGCAGGTCTTACATGGCAGTAGACAAGACAGAATGAGAGCCAAGCAAAAAGGGGTTTCCCCTTATAAAACCATCCAATGTCGTGGGACTTATTCACAACCACAAGAACAGTATGGGGGAACCACCCCCACAAGTCAATTATCTCCCACCAGGTCTCTCCCCACAACATGTGGAAATTATGGGATCTACAATTCAAGATGAGATTTGGGTGGGGACACAGCCAAACCATATCACTCAGTATTAAGTCAAGTATTACAGAGAAGAACTTGGGCTTAATCCCACAGGGGAACTTTCAGGACAGCATAGATCACACCCAAGTAGCTCCAATCAGAGGACAAGGGAGCAAGAGTATTTACCTTCCTGTATCCTTCAGCACTGGTCAAAAGCTGCTGCCAGTGTGATATAAGCTCCCAGGCATTTCTGGGCTCTGCAGGGCACAGGTGAAGCAGTCTCCAGCAATCTGAAGGCACCTCGCTGTCAGAGACACAGGAGCTGGCTGATGCAAGTGAGATTACCCTAGCCTTCAGTGTAGTCACAGACATCTTCTGCTCTGAAAGTATTTATCTATTTGTTTCAACTGAGTTTTCCAGTGTTTATCGCAGTCATTACTCCCTGTTAAGAGGCAATCAACACCTGGGTAAACCTCCAGGGATCACATTCCTAACCTCAGTCAATACCATCTCAGCATTACAGTCATTATGAAATTACTGAGCTTTCTTAGCATATTCTAAGATAAAATCATCCTCAGCAGAGTTGTAAACAGACCCAAAGCAATATGGTTTTTTTAAAATAATTTTTTGATTTTATAATTTTTTTATTTATTAAATAAAGACGAAGTCTCACTATGTTGCCCAGGCTAGTCTTGAACTTCTGAGCTCAAATAATCCTCCCGCCTCAGCCTCCCAAAGTGCTAGGATTACAGGCATGAGTCATCATGCTTTGCCTAGAGCAGTATGGTTTCTATGCATCAGAAGACGTTTATTAGGGAGTCCACATTCAAAAAGAATCCAAACAAAATAGCAAGTCTATATAAAGTGTGTATTTTAAACATCTTGAAAATCATGTTACTGGGATAATTAAAAAACAATTTGCTATAGCGCATAGCACTGTGTTGTATATGATAGATACATACCCAGCAGCTGATTGGAGCAACTGGGGAGTACCAGGGAGGATGGAAATATACAATCATAGAGATGACACACTGATGCCCTCTTGGGTAACGATTCTGAGTGACAGGTCTCAGTTATCTATTTTGGTGACTTCACTATCTACCATTAAGATTTTGGGGGGAACTAAGATGCCTAAACTCCAGAAATATTATTAATCTAGAAATAAATCAGATAAATTATCTTCTAGTGAAGCTATTTTTGATGGCAAATCTCAATCCAAATGTGGTTTTCATCCCAAATAGGGAGTAAATCCATTTCTGGGACAAAGTGCTCTAGAATTTCCAGGTGTACAAACCCTTGTTTGGGGATGGAAGGGGAGGGTTTAGAAGCACAGAATAAATATGGAAGAAGATAACCTACTAGGCCCAGCACTGAGCAAGCTAGTGAGCGTTAATGGAGAGAAAATTCAGTAAGAACCCACCCCATCATAGAGCTCAGCCTGTGAGGAAGAGAGATAACTCAAAAATAACAATGTCATACAGTGCAATTTACCTGAAACAGACAAGCCTGTGGCAGGGCCATCTTTCTCTTCTACAGGGATAGGTAAAAGGAAAAAATCCTGACATCAGTAACAGTTGGCCTAAGGAGAAGAGTTGGATCAGTATTTGGTACAGAGGAAGCAACAAAGTGAAAGCTGAGTGTCAAGAGATTGTGATGGTATGGGTCGGGAAGGGCAATCTGAGGAACTAAAGCAGTCACCAATGGCTGGAGTAAAAAATGCCCATGGTAGAAGGTGGTGAGAACAGGGCAGACTAGTAGGTGGGCAGAGGCCAGCAATGATGGTCCCTGGTGAAATTTGAATTATATCCTGAGGGTAAAAGATGGCCATTAGAGGACTTATTTTAGGTAAATATTTTGGGAGGAAGCCTCCTTTTTTTATTTTTTTATTTTATTTTATTGATTGAGTGATTGATTGAGACAAGGTCTTACTCTGTCGCCCAGGCTGGAGTACAGTGTGCAATCTTGGCTCACTGCAACCTCTCTCTCCAGGGTTCAAGCAATTCTTGTGCCTCAACCTCCCAAGTAGCTGGGACTACAGGCGTGCAGCATCATGCCTGGCTAATTTTTTGTATTGTAGTAGAGATAAAGTTTCACCATGTTGGCCAGCCTGGTCTCAAACTCCTGGCCTCAAGTGATCCACCCATCTCGGCCTCCCAAAGTGCCGGGATTACAGGTGTGAACCACAGAGTCCAGTCCTCCTTATCTTTATATTTAAACAAATGTAGGTACAGAGTAGAAAGGAAATTCGCTTTTTTATAAAGATAAAAATAGAAAATTCATAACTTAATGTGGCCTGTCACCATTTTGACCCTTAGGTGCATTTTCCTGAGAAAGTCTCAGAGGCACAACCTGGACATCAATTAGTCGTCCTAAAGGGGAAGAACTGTCAGCACATTAAGGAATTTGGAAATCCTGAAAGACGCCAGATGCCAAATGCTTCACTGAAGCCTTACGATTTGATCTGGTGTATTTGACAGTGGGTCTGGCTTCCCAGCAGGAAAGTGGAATCCTGGGAAATCATATTCATATTTGTGCAAACCAAGCACACATTTAATTACTAATATCCACTAATGTGGATCCACTAGTGACCAAGGCCCCAACATGTTTGAAAAAGAAATCAATCTACTTTGCATATTGAAAGTGAAAAATGAGGGCTTATTTTTTATTCAGTAAGTATTTATTAAGCTCCTACTATGGGCCGCTGGCCCTGTTCTGGGCACTTGGAGTATATCAGTGAGGAAAACAGACTAAATCCCTGCCCTTATGTTGGGCTTATATTCAGGAGGTTGGTACGATGACAGACATCTATACACACCCTTTCATATATTCAACTTGGGGATATTATTATCTTGGATAAAATGAGTTTTAAAGCTGTTAAACTAGGCAGACTATCTAAAATGTACAAACAAAGGGGATTTTATCCTCATCATTTTTAGCCTTGTAACTGGTTTCTAAACTTGCACTTTAGGCATTTTAAAGTTTCACAAATTCAGTCACAGTGTTTGAAAAGCAGCTAACAATTTACAATCAAAGTGAAACCTTCCTTACCCCCTAGTCCACATGAGTCTCTCTGGCCTTGGACCACAGGCAGGAGTAGACTCAAGCTTGCATCTCACCCAGGGATACAGCCTGGCTCGTGTTAACTGTTGCATGATATGGAAGTATTGGGAGATTATTTTCTAAATTAGATTTTAAGTTCCTTCAGAGAATATGCCTTTCAAAGGCTTTTCTTCTGGTTTCCAAACAGCTGCATAGAGGCCTAGCATTTTCCCCCTCTGAATTTAGAAAACACAGGTCAGTGGAAAGTACTGAAATCAACACCAATAATGATGGCAATGATGATGATAACGCTAATAGTAATAGCAATAATCTTAATAGCATGTCACTTTTTTTACAGCCTCTTACAGATTTCAATGGCTTCCATGTCTATTAATTATTTAATTCTCACTCCAATCCCATACAGTGAGCTCATGGGCATTGTTAGTAATTATTACCCAGTAGTGGGTGGTAGAGTGGTGATGGTGCAGATTCAATATAGGTTTGTGGGATCAATGCCAGTTTTTAAAACAAGATATTGAGTTTAAGATGTTATAATTGTTTTTGGTCTTTTTTTCAAAAGTATGCAACATATGTTCACTGCTGAATTCACAGTAAGCAAAAAGAAAAAATCAAATAGCAAAACAATCTAAAAATCCCATAACCTAGCGATAACCTCCTGTTTGATGAATAGTCTTTGAGATACTTCTTCATAAGTAGAGTTATAAATATGTGCATGTGTACTTCAAAGGAATCCATGACATTTACTCTTTAGTATATTCAGTCGATATTTATTCTTTTTTCCTTGAAATAATGGGAATTTATTTTCTCACAGTTCTAGAGTCCAGACATTGGAAATGGAAGTGTTGGCAGGGCTATTCTCCCTCTGGTGGCCCCAAGAGAGTCCTTTTCCTCTTCCAGCTTCTGATAGCTGTCTTCATTCCTCAGCTTCCTTGGCTTGTGGCCACATCACTCCAATCTCTTGCTTCATCTTCATGTGGCCTTCTTCTCTTCTCCTCACCTGCCCTGACAACTCTATCTTCTGAACTTTATCTCAGATCCATTCCCTTGGCCACTGCCGTGTTTTGGGCTCTTGCATCTTTCACCTGGACTGTTGCCATAGCCTCCTTATCAAACTTGCTGCCTTTAGTCTTCTCCAACTCCAGTCCATCCTCTATCATACTGCTCATCTTATAACCCTTGACTGAAAATGCTTGCTACAAAGATACTAACGACCATCTGAGCTTTCAGAGAGTCAAGATCATTTTGCTGGTGGAGGTTCTTTCCTCAATGTTGAAGGCTACTGATTGATCAAGGTGATGGTTGCTGAAGGCTGAGGTGGCTGTGGAAATTTCTTAAAATGAGACAACAATGAGGTTTGCCACATTGATTGCCTCTTCCCTTCACAAAAGATTCTCTGTAGCATGTGATGCCGTTTGATAGCATTTTACCCAGAGTAGAATGTCTTTCAAAATTGGAGTTGATCCTCTCAAAGTCTACCACTGCTTTATCAACTTAAGTTCACGTAATATTCTAGATCCTTTGTTGTCATTTCACCAGTGTCCACAGCATCTTCATCAGGAGTAGATTCCATGTCAAGAAACCACTTTCTTTGCTCATCTATAAGAAAAAACTCCTCATCTGGTCAAGCTTTATCATGAGATTGCAACAATTCAGTCACATCTTCAGGCTCTACTTCTGGTTCTCTTCCTTTTTCATCACATATGCAGTTACTTCCTTCACTAAAGTCTTCAATTTCTCAAAGTTATCCATGTGGGTTGGAATCAACTTCTTCCAAACTCCTGGTCATGTTGATATTTTGACTTCCTCCTATGAATCACAAATGTTCATATATATATATATACACACACACACACACACACACATATACACTCTAAGTTCTAGGGTACAATGTGCAGGTTTGTTACATAGGTATACATGTGCCATGTTGGTGTGCTGCACCCATTAACTTGTCATTTACATTAGGTATATCTCCTAATGCTATCCCTCCCCCAGCTCCCCCCTATGACAGGCCCCGGTGTGTGATGTTCCCCACCCTGTGTCCAAGTGTTATCATTGCTCAATTCCCACCTATGAGTGAGAACATGTGGTGTTTGGTCTTCTGTCCTTGCGATAGTTTGCTGAGAATGATGGTTTCCAGCTTCATCCATGTCCCTACAAAGGACATGAACTCATCCTTTTTATGGCTGCATAGTGTTCCATGGTATATATGTGCCACATATTCTTAATCCAGTCTATCATTGATGGACATTTGGGTTCGTTCCAAGTCTTTGCTGTTGTGAATAGTGCCGCAATAAACGTATGTGTGCATGTGTCTTTATAGCAGCATGACTTATAATCCTTTGGGTATATACCCAGTAATAGGATGGCTGAGTCAAATGGTATTTCTGGTTCTAGATCCTTGAGAAATCACCACACTGTCTTCCACAATGATTGAACTAGTTTACAATCCCACCAACAGTGTAAAAGCGTTCCTATTTCTCCACATCCTCTCCAGCACCTGTTGTTTCCTAACTTTTTAATGATTGCCATTCTAACTGGTTTGAGATGGTATCTCATTGTGGTTTTGATTTGCATTTCTCTGATGGTCAGTGATAATGAGCATTTTTTCATGTGTCTGTTGGCTGCATTAATGTCTTCTTTTGAGAAGTGTCTGTTCATATCCTTTGCCCACTTTTTGATGGGGTTGATTTTTTCTTGTAAATTTGTTTAAGTTCTTTGTAGATTCTGGATATTAGCCCTTTGTCAGATGGGTAGATTGCAAAAATTTTCTCTCGTTCTGTAGGTTGCCTGTTCACTCTGATAGTTTCTTTTGCTGTGCAGAAGCTCTTTAGTTTAATTAGATACATTTGTCAATTTTGGCTTTTGTTGTCATTGCTTTTGGTGTTTTACACATGAAGTCCCTGCCCATTCCTATGTCCTGAATGGTATTGCCTAGGCTTTCTTCTAGGGTTTTTATGGTTTTAGGTCTGACATTTAAGTCTTTAATCCATGTTGAATTAATTTTTGTGTAAGGTGTAAGGAAAGGATCCCAGTTTCAGCTTTCTACATATGGCTAGTCAGTTTTCCCAGCACCATTTATTAAATAGGGAATCCTTTCTCCATTTCTTGTTTTTGTCAGGTTTGTCAAAGATCAGATGGTTGTAGATGTGTGGTATTATTTCTGAGGGCTCTGTTCTGTTCCATTGGTCTATAGCTCTGTTTTGGTACAATATTTACTCTTTTCATTTGATCTACTGTTGACCTTTCTATGACAAAAAGTGTGAATCTACACAATTTTTTGACACACTAGGTTGATAAATCATAATTTATTGGACATTTATATTTTCAGCTTTTTCTATTATATATGTTACAACAAATATTGATAATTGTACAAATATACAATTATTATTTGTGCAATTATCTATTTATTTAGGATAATTTCTTGGAAGTGAAATTTCTAGGTCAAAGAGCAGAAGTGTGTGTGTGTGTGTGTGTGTGTGTGTGTGTGTGTGATCAGCTATATTGGATATATAAAAGTAGAGCACCATATTTAAGACAGAAACAGTATACAAATATATACTTCTACCATTTATGAACAAGCCCATCCCCCCCATAGCCAGACCTAAAATGGACATTAATAAAAACATGCATTCATATTTCTTTGGCTTCCCTTCTTCCTTCCTTCGTGAATAATTTAGTCAAAAATCCATTTGGCAAGCCTGAGTGAGGAAGGTGGCCCCATGGGGGATGAGAATCCAAGTGAGAAAAGCAGCCAAGTGAGATGTCAGCCCAGCAGGCTTGGAGAGTAGATAGATATTGGAGGGGGTGGCTGGTGAACAAGTAAGTAAATATTTAAGGATAATGGGAGCCAGGCTTCTCATTGTCACAGAAGGGAGTTACAAACACAGAAGAAAAAGGGAATGCTAGAATGAACCATGTGGTATTGAATTAGAGGCTGATAGAACCTGGAAGCCATGATACCCAACTAATCATGAACACATCCAGCACCTAGATCTTGATTTCTAAATAACTTTCTCCATTAAATAAAAAAAGACTTCTTAGAAAAATGAGTAATTCCAGGGCTGATTAAGGAAAGTGTAAAATGAGCCTAGACTATCTTGTTGTGTTATAAAATGTCCAAAATGCTCAAAGAATGATGGGCATCTACAGGATCCATCTTGAAGGGACTCCCACTGGCCAAATCTAAGACAATAATGGATGATATGTCATTAGATAAACTAAGAATCCATAACCTGACATAAATAAAAATACATATATGAATAAATAAATGGGAAAAATAGAAATTTCTTTCTTGCAATAGAATGCCAACTAATAAACATAAAAGAAACCATGGAATTAGAAAATCACCATTTGGCAACTGTCATAGTAAAAATCAATTCAGGCAAGAACCATTAATGTATGCTAAATAGTAGGGAAGTTAAAATTGAACAAGGAAGAAGATAGTCCCAAAGTATCTCTTCACAAAAATACTTATTAATTCCAAGGGTAAAAAGACTAACTTTACAGTGGAGAAGACTGGCACCTTGATCAAGTGATAAAAGTGAACAACATCAGGAATGGTTCAAAGCAGCATTGTGTGCCACCTGATGAGATGCAGTAAGAGGATTCCAATGTCACTTCTGTGAAATTCCTACAAAGAGACATAACCTGAATCTAATCATCAGGATACATTAGGCACACTCAAATTGAAGGACATTCCACAAAACAAATGGCCCATAGTGTGTACAAAATGTTACTATTCAAGAAGCATCGATGAATCATGAGAAAACATTAGATATTGTAAATGCATTTTTCACTGCCAAAATCTTACAATGGGGAGAGGTAGAGCAATATGGCCAAACAGAAGCCTACAGCAATTGTTCCCTCAGCAGAAACACCAAATTGAACAACTATCCAAACAAAACCAGCATCTTTGTAAGAGCCAAAATTCAATGAGTGACAGCACCTGTTCTTAACATCATATGAAGGAAAGAGGCCCTGAGGAGGGTAGGAAAGACAGTCTTGAATTGCTTATACTGCCCTACCCCAATGCCCTGGTAGTGTCTATGTAGAATAGAGAGAAAATCTATGTGCTTGAGAGGGACAATCTGTGTGATGGTGAGACTTTACATTGGAACTCAGTACTGCCCTGTCACAGCAGAAAGCAACACAGGGCAGAACTCAGCAGAGACCCATGGAGGGAGCATTTGGACTTAGATCAGCCGCAGCCAGAGGCAACTCAATCATCCCAGTGGTCAGAACCTGAGTTCCAGCAAGCCCTGCCACCATGGGCTAAAGCGCTCTGGGGTTCTAAATAAACTTGAAAAGTGGTCTAAGCCACAAAGAATGCAATTCCTTGGCAAGTCCTGGTCCCATGTTGAGCTCAGTCAGTGGACTTGGGGTGCACACGACCTAGTGAGATACCATCTGGGGTGGCCAAGGGAGTGCTTGTATCACCCCTCATTCAGCCCCAGGCAGCACATCTCACAGCTCCAGGATAGACTCCTTCCCTTCGCTTGATGAAAGGAGATGGGAGAGTAAAGAGGATTTTGTCTTGCAACTTCGATACCAGCTCAGCCACAGTAGAACAGGGCACCAGGCAGAATCCTGAGGCCCCCATTCCAGGCCCTAGTTCCTGAATGACATTTCTAGACTCACCCTGGGCCTGAAAGGAACGCTCTGACATGAAGGCAAGAACTGAGTTCTGGTAGGATTCATCACCTGCTGACTAAAGAGCCCTTGGGCCCTGAATAAACACCAGCAGTAGCCAGGCAGTACCCACCACAGGCCTTGGGTGAGACTCAGAGCCATGCTGGCTTCAGGTGTGACCCAGCACATTATTCCCCACTGTGGTGGCTCTGGGGTTGGGTGGTGGGGGAGCAAGAAACCCCTTTTGTCTGAGGAAAGGAGAGGGAAGAGCAAAGGAGACTTTGTCTTATAGCTTGGGTACCAGCTTGGCCACAGTGCAGTAGAGCTCCAAGTGGGTTCTTGGGGTCCCCAATTCCAGGCCTTGGCTCCTGGATAGTATTTCTAGACCTGCCCTGAATAGGAAGGGAGCCCACTACCCTGAAGAGAGAGACTCAGGCCTGGCAGCATTCATCACAAGCTGACTAAAGAGCCCTTGGGCCTTGAGTGAACACTGGCAGTAGCCAGGCAGTATGTGTCATGGCCCAAGGGTGGTGGTGGCCATGAGGGGAGACTCCTTCTGCTTGATGAAGAGGGAGGGAAGAGTGGGAAGGACTTTGTCTTGTGGCTAGCATGCCAGCTCAGCCACAGTGGAAAAGAGCACCAGGTATATTTCTAAGGTTCCCAACTCCAGGCTCTGGCTCCTGGACAGTATTTCTGGACCTGCACCAAGATTGGGGGAACTCGCTGCCCTGAATGCAAGGACACAAGACTGGTTGGATTTTCCACCTGCTTATTGTGGAACCCTTAGACCTTAAGTGAATATAGGCAGTAGTCAGGCAGTGGTCACTGCGAGTCTTGGGCAAGCAAGATCCAGTGCTCTGCTGGCTTCAGGTCTGATGCAGTGCAGTCCCAGTGGTGGTGGCCACAGGGGTACGGGTGTCATGCCAGCCAAGTGTCAGCTGGTGACACCTCCAGGCAGTTCAGCAAACCATCTGTTTGGGGCAAAGCAAGGGAAGAGAACAAGAGTCTTTGCCTGATAATCCAGGGATTTCTCTTGGATGTTACCCAAAGGCCACCAAGATTGTACCTCTCTGAGTCTGCAAAAGTCACCATGTTACTGGGCTTGGGGTTCCCCCTAATGCAGATATAGCTGCAGTAACCAAAGACTTAGATTACAACACCCAAGTCACTTCAGGTAGCTGGAAGGCCTTCCCAAGAAGGATAAAGAAAAACAAGCCCAGACTGTGAAGACTATAATGAATACGTAACTCTAATTCTCTAATACCTATCTCTAATTCAGCAAGAGAATATAACAATTAGAAATAGAGCACCCTGAATTATAAAGCAAATATTATTAGCACTAAAGAGAGAACAATACAATATAGCTAGAAACTTCCACGTCCCACTTTTAGCATTGGACAGATCATCCAGATAGAAAAACAACAGAGAAACATTGAACTTAATCTGTGCTATAGGCCAGATTGATCTAATAGATACTTACAGAACATTTTATCCAATGGCTGCAGAATACACGCTATTCTCCTTAGTGCATGGATCATTCTCAAGAATAAACAATATGCTGGGCTACAAAACAACTCAAAAAATTCAACCTATCTTCACAACTAAAAGAACTAGGGAACCAAGAACAAACCAACCCCAAAGCTAGCAGAAGACAAGAAATAACCAAAATCAGAGCTAAACTGAAGAAGATTGAGACACACACAAAAAACATCAAAAGATCAACAAATCCACAAATTGGCTTTTTGAAAAAAATTATAAAATAGACAACCAGACTAATAAACAAGAAAATACAAAAAATCCAAATAAACACAATTAGAGAAGATTCAAATAAACACAATTATGTGTGACAAAGGGGATAGTACCACTGATCCACAAAAATACAAATAACCATCAGAAACAATTATGAACACCTCTATTCATACAAACTAGGAGATCTAGAAGAAATGAATAAATTCCTGGACAACATACATCCTCCCAAGACTGAGCCAGGAAGAAATTGAATCCCTGAACAGACCAATAATGATTTCTGAAATTGAATCAGTAATAAATAGCCTACCAACCAAAAAAGCCCAGGGCCAGATGAATATCCACTCAAATTGTACCACACGTACAAAGAACAGCTAGTACCATTCCTACTGAACCTATTCCAAAAAATTGAGGAGGAGGGACTCCACCATAATTTGTTGTGTGAGGCCAGCATCATCCTGATACCAAACCCTGGCAGAGACACAACAAAAAAAGAAAGCTTCAGGCCAGTATTCTTGATGAACATTGATGCAAAAATTCTCAACAAAATACTGGCAAACTAAATCCAGCAGCACATTAAAAAGGATTGTTCAACATATACAAATCCATCAACATGATACCTCATATAAACAGAATGAAGAACAAAAACTGTATTATCATTTCAACTGATGCTGGAAAACATTTGATAAAATTCAACATCCCTTCATGATAAAAAAAAAAAAAACTCTCAAAAACCTGGGTATAGAAAGAACATACCTCAATACAATAGAAGTCATATACAACAGACCCACAGCTAATATTATACTGAATGGGGAAAAACCGAAAGCCTTTCTTCTAAGATCTGGAACAAGACAAGGATGCTCACTTTCACCACTGTTATTCAATATAGTACTGGAAGTCCTAGCTAGAGCCATCAGACAAGTAAAAGAAATAAAGGGCATCCCAAATGGAAAGGAGGAAGTCAAATTATCCCTGTTTGCAGATTATATGATCTTATCTTTAGGAAAACCTACGGACTCTACCAAGAACTATTTGAACTGATAAATAAGGAGAGTGGGCTAAGACAGCAGAATAGAAGCAGCTCATATATGCTGTTCTCATAGAGAGGAAACAAAAGGGCTAGTGGACACTGACCCTGTAGGCAGATTAGCTGAGAAACCATGTCAGGATCTGTCAAGGCAGCAAGGGGACACAGAAAACAGAGAGGAGCAAAGCTCCTGCATGGTTTCCCCTCATTGAGGAGCCAGAGAACCTCTCAAATATGGGAAAGGATGAGTGAGTAAGAACCCCCAGGAGAATTCATGTTCTACAGAGACCTATGCAAGACTGGGAATGGCAGAATCCCCTTGGTCCCCTGTCCCCTGAACTGTGCTTCTAGACTGAGGCAAAGAGCCACCAGATGTTTTGTGGGGCCTGAACACCTTTACAAGCCTTGGACCCTGGAGCAGACCAGCACTGGTGCCGTAGCCATGATAGAGGCCACCGTTGTGGTGCCTGGAGGCAATAAGATTGCTCCATTCTCCCTCACCAGATGGGACCGGTGGCTTCTGACCCAGTGGTCTGCTGTGGTCTGAACTCAGCTGGCCACTCCACCTACCTCTGCTACTGGTAGCCAGGCAGGCAACGCTTGCTAGAGCTTCCAGCCCAGCAGTCCTGCTTTTGTGTGAACTAAGCTGGAAGGCGCAGCCTCCTGTTGTCCCAAAAAGCACCAGGATGGCAGGGCACATGACTCCACCCACCCCCACCACTAGTATCCAGGTGGGCAATGCTTGCTAGAGCTTCTGGCCCAGTGGTTCTGCTCTGTCTGAATTCAGCCAGCAGGTGCAGTCTCCTATTGTCCGTTGAAACACCTGAATGGCAAGGCAGGTGACCCTACCTGCCCCCTGCCACTAGTAGCCAGGCAGGCAATGCCTGCTACAGCTTCTGGTCCAGTGGTCCTGCATCCCCGTGAATTTAGGTAGTGGACACAGCCTCTTGTTGTCCTAGGGAGCACCCAGACAGCAAGACAGGCATTCCCACCTAACCCCACCACTGGTAGCCTGGCAACATGTATCTGCTAGGGTTTCTAGCCCAGCGGTCTTACTTCTGCCTGAATTTGCCAAGGAGCACAGCCTCTGTCATCCTGGAAATGCCCAAATGACAGGGCAGGCCACTCCGCCTACTCCCGCCTCTCATGGCCAGATGGGCTACACCAATTAGAGCTTCCAGCCCAGTGGTCCTGCTTCTGTCTGAACTCTGCAAGGAGGCACAATCCCATGTTTCCTTGGGAGGCACACAGATAGCATATTAGGGCCAATCCAGCAAGAATACAGCTTGTCTGCCAACTGCAGCCCCCGCCTGAGGGAGGCCCTTGGACCAGAGCACCCAAGAAAAGAAATGCAGGCATTAGAGACAGTAATCAGAGGGGGGCTCCTCCATGACCTAGGGTCAGACTGGAACTGAAGCGAGTCAAAGTCAACTGAACGCATCTTATACCATAATCAAACCCCCAATGGCATCAAAGAAGATAAAAGCAAAAAAGCAAACAAACAAACAAAAACACCCATCCAAAAAACAGCAGCTTCAAAGATTGAAGGAACATCAGCCCACACAGATGAAAAAGAACCAGCACAAGAATTCTGGCAACTCAAAAAATCAGAGTATCTTCTTGTTATTGGCAGCTCAAAAAGCCAGAGTGTCTTCAAACAATTGCACTAGTTCCCCAGCAATAGTTCTTAACCAGGTTGAAATGGCTGAAATGACAGAAATAGAATTCAGAATCTGAATATGTACAAAGATCATTGACATTCAGGAGAAAGGTAAAACCCAATAGAAGGATTCTACAGAATGCAATGAAATGATACAGGAGATGATTGGCAAAATGGCCATTTTAACAAGTAACTAAATTGAGCTGATAGAGCTAAAAAACTCACTTCAAGAATCTCAGAATACAATCACAAATATTAACAGCAGAATAAACCAAGCCAATGAAAGAATCTCAGAGCTTAAAGACCTGCTGTCTGAAATGACTCAGGCAGACAAAAACAAAAAAACAATAAAGAAGAATGAACAAAACCTCTGAGAAACAGGGGATTATGTAAAGAGACCAAATCTATGACTCATGGGCATCCCTGAAAGACAGGGGAAAAAAGTAAGCAACTTGGTAAACATATTTGAGGATATCACCCATGAAAATTTCTCCAACCTCACTAGAGAGGCCAGCATTCAAATACAGGAAATGTGGAGAGCCCCTGCAAAATACTACACAAGAAGACCATCCCCAGCAATCCCACTGCTGGGTGTATACCCAAAAGAAAGAAAATCAGTATATCAAAGAGATATCTGCACTCTCATACTTGTTACAGCACTGTTCACAATAGCCAAGATTTAGAAGGACCTAAGTGTTCACCAACAGATGAATGAAAAAAGGCAATGTGCTATAAATGCACAATGGAGTACTATTCAGCCATAAAAAAGAATGAGATCCTGTCATTTGCATCAACACTAAGGCACTGTCCTTTTTTTTTTTTTAACTTTTAAGTTCAGGGGTTCATGGGCAGGTTTGTTACATAGGTAAACTCCTATCACGGGGGGGGTTGTACAGATTATTTCATCACCCAAGTATTAAGCCTGGTACCCATTAGTTATTTTTCCTGATCTTCTGTTTTATTAGTTACTTTTCCTGATCATCTTCCCTTGGGAAGTTCTCATGGATGATATGATGGTTAATAGTAAGTGCCAACTTGATTGGATTGAAGGATGCAAAGTATTGTTTCTGGGTGTATCTGGGTGTTGTCAGGGGAGACTAACATTTGAGTCAGTTGCCAACACAGCTCGCAAAAGCAAGCAGAAGAAGGTGGAAGGAGCTTACTTGCTGAGTCTTCCAGTCCTCATCTTCCTCCTGCTGGATGCTTCTTGCCCTCGAAATCAGACTCTGGATTTTTTGACTTTTGGATTTTTGGACTTACACCAGTAGTTTTCCAGGGGCTCTTGGGCTTTCGGCCAGACTGAAGGCCACACTGTTGGCTTCCCTTCTTTTGAGATTTTGGGATTTAGACTGGCTTCCTTGCTCCTCAGCTTGCAGATGGCTTATTGTGGGACGTCACTTTGTCATCATGTGAGTCAATACTCCTTAATAAACTCCCCTTTATATATACAGCTATCCTATTAGAGGGTTTTGTCCCTCTAGAGAACCCTAATACATATGATGTCCTGAAATATGTTTTCCAAGTTATTGACACTCTCCCCATTTCTTTCAGGGACATCAGTGAGTCACAGATCTGGTCTCTTTACATAATCTCATATTTCTCAGAGCTTTTGTTCACTCCTTTTCATTCTTTCTCTCTATTCTTTTCTGACTGTCTTATATCAGAAAGCTAGTCTTCGAGCTCTGAGATTCTTTCCTCAAGCTTCGTCTGTTCTGCCATTAATACTTGTGATTGCCTCACGAAATTCTTATAGTGTGTTTTTCAGCTCTATCTAGTCGGTTATAGTCTTTTTTATACTGGCTATTTTGTCAGTTCCTGTATTGTTTTATTGTGATTCTTCACATGGATTAGGTTTCAATGTACTCCTGCATCTCAATAATATTCATTTCATCCATATTTTGAATTTTGCTTCTGTCCTTTCAGCCATCTCAGGCCAGCTCAGAACCCTTGCTGGAGAGGTGGTGTGGTTGTTTGTAGGAAAGAAGGCACTTTGGCTTTTTGAGTTGTCAGAGTCCTTACCTTGGTTCTTACTCATCTTTCTGGGCTGATGTTTCTGGGCTGATTTTTGAAGCTGCTAACCTTTGGATAGTTCCACCCCCTCCCCCCCACCTTTTTTCCTATTTGATTACCTCAAAAGGTTTGATTGTGGGGTAAGGTACATTCAGTCAACTGGCATCATTTCTGGAAGATTTTAGTGGGCTAACACTCAGCTTCTAACTCCTGGACTGTGTGCTCTAACTCTGGGGGACTTGTATCAGGCCCCAGCTTTGTTCTATTGCTCCTCAAGTTTAGGAATCCACTGCTGTAATGGGGGAATGAAGCGCTCCAGGACTTGGTCACCACACTCCAATGGATGGTATCAGCCAAAGTATTTCATAGTGCAGTGGCAACAGGATCCATCCTCCTTCACACATGCTAGCAGTAGTGGCAGTGTGGCGGGGTGCACACTCATCAGCTGTGACAGGTGCTAGCGGGTGCTGGGGTGCCTGCCTCCATGTGAACATTCACTACAAGTCACTATCCTTTAACTATCTTCACACCATGTTGTTGCAGAACAGATTACCATTATTGGCTGAATGAATTCCTTCCTCAGAGTCTTAAGGGTACAAATGACATAAAGCAGTGCCTCCTGACTACTGGGTAATAAATAGGTGGGTCAAGATATTAATCTTCTCGGCTCTAATGCAACAAGGAAAGGCCCAGGGCTGCTGGAGCCCTAGAGTTACTCACTTTCTTCCGGGGCCAGCTTAGTCAGTTCATGGCAGGACTCTGTTTCATGAGGCTGGGAAGATTTTAGGAAGCCCAGACTTAAAGGACTGGCTTAAGAGAAGCCAAAGAGTCAAACGTGTCAATATTTCTACATCTCAAAAGGCTGGTTCTCTTACACAGTAGACATCTGATTGTTTGTTTTATTTGATTGTGGTGTTGGTGTTTACCTTCCCAATACCTTTCTCTGGTTTTCTGGTCATGATATCAATTTCTCTGAGGAAATGTACCCCCCCACCACCACTCTACGTGTTCTGAAGGAGCTCTCATCTACAGCATCCTCTCTTTTGGGCCACTGGGGTGGGCTTCTGCTTTGGGTCTGGCCAGTCTTTGTATTTCAGACATTTGGCAACCTTGATTGGTCCAACAGTCACATGACTAAGCAAGGCCAGATTATCTTTCCTGGGATGTTTCCTGAAAACTTGGGGAAGGACGTTTTCCCTTTCAACTAAGGTTCCTAGGTTAGAATGGTGTTGGACTAGAACTGCTGGCAGCCATTTTCCCTGCCACATGGAGGAACCCACCCTGTGGAGGAGAGAACAAGGCCCCTGCGCAGGGAACAGCAGAGCTGAGAGGGAAAAGGGGGAGAGCAGTGGAAGAGATGGAGCCCTGAAGAGAGTTTTTGGCTCTGGCCTGATATTAGATCTACCCACATCCCATTATCAGAAGGATTTCTTCTCTCCAGTTCTCATGTTTCATGTCTCCTTTGAAAAATCCCACCACGGAACCACATCCGACTTCCTTCTCCACCCTTTGCTTTCTCTTTCCCAGCTTTTGATTGGTGAGGTGGGAGGGGACTGATAACTATTATTACAAGTCTCTCTAATTGGCAGGATTAAAGTACTAACAATGACTATTTTCACATGATCTCCCCTTCTTTGAAACTTCCTGCCCACAGAGCAGAGATGGTCTTCTTATATTCTTGCCTCTATGAGTCTATGAAATACTTTCCTGTCTGTCTTTTCTTCAAAACCAGAGACCCAATTTATCTTTGTAACCCTAGCATTTACCACAGTGGTGCTTACATATGTAGGTACTCAATAAATAATTGCGTTCAATGAACCAAAGAATGCAGGAATTGCCTTGGGTGCCTTTCAACACTGTACTCGCGGTCTCAGGAGAACAAGAATATTTTTGTGGTGAAATTGTTTGTACTATGCCCTCATGGACTCCTCTGAAGGGCAATTTGCTATATCTGGAAAAGTCTCAAGAACAAAGAAGCAAGGTTTCACAGCAGGACAGAACTCTAACCAGAGTTCCAATCCATTTAGCAAATAATGTGTTTATGTGCCTCCTCAGTGTGGATGCTGAGCTAGAAATACCCTAGGCTCCCAAGCATCTAGGATAATTCATTTTTTCTTATAAAGTGAATTTCACCTTGAAATGGATTTACTTATTCTCATTACCTAAGGCTTTTTTAGTGTTCTGCCCTTCCTTTGATGTATGCGTTGAAATTGTCTTCTACCAATACATGGATTGATGATTAATTCACAGTGCATTGGGAGCTCTTGGCTTATTCATGCTTGGTCAAATTTCTAGCTATTCTATTATTCTGACTATTACATTTTCAATCAACTACTGATTTATTATTTTTAAAATAGCACATATCTAGTTTCTTGATCAGCATTTCTGGAAGTCTCCTCTGCAGTTTATCTTGTCTTTAGGTGGATGCAGACAGTCTCAATGGTGTCTGGGAGGGACAGAATGTTTGTTTGCAAAGCAGAATGAGGGAACAAAGGCCCTGCATCTCATTGAGTAATGGGACGTGAGCAGCGTAGCATCCAGCTTGGCCATCACACAGTGATATATGAGTTTTAAACTCACAAAGAACCCTTCATTTAATCTGCAAGCGGGAGACAACTCAATCAGAGGAAGAAGACCTGCATTTAGTGGAAATGTAGCCTGCCACCATGGTAGCATCAAACACCAACTATTCTACCAAGGATCAAAGCAGAGATTGCTGTGTGCTAAGGGAGAAAGATAGGAGTCTGGGAGCCCAGGGACTTGGGTTCTTTTACGCTCTGCTGTTAGTTCACAAGGTGATATGGTTTGGATATTTGTCACCTCCGAATCTCCTGTTGAAATGTGACTTCCTGTGTTGGAGGTGGGGCCTAGTAGTAGGAGGTGTTTTGGTCTTGAGGGCGGATCCCTCATGAATGGCTTGGTGCCATCCCCATGGTAATGAGTGAATTCGTGTTCTGAGTTCATGTGAGATCTAACTGTTTAAAAGTGTGTGGCACCTCCCACCACCTCTCTCTTGCTCTCACTCTCAACATGTAATACATCAGCTCCCCTTTGCCTTCTGCCATGATTGTAAGCTTCCTGAGGCCCTTTCCAGAAGCAGATGCTGGCACCACACTTCCAGTCCAGCCTGCAGAACTGTGAGCCAATTAAACCTCTTTTTTTTATAAATTACCCAGCCTGAGGTATTCCTTTATAGCAACACAAGAACAGACTAACACACAGAGAGAGATACTTCAAATCTTTTCTGGTCCTCGGTTTGCTCATATGTAAAATGAGAAGAGGCTGGAAAAGAGGAACAATCATACCAAATGATCTCTAAAATCTCTTCTGTGACAGCCCATGAACATGTGGATTAATGGCCTAATGCTTTCCAAGTCTCTGGCTTTCCTGGGACCTTAAAA
>NW_012109264.1:570110-576132 GCF_000951045.1 Mandrillus leucophaeus
GGATTTCTTCTCTCCAGTTCTCATGTTTCATGTCTCCTTTGAAAAATCCCACCACGGAACCACATCCGACTTCCTTCTCCACCCTTTGCTTTCTCTTTCCCAGCTTTTGATTGGTGAGGTGGGAGGGGACTGATAACTATTATTACAAGTCTCTCTAATTGGCAGGATTAAAGTACTAACAATGACTATTTTCACATGATCTCCCCTTCTTTGAAACTTCCTGCCCACAGAGCAGAGATGGTCTTCTTATATTCTTGCCTCTATGAGTCTATGAAATACTTTCCTGTCTGTCTTTTCTTCAAAACCAGAGACCCAATTTATCTTTGTAACCCTAGCATTTACCACAGTGGTGCTTACATATGTAGGTACTCAATAAATAATTGCGTTCAATGAACCAAAGAATGCAGGAATTGCCTTGGGTGCCTTTCAACACTGTACTCGCGGTCTCAGGAGAACAAGAATATTTTTGTGGTGAAATTGTTTGTACTATGCCCTCATGGACTCCTCTGAAGGGCAATTTGCTATATCTGGAAAAGTCTCAAGAACAAAGAAGCAAGGTTTCACAGCAGGACAGAACTCTAACCAGAGTTCCAATCCATTTAGCAAATAATGTGTTTATGTGCCTCCTCAGTGTGGATGCTGAGCTAGAAATACCCTAGGCTCCCAAGCATCTAGGATAATTCATTTTTTCTTATAAAGTGAATTTCACCTTGAAATGGATTTACTTATTCTCATTACCTAAGGCTTTTTTAGTGTTCTGCCCTTCCTTTGATGTATGCGTTGAAATTGTCTTCTACCAATACATGGATTGATGATTAATTCACAGTGCATTGGGAGCTCTTGGCTTATTCATGCTTGGTCAAATTTCTAGCTATTCTATTATTCTGACTATTACATTTTCAATCAACTACTGATTTATTATTTTTAAAATAGCACATATCTAGTTTCTTGATCAGCATTTCTGGAAGTCTCCTCTGCAGTTTATCTTGTCTTTAGGTGGATGCAGACAGTCTCAATGGTGTCTGGGAGGGACAGAATGTTTGTTTGCAAAGCAGAATGAGGGAACAAAGGCCCTGCATCTCATTGAGTAATGGGACGTGAGCAGCGTAGCATCCAGCTTGGCCATCACACAGTGATATATGAGTTTTAAACTCACAAAGAACCCTTCATTTAATCTGCAAGCGGGAGACAACTCAATCAGAGGAAGAAGACCTGCATTTAGTGGAAATGTAGCCTGCCACCATGGTAGCATCAAACACCAACTATTCTACCAAGGATCAAAGCAGAGATTGCTGTGTGCTAAGGGAGAAAGATAGGAGTCTGGGAGCCCAGGGACTTGGGTTCTTTTACGCTCTGCTGTTAGTTCACAAGGTGATATGGTTTGGATATTTGTCACCTCCGAATCTCCTGTTGAAATGTGACTTCCTGTGTTGGAGGTGGGGCCTAGTAGTAGGAGGTGTTTTGGTCTTGAGGGCGGATCCCTCATGAATGGCTTGGTGCCATCCCCATGGTAATGAGTGAATTCGTGTTCTGAGTTCATGTGAGATCTAACTGTTTAAAAGTGTGTGGCACCTCCCACCACCTCTCTCTTGCTCTCACTCTCAACATGTAATACATCAGCTCCCCTTTGCCTTCTGCCATGATTGTAAGCTTCCTGAGGCCCTTTCCAGAAGCAGATGCTGGCACCACACTTCCAGTCCAGCCTGCAGAACTGTGAGCCAATTAAACCTCTTTTTTTTATAAATTACCCAGCCTGAGGTATTCCTTTATAGCAACACAAGAACAGACTAACACACAGAGAGAGATACTTCAAATCTTTTCTGGTCCTCGGTTTGCTCATATGTAAAATGAGAAGAGGCTGGAAAAGAGGAACAATCATACCAAATGATCTCTAAAATCTCTTCTGTGACAGCCCATGAACATGTGGATTAATGGCCTAATGCTTTCCAAGTCTCTGGCTTTCCTGGGACCTTAAAAATGCAGGGCAGTCCTCCTGGCTTCCCCATTTGGACTGCTCATCTTTTCCCCACAGTGGTTCTTGTACATGCCTTGTGCATCAGTCTGTTTTCACACTGCTATAAAGAAATACCCCAGACTGGGTAATTTATAAAGAAAACAGGTTGAATTGACTTACAGTTACCCATACCTGGGGAGGCCTCAGGAAAGTTACAATCACGGTGGAAGGGAAAGCAGGCACCGTCTTCACAAGGTAGCAGCAGAGAAAGCACGTGAAGGAGGAACTGTCAAACACATAAAACCATCAGATCTCATGAGAACTCACTCACTATCATAAGAACAGCATGGGAGACACTGCCCCCATGATCCAATGACCTCCCTTCCTTGACACGTGGGAATTGCAGGCCCCTCCCTCAACCCGGCAGGGGGCAGGTGGAGAGATTACAATTTGAGATGAGATTTGGGTGGGGACACAGAGCCAAACCATATCATCTTGCTCTCTTCCCAAGCCTCCTATACTTTATTTCTCTTACCCCTCATTTAGAAGATGCCCTTGCATCCACTGCACAGAGAAGCCAAAAGCCATCAGGTGGAAATTCCCCAACATCCCAATCCCAGCCCTACACAACAACCTGCCTCCATCCTTTGCTTGCCACCTACCCTCCTGGCCCCAAAGAGGCTCCTCATAGGACTCCCTCTGGTGTGAGAAAAATCCTAGCATGAATCCAGCCTCCCAGCTCCATAGGTACCTTGGGATATTGATGATGATCTCTCTCGATCTCTCTCTGTCTGTCTCTCTCTTCTCTCTCTCTCTCAATCTCTCATCATCCTCATCGTTATCCCCTCCTTTCCTACTTGCCCCTTCCCTTCAGCTTTAAACACACTCAACTCTCCTTTATCTCAGCACAAGCCATCTTTGAGCTCACAGCACCCTCACAGGTACAGACCCATCTTTCTCATTCCTTTCACAGTCAAGCATCTGAAACGTGTTGCCTACACTTCCTGTGCACACTTCCTCAACCTCACCTGATACCTCAACCCCCCACAACTGAACTTCTTCCCTCATCACTCCACAGACACCACTCTTGACCAATGATCTTTTTGTTGCCAAACCAAGTGACACTTTTCATTACTCATCCCATTTGTCCAGTCTGCAATTGTAGTACTGTAAAATTCTCCCTTGTCCCTGAAATCCTCCTTCCTTCACTTTGGTAACATTGGCTTGATATGGTTTTTCCTCCTTCCAGAAAGTCTCCTATAATCCTCCCTCCAACCTGGGCAAGGAGCTTGTAATAGGGTTCTCCAGAGAAACAGAAGCAAGAGACAGAGAAAGAATAGGAATTGGCTCATATCATGTGGAGGCTAACAAGTCTCAAGAGATGCAGAATGCAGGGTGAATAGGCAATTGGAGAACCAGGAGAGTCAATGGCATAGTTCCAGTTCAAGCCCAAAGTTCTGAGAACCAGGAGCACCAATGGTATAGTTCTAGTCCAAAGGCCAGCAGGTTCAAGACCCAGAAAGAGCCTGTGTTTCAACTTGACATCAAAGGCAGAAAAAACAATGTCCCAGTTCAAAGGCAGTCAGACAAGAGAAATTGTCTCTTATTCAGGGGAGAGTCAGTCAGCATTTTTGTTCTATTCAGGTCATCGACTGATAAGATGAGGCCCACTGCCATTAGGGAGGGCAATCTGCTTTACTCAGTCCACCAATTTAAACATTAATCTCATCCAAACACACCCTCACAAGAACATCCAATAACGTGTGACTAAATATCTGGTCACCCCATGACCTAGTCAAGTTGACACATAAAATTAGTCATCACAGTGCTGTCCTTTGAATTCACTTCTTTCACCATTTTTATTATTATAGATTGTTATTGTTTCCTTACCTATTTCTTTCGCTAGAATCTCAATGGCTTGAGGACAGTGAATATTTTGACTCTGCATCTCTGTCTTCCTTGCACAATGACAGGCCTATAGAAGGCTCTCAATATATGCTTTGACTAAATGAATGGAAGAGTCTAAAGGACAGGCCTTACTTTGGTTATAATCACTTAAAAATTCTTATACATAGTCTTAGTGCATCAATAAGATCATCTCAATTTAATAATAGTTAACATCAATGCAATGAATACTGTAAACCAGGTACTGTTGCTACTGCCTTTCATGTAGTCATTTATATAATTTGCATAGTAATTTTGAGGTACACATTGTTATTACCCCCTCCCCCATTTACAACTGCAGAAACTAAGGCATAGAGAGGTTAGGTGAACTGCTCGAAGTGACCCCGCTAATAAATGACAGAGCTCTGCTTAGCAAAAATCATCCTGCCTTACCCCAGAATCCTTTCTACTTACTTGGGAGAGTTTCCTCCCAGGTCATCTTTACCAAAAAATTGGAAGGTTGAGAGGCCTATAGGAAATGCTATAGTTTCATCGGGGCATTACCATGTCCCTCAGTTTCCACAGTGAAATGCTCCCTTTAATCCTTTCCCAGGAAAAGAAGTGATGGATCTATTTGGTGCATTTATGAGCAAGAAGCACCGAGCAGGATACATGAGTATTTTTGGTTCTCTCTTCCCTCCCCTCCCTACTCTAACCTGCCCTGTATTCTTCTCCCTCTGCCTTAGGGTAAACATTCAAGGCAGTTGCTACCTCAGAGGTTGGGATGGGACAAGGCATGTATTTGGCCACCTGCTCCATCTATGGCCTGGTGGTAAGTTCAGTTCAAGGGGAAGACACTGCAGGCCATTTGAGCCTTGGGTCCACGCCCCCTCCTCGAATACAGCATTACCAGTGTTAAAGTTAATTATTTTGATTCATACATAACTCTAGTGTCCATTTATCATTTGTATGGGAAATCAGAGCAGATGGCACGTGATTGATACCCCCTTCAGACTCCATCAGAATTCAAGTGGGGTATATTGCATCTATTCTGTAATTCATATTTTATAAGCCAAGTGCTATCTATTGTTGATTCTCAACCTTTACTAACACAAAGAAGCCTTTTTAATATCAAAAATCATCACAAACACCCACATGAGAATAATCGCACTTTTGAATCTGTTAGCAATTCAAATAAATAAAGGACTATGGATTCAGAAATGCTTCTGGATGCATTTGCATACGATTATAAATGCAACAATGTCTATATTCAATTGAAAGATGCTTATGTGAACTTGACGCATAATAAGCACTCAATACATACTTGGTTATTTAACAAATAAATGACCATACACATGCTGCTTTTATTTATCAGGTTTAATGATGAGGTTTGTTGCACAATGGACCTGCGGCTACCTTATGCATAATATAAGATGTGCATGGTCTTAGACCCTTGAATATCAGCATATAGATGTGCATGTGTACATGTTGTGGTTCTAAATGAGCCTGACTTTGTCTGTTGTTCATGGGCATTGTATCTGGAGAACCTCAGGGTACTCCAGAGAAACAGAACGAACAGGAAACGTGTGTGTGCGTGTGTGCGTGTGTGTGTGTGTGTGTGTGTGTGTGTTTGTGTAAAGAGAGGGGGCTAAAGAGAGGGAGACAGATTTATTTTGAAGAATTATCTAAAGTAATTGTGGGGCTGGCAAGTCCAAAATGTGTAGGGCCAGCTGGCAGGCTGGAAACTCAGAAAGGAAACTCGATCCTGAGGCAGCATTGTTTTTTCTTCTCTGGGAAACCTGAGTTTTTGCTGTGAAGGCCTTCAACTGATTGAATGAGGCCCACTCACATTATGGAAAGTAATCTCCTTCATTTAAAGTCAACTGATTGTAGGTATTCACCATGTCTATAAAATACCTTCCTAGCCAGGCGCAGTGGCTCAAGCCTGTAATCCCAGCACTTTGGGAGGCTGAGGTGGGTGGATCACCTGAGGTCAGGAGTTCGAGATCAGCCTGGCCAACATGGTGAAACCTCCATCTCTACTAAAAATACAAAAATTATCTGGGTGTGGTGGCAGGTGCCTGTAATCCCAGCTGCTCAGGAGGCTGAGGCAGGAGAATCATTTGAACTCAGGAGGTGGAGGTTGCAGTGAGCCAAGATCATGCCGTTGCACTCCAGGCTGGG
>NW_012109264.1:576527-613185 GCF_000951045.1 Mandrillus leucophaeus
TACAAAAAAAAACTAGCCGGGCGAGGTGGCGGGTGCCTGTAGTCCCAGCTACTCGGGAGGCTGAGGCAGGAGAATGGCATAAACCCAGGAGGCGAAGCTTGCAGTGAGCTGAGATCCGGCCACTGCACTCCAGCCTGGGTGACAGAGCGAGACTCCCTCTCAAAAAAAAAAAAAAAAATTAGTTGGGTGTGGTAGCGCACAACTGAGTAGCTAGTAATCACAGCTACTCAGCAGGCTGAGGCAGGAGAATCGCTTGAACCTGGGAGTCGGAGGTTGCAGTGAGCCAAGATGGGGCCACTGCACTCCAACCTGGGCAATAGAGCGAGATTCCATCTCAAAAAAAAAAAAATTTAACCTTCACAGACATTTTTCCTCATTACTTTATACATAACACATAGGCTTAATATATAGTGTTTATGTCCATTTGTGTCAACACATAAAGATAGGAAATTTATTTAAACTCTGTGTCTGCGTTTCTTCCTTTACTCTTAGTGTTTCCTAGTTGGGGACCATGAAGAGAGTTAGAAGCTACACTTGAGCTACTTGTAATATTTCGAAAAGGCTGGCAAGCATATCCTACATTTTCTGATTAAAAGAGTCATTTTCTTTTTTTTCTGAAGTTATATCTCCACTTACCAAGCTAGTTATTTCACATAAAAACAAAAAAAGTATAATTTAATAAATGTGCTGTATTAAAAGATTATTTGAAACATGCAGTTCACTGTGGGAAAATATTTACAGGTGTCTTTGGTGGGAAAAAAATTTGGCATTAATCCAACATATTATGAATTCATAAAAGTTTCTGCTTTGGGCAGTACAGTGTCAAAGCCTTTGATGAAACTTAAAATTCAAACTCATGAAGCAGTTCCATGCCCAGCATCTGCTAGTTCTGTCTGCAAGAGATAATCCATAGTTTTCTCAGACAACATGTGAACAGCAATTCTCCCATACTGCAAGCATCCGAGTACAGTGGGGCTCACTGCCTCCTTAGTTTTGACTTGTTCTACCTCCCAACTTCCTAGTCTGTGGATTCCCCACTTCACAGACCCAGCATCCACCCTAACTTCACTCCCCAATCCCAACCCCCATGGACCAACTTCTCCAAGCCACTCAATACCACAAGTCAATGCCACTATGGTGTCTTTAAGGCAAAATGGCCGTCTTGTCTTCTCCATCAGACCTTCCCCACCCTATGCCTGACTCCAGGAAAGCTGTTCTCAGCTGCCTCTCCTGGATCTGCCTTACTCACAAGCTGGGCACCAGGCACAACTTGCAACATATAATTACATAAATTCATCTCTGCTGCTCCTTGTTCAGGAGCAGGGAGCTGTCTGAGTAAGAGGCATCTGTACTCCACAGCAACACCTGCTATTAGAGGGTCTGTCTCACGGCTCTTGACTTGGCTCGTGGTTGACATTCCTTCCTCATAGTTCTATCTTACAGATAGAACTGTGAGAGAATGAACTGGTATTGTTCTCAGCCACTGTGTTTATGATAGCTCATCACAGCAGCAATAGGATATAATATATAATAATAATAGCGATCAAGCCAGACACTTATCTAAGTGTTTTTGTATTCTTAATTCTCACTTAGTTCTCACTTAATTCTTACTTAATTTGTATTCTTACTTAATTCTCACTTAATTTGTATTTTTACTTAATTCTCACTTAATTCTTACTTAATTTGTATTCTTACTTAATTCTCACAATAATGGTGAGAATTTGTCCATCCCTACCAGCAGCCACATTGGCTTCTCACACTTACGTATATACGATGTTTAAGCAAACGTGTATAAAACAGTAACTAATTTTGAGCACTTATTTTCTGCCATAGAGTAAGACATGAACTCTATATGCTTTATCATTATTATAATAACTCGATAAGGCAGTTGTTATCATTTTCTTCCACTTTGTAGATGAGGCACTGATGCCCAGAGAGCAGAGAGCGCCTACACACGTGCTGTGAGGTTTGTGTCCAGATGATCTTCTTTGCACTCTTATGGAGTTTACCTTTAGACTAAACTCGCCTAAGCCCTGTGCAGTTAGAGCTGCAGGTGATGGACAAGGTCACAGGGTCTGATGGCACATGGACTAGGTTTGGATGCAACCCTCACCAATGACCAGTTGAATGACTTCCCTGGTGTCTCTAGTTTCCATTGCCACATCTGTGAAATGGGGATAACAAGAAAACTTGCCTTCTGGAGTAGTTGGGAAACACGGTGGGTGCCAGGTTGCTGGCACTGCATCACATTTGCCTGATTACACTGCCCTTTCAACAGAGCCCCAGGCCAATAAAACTAACCAAAGGGATCACCTGTTTTACATGTAGACATTTGGCACTAGGTGGAAGAAATGTTGGTTATTGGGATGAGAGAAGATAGAAGTCAGGACATTTGTTCTGCTTATTGGGCATGACAGAGTCTGGCACAAGGAGGTGTGCTAAGAACAGTGAAAATCTGGTCTACCGAAGAAACACAGGGTGGGCAAACAGTTGGCAAGAAGGAAGGAATAGATAAGGGAGAAATTATGCATGATAAACCAACAGAGCAATGGATGGCAGTGCCAATCAGGTATCAGATACCTGATTGTCTGATATAAGCCCTGACTCCAGCACATCTGAATGGTATGTGTTTGACAAATTGTATAATGTCCTCTTGATTCAGTTTGCCCATCTATAAAATGAAAGTAAGGACATTGCTGACCACCAACCATTATTGTGAGAATTAAGTAGGAATACAAAAGCACTTAGATAAGTGTCTGGCTTGATGCTATTATTATTATATATTGTATCCTATTGCTGCTGTGATGAATTATCATAAACACAGTGGCTGAAAACAATACCAATTCATTCTCTCACAGTTCTAGAAGTCAGAAGTCTGAAACCAGTCTCACTGGGCTAAAGGTAAAGTATTGCCAGGGCTGGTTTCTTCTGTAAGCTCTGAGGGGAAGGAGTTGGTTTCCTTGCCTTTTCCCAGCTTCTAGTGGCCACCTGTGTATCTTGACTTGTGGCTCCTTCCTCTGCCTTCAAAATGCACCACTCCAAACTCTGCTTCCATCATTACATCACCTTCTCCTCTTCTGCTAATCTCCCACTGCACCCCTCTCTTAAGGAGACCATCATTCTATTTAGGGTCCATTCAGGTAATCGAAGATGATCTGCCCATTTCAAGATCTTTTTTTTTTTTTTTTTTTTTCTCACTCTGTCACCCAGGCTGGAGTGCAGTGGCACAATCTCCGCTCACTGCAAACTCTGCCTCCCAGGTTCACACCATTCTCCTGCCTCAGCCTCCCAAGTAGCTGGGACTATAGGCGCTCGCCACTATGCCCGGCTAATTTTTTGTATTCTTTAGTAGAGACGGGGTTTCACTGTGTTAGCCAGGATGGTCTCGATCTCCTGACCTCGTAATCCGCCTGCCTTGGCCTCCCAACGTGCTGGGATTACAGGCGTGAGCCACCGCACCTGGCCCATTTCAAGATCTTTAACCCAATTATATCTGCAAAGGCTCTTTGCTATCTATATAAGTAACATTCACAGCTGATAGGGTTAAAATATGAACATTTTGGGGGAGGGGTTGACCATACAGATTAATAATTCTAGTGGATGGATAACACAGATGGGGAATCTGAGGTGCATGATAGAGGAGAGATTGGTATGTACTGAGAGTACTATTAATAGTTACATTCATGATCCTGGGTCTTGGGGAAGATTAAGCAAGATACTATCTGCCTGGCACAGATTCAGTTCTCAAAAACCATCAACTGTGAGTGTTATCATGGTGGTTCCTCAGTCTTCAAAATCCCACTCTGAGTAGTGTGGTAGTTGTCTTCCCAACATTATTTCATCTCTCATCTCTCTCTCACTGCATAGCCCATGATTTGAGTAGCACTGACCCCAGCTGTTTGCTGGGCTGAAAATGATCTGAATGCCAGCACTGATCCTGTCGGCTAAGATGGTCCAATCCAAGCTGAGAAAGCTGCTACATGTAGGTATCTTGATACATAAAGGAAGCCAGGCTAAAGACGAAGCCAACACAGAAGACAGGATGGGAATAAAATTATGCAGAGGAGTGGAGCCAGACCTCTGATCAAACTATATTTGAAGTCTTACCTCTAGACTTTTTAGTTATCTAATGCAATGTTTCTTTTATCATGAGGCCATTTGGAATTGGATTTTCCCTGCCTTGTCACTTGAATTATCATGGAGAAAAGTAGATGTTGCCAACCTCAGTTCATAGCTGAGAAAATTGAGGTTCGGAGGGATGGGTGACTTGTCAAGCTCAGATAACTAGTACAGGACATCATGAGGCTTCAACCCAGGCCTGAGTGACTCCATAGCCAGTATAGTCTCCCCCGCCAAGTACTGTGCAGTGGCAGCTTCCTAACGTCTTCCTCTCCAGTTCTGACAGTACACTGGGGATGTCTGAGGGATACCAACAGGAGGTCAGATGGTCCCACCTGTGGAGGGAGCCACACAGAGGCTGAAACCATGTAGCACCAAATGAAGATCACATCTGCAACACCTCAACCCAGCACCGTAGACACAGGAGGAATGAAGGACCCCAGAGGCTGTGTCACCTGGTATGTATCTGACATCATCCTTCCCACATTGACTCTGCTTCAATGATAATTACTTGAGAAATATTGCCCCTTGGCTCCTCATGAAAGCAATCACAGCTGCATTTTAATTATCTCCAAACAAGATGTTGTAATAAAAGCTCAAGGAAAGTGGGAAGTAAATGGGCTATTTTTGAGTGATCTAGCAAGTGCCATGAATTGCTCTAAGCAACTGCTTATGTTGCATCATTAAATCACCATAACTCTGTGAGTAGTATAATAATGCTCACGGGCTCATGGGGAAACTGAGGCACTATAGGTTTAGGTCACTCTCCCAGCTGGTAAAGGGACAAGGCAGAGTTTGAGTCCCATGCCTGGATCACTGAACACTGCATGCTATTTCCATGACCTCACACGGACTCCTCTAAAAATACTGCTATGATCATTGTTTCTGGGACACTGCCTAATGCAATGACCTCAACACCATCGGGCAGGACACCACAGCCCAGGAGATAATGAGAGAGAGGAAAAGGGCCAAAGACACAATGGAGGGGAATGAGCAAACAGTCTATGGAATGCTCGGTGAATTCACAAGGTGATCAAAAAAGCCTGCAAGAGGAAAGGTACCTTGGGAATATCTTGGGGACCAGATGCCTTGAGTGAACACCTCAAGGACAGCCATGATCTCAGATTCAGTCATTACCATGTTCCCAAAAGAGATCCAGAGGACACACATAAAAGGATCAATGACTCGTGCTTGAAAAGGCATGGATAAGTTTTTGTCCCGCCCCACAGAGGCAGCCAGGCTTAGGTGTCAAGGCAGGAGCTATTGCTAGGAAAAGGATGGAAAAGGCACCTGGGCTTTGAGTCCTGTCTTTGCCTCAGCAATGAGCTAGCAGCCTGTATTTGAAAATTGTTCTTTAAATCAGCTACAGAGTCACCTTCTACCCACTGGCCCGAGTGAGTTATGATTTATGATACAGGAACTGAATGGAATGCTTGGTCATCTCATTGTTTGCCTGCCTCCTGGGATAGAGAATGGCCTGGCATGTTTTCAAATGTAATTTTCAAAGGTGATATTAATTTTGAATCCAACCAGAGGGAGCTGTTGCTAGGAAAAAACAATCTCAACAATTCCCCCAGGAGATAGGAAGGAATAGAAGGTAGAAACCAAGTTGCAGCTAGAAAATACCTGAGGTTTACACATGAATACACAGACAACTGTTGGAATCTTAGAAAAGGGTTTTTGTTTGTTTGTTTGCTTTTGAGACAGGGTATTGCTCTGTCACCAGGCTGGAGTGCAATGATGATCATAGATCACTGCAGCCTCAAATTCCTGAGTTCAAGGGATCCTGCGGCCTCGGCGTTCAGAGTAGCTAGGACTACAAATGTGCACCACCATGCCTGGCTAATTTATTATTTTTTGTAAAGACAAGGCCTCGCTATTTTGCCCAGGCTGGTCTGAAACTCCTGGGCTCAAGTGCTCATTGCACCTTGGCCTCCCAAAGTGGGCGTGAGCCACCACACCCAGCCCAAGGAATGACTTTTCTTTAGTTTGGTTTAATACTGTGATTTTCTGAGAAATAAACAATCAGGGTCAAATGCTGATGTCTCCAGTTATATTGTTCTACCTTTTGTCCTCATCATTTTTACCCATCAGTGAGGCCCTGAGTTGGTCCAGCAGGACTGAGCCTTTAAGAGGCCAAGGATTTCCATTATTAAAAAGTTGAACAACAATAGATGTTGGCCTGGATGTGGTGAAAAAGGAATGCATATACACTGCTGGTAGGAACATAAATTAGTACAACATCTATGAAAAACAGTATGGAGATTTTTCAAAGAACTAAAAGCAGATCTCCCATTCAATCTAGCAGTCTCACTACTGGGTATCTACCCAAAAGAAAAGAAGTGTTTATATCAAAAGGACACCTGCACACATATGTTTACTGCAGCACAATTCACAATTGCAGAGATATGAAACCAACCTAAGTGCCCATCAACCTATGAATGAAGAAAATGTGGTATATATACACCATGGAATATAACTCAGCCATAGAAAAGAGCAAAATAATGTCTTTTGCAGCAACTTAGATGGAGCTGTAGGCCATTATTCTAAGTGAAGTAACTCAGGAATGGAAGACCAAACAACATATGTTCTCACTTATACGTGGGAGCTAAGCTATGGGTATGCAAAGGCATACAGAGTGGTAAAATGGACATTGGAGACTCAGAAGTGGGGAGAGGAAGACGAGGGTAAGGGATAAAAAAACCACATATTGGGTACAATGTATACTACTTGGGTGGTGGGTGCACTAAAATCTCAGAATTCACCACTGTACAATTCATCCATATAAACAAAAACCACTTGTATCCCAGAAGCTTTGAAATTAAAAAAAAAAAAAAAAAAAAAAAAGAGGTGAAGGATCTAAGACGTAGAAAAAAATTGGCCACTGAAACATCTACAGAAGGTTTATAAGGGATGGAAACTCTTGCTTCCTGGCAGTTCTGATTATATAATGTGTGGCATTCATTTACCCTTTCATACATTTTGCAAAAATTTCCTGAGAACCTACTTCGGGTCAGGCATTGTACTGGGGCTGGAATGAACCTTGTATATTGTTTTCATGGATAAGTGATATGGTGGTGTTGGTGATGGTGGTGGCGGTAATATAGCAATGGTGATTATGATGGAGGCAGAGGTGATAGTGAAGGTGACAGAACAAACAACTCGGATGTGTGTGTCTACAGTAGTGGTAGCAGAGGGTGGGGTAGTGATGGGAATAGTGGTGTTGTTACTGTTGACACTGACTGTGCTGGGCCATTGTTGGTTATGGTGGTAACGGAGTAGCAGTGGTGGGGTCGCAGTGGGGGAACATGAGTGATGGTGATGTGCTGATGGTGACGTTTGACTTGGACTTGGCTACATTTCTGTCATTTTGTCTGACCCTGTACTCACTGAGAAGATCTCCTAACCGCTTTATCTGACTAAATCAGTGTTTAAATCATGTCTTAAATGCTTAATGTGTACAAGAGATTTTCAACCCTATTGTCCGACAATAGCACTGTGAGGAAGACAGAATTGTCCTCATTGTACAGATGAGGAAACTGAGGCACAGAAGGAACAGAGGAATTTCCTAAGATCTCATAGTGAGTGGCAGAGACAACATAGCAATCAGATTTCTCTGATTCTGGGTACAGAATCACTTGTCTCCTCCAGGTGCTTTTTGATCCGCAGACCTCAGGAAGTCACTGAGGAAAATAGAAGGGGATGTCTCCATTGCCTGGAGCCTGGTCAGATGGACCAAGGAAGGAATGAGCAGGACTCATGGTATTCATGTGCCAAAATGTGCCTTTAATGAAATGACCTCAGGACCCTTCATAGTTCCCTGGACTGTCTAAGCCCATCCCCCAGGCCCCATGGCCCAATTTAGTCTTGGGACAAGCTGGCTGAGCATAGGCACAGGGACAAGTTAGTTCTACCAGGAAAAGCAAGTCTATGCAGAAGAAAGAGTACAGACTCACAGCACACAGTCTTGGGTTCAAATCCCATCCCTTGTATTTCTTAGCTGTGGCCGCTAGGCAGGTTATTGACCCCTTGGGAAATAGCAGTGGTGTTAGAATTAAAGGTGATAACAAATGCAGAACACCTGGCTCATGGGTGCTGCAATGGTCACAGAAACCAGAGGCAATGAGGCAAATCCTCAAAGTGGAGACCCAGCTCAGATGCTGCTACTCATGGGAAACTGGTTTGGGAGAAGTGGGTGGGTATATTAGTCCATTTTCATGCTGCTGACAAAGACATATCCAAGACTGGGCAATTTACAAAAGAAAGAGGTTTATTGGACTTACAGTTCCACATGGCTGGGGAGGCCTCACAATCATGGCAGAAGGCAAGGAGGAGCAAGTCACATCTTACACGGATGGCAGCAGGCAAAGAGAGAGCTTGTGCAGGGGAACTCCCATTTTTAAAACCATCGGATCTCATGAGACCCATTCACTATCATGACAACAGCACAGGAAAGACCCACACCCATGATGCAATCATCTCCCACCAGGTGCCTCCCACAACACGTGGGAATTATGGGAGCTACAAGATGAGATTTGGGTGGGGACACAGAAGCAAACCATATCAGCGGGGCCTGGAACCTCCCTGGTTTGTGGTCTCTTTGAGTTCTCTGAGTTAAATGTCTTGTCTCTAAATCAAGCCTCAAACCATTCATTCTTGACTCATTGTGGCAGAAAAGGAGTTGGCTTTTTGACAGCGGGTACTGTTAGTCACTGCAAAACCTGTGTTTTGGGGGTCCTTGATAGGTAAAAGTCTCTCACAGCCTAGGCCAAATACATGGACTGGTTTGCCCCTGGTAGTCCCTGTGGGGCTCTACCTGGCCCCACACCACAGGAAGATGCTTTTTCTCTGAGTCAGGATGGGAAGTCCAATCTCCCAGGAGCAGCCAGGAACAGCACTGACTTCTTTTAAGAGCCTCATCAATAGCCACGGCCAGAAAGGGTCTCAGGAGAACCAAGGACCAATGTCAGGCAGCATGGAATGAGGTTTGGATTTACAGCCCAGCTCTGCCATTTCCTAGTGGTGTGACCTTGGCATGTCACTTCTCTCTAAATTTCAGATTCATCATCCAAAAAAATGGCAACAGTGATGCCAATTTCCTAGGGTGGGTTCAAAGATAAATGAGAAAATGACACACAAAAGCTTTTAGGTCCTTTAGCAAGTAATTTAAATTCCTTTCAATTATTTTGAGGTACATATCAGAAATTGATCCAGTAATCTTTATATTGGTTTTGCATTGATATTCTTCTTAGCTATTATTCCACCAGTTTTTGGATAGTGTGAAAATACAAATAACTGGCACCAAAATGATGCTAGGCTGGCTCAATAAATATGGATTTTGTGATAATTCTGTGCCTCACACTGGCCTTAGGTACTAGGAATAATTTTCCAATTTTAATGTGCATAAGAATTTTCTAGACACAATGTAGATTCCAAGGCCACACCTACTTATGATTCAAATTCAGTAGGTCTGGGGTAATGTCCAAATAGCTTCATTTTTAAAAGCATTGTGGGATACTTAACATGAGATCTACCCTCTTAAAGTTTTAAATGTACAGTACATTTTTGTTGACTATAGGTAGATAAAGAAAACGTGCTATATACTGGCCAGACATGGTGGCTCATGCCTGTAATCCCAACACTTTGGGAGGCTGAGGTGGGTGGATCGCTTGAACCTAGGAGTTCATGACGAGCCTGGGAAACATGGCAAAACCCCCTCTCTACTAAAAAACACAAAAATTATCCGGGCGTGGTGGCACGTGCCTGTAATCCCAGCTACTCAAAGCTGAGGCGAGGGAATCACTTGAACCCAGGAGGCGGAGGTTGCAGTGAGCCAAGATGATGCCACTGCACTCCAGCCTGGGTGACAGAGCAAGACTCAATCTCAAAGACAAAAAAAATATTCAACAATATGGATGAACCTTGAAAACAGTATGCTAAGTGAAATAATCCAGTCACAGAAGGACAAATACTGCATGATTCCCCTTATGCAAGGTACCTGAAATAGTCAAATTCATAGAATCAGAGTAAATGGTGGTTGCCAGGGGTTGGGGGAGGGGAACATGGGGAGTTGTTAATCAACGGGCGTAAAGTGTTAGTGGAGCAAGAAAAAAAAAATCTGTGTTTTTAACAAGTACCTTCGGCTCAGTGTTTTTCAACTTTCTCCACAATATTTTTTAAAAGATTATATCGTGACCCAGTGTACACAACTAAAACCGAAGTTTTATAAAACAAAAACTACCCAATAATTTCCCTTACGACCTCCAAGCCACGCAGATGTGCCTATTCTGGGCTCTTGTTTTTTAATCTGATTCATGTTTTTTTAATGCTAGTTGTGACTCACTATGCTAATTTTGTGACCAAAACTACAGTTTAGAAAACACTGATTCTGGTACAAGAGGTCTGAGACGTGCTTTGAGAAACAATGAATTCTGGATTTCGAAACATTAAAAAATAATAAGAATAAAACACAGACCTTGCCTTCGAGGGCCTCCAGGGGCTCCCCAGCTCGAGGTGGAGACTCATGGGAACCATGTGTGGAGAGGGTCCGTCTTGGCTGGCAAGGGAGGGCTGCCTTAACAAAGTACCACAGACTGAGTGGCTTACACAACAGACATTATTTTCTCAGAGTACTAGAGGCCAAAAGTTCAAGACTAGGTATCAGCAGTGTTGGTTCCTTCTGGGGACTATACAGGAAGAATCTGTTCCAGGCCTCTCTCCTTGGTTTGTAGATGGCATCTTCTCTGTCTCTTCACATCATCTTGCCTCTACAATGTTTGTATCTAAACTCCTCTTCTCATGAGGACAACCAATCTGTGTCCAAACTTGCTCTTCTCTTAAGGACCCCAGTCAGGCTGGACTAAGGACCACTGTAATGATCTCATTTATGTTAATTTCCCCTTACAGGTCCTATCTCCAAATACAGTCACATTCTGGGACCACAGATTATGAACATAGGAACTTTTTGACACTGGAGACTGTGGAGGAAACTCAGCCCAGGGTCTGATTGGTGTCAGGTTCTGTACATGAACACTATGATGGAGGTAATTACCTGCAGCTCTGGGAGCACCCAGAGAACAAAATAATTAACCCATCAGGCCAGAAGGAGATTAGGAAGTCTCCACAGAGAAGGTAAGATGGGAAATGGGATTTAAATGAAAAGATTTCATCAGGTACAGAAGATTTTAAAATAGAAATTTTAAGTAGACGAATCCGTGCATGCCAGGGCTTAGAAGTGTGAAACAGCGAGCCACATTGAAGAGAACTAGGTGAAATGAGAGAGCAGAGCAGAGAGATGGTTGGAAATGAAGGCAGAAGGACCACTGGAGACCAAATTACAAGAGGACTCCAATGTCAGTCAAAGCTATTAGTAGACTTGATCCTTTGAGTTGGTTTCATGAACACCTTTTTTCAGAAAATCATTGAGGCCTAGAATGAGAACCACTAGCTACAACTCCTGTTACAGATGAGAAAAATTGTGGCTTAGAAAATACAAGTGAGTTAGTGGCAGAGAACCTCACCAGCACCTGAGGGAGTCATTCCTGTATGTTCTCTACAACATCACACATGGTCCCTGGGACTGTGAAAGTACAAAGATTTATATACCCTGGAGATTAGAACAGCAGAAAAAAAAATCCCTTTTCCACCATCCTTCCAATCATAATAACATTATACTGGGTCACAAGTGAGGCCAGGAAAAATAGTTACCTTCAGTGATTTATGATCCAAGAACGGAGACCACCTACCATGCTCGGGCCTGAAGCAGATTCCACTTCAGTTTTGAAAATAACACTCTGAGTGCAGCCGGCCTGCTAGCCATATGCCTGCCTGGGCCCCTGCCTCTGTATCAGGACCCGGGAGCCTCAACAGCCCTGTATTCACTTGGTCTTGCTGCTTATGAGGAACAAGATGTGCACACTGATTGGGGAGCAGCGCATGATTTATTTTTATCTCTGTCTCTGGAAGATTAATCCCAGAGCATCATGCCAGGATAGAGGGCAGGTAGCTGAGATCTTTCCTGGGAAACTAAGGGCAGCTACCAACCCTGGAGACGATTCTATAATAGGTAGGCTAGGGAACCAACCAAGACCATCCCTCAGGTGGGAACTTCACTTACAGATGGTGTTAATCCAATGAGTCTGGGTCTCCTAGAGAGTCACACTCAGAACTTTAGAGGGCATCTTGGTCAATCTTTTTTAAGCTGTAGTGAATCTGAGGCAAAGAGAGGAGAGTAGTTTGCCCAAAGTTATAGAAAGTTGGCAGAACCAAGCTGCTCAGCTCTCAAGTTCAGTGCTTTTTCCGTGGTAGCCTGTCAATTCCTTCAAGCAAGAATGAATATCAAGGGTTGGGAACCCATCCCCTTGTTACTTGAAGGGCAATGCAAGGTCCCATCTCCCCTGTACACCATCACCCCTATTCTTCAACTGAGCCGTCTTCTCTTTTGCCTGGGATGCAGATTTTAGCTAAATTTCAGGTTTGGACAATGGGTAAATGCTGGTACTGTGTTTCCTCAATATAAATAAGGTGGCTAAATTAACATGTCACAAACTTAGACCATGGGAAGCCCAGTGAGTTGGAGGCTGGGGAGCCAGTGGGAACCAGAGGAGATAAGAGTGGTGATAGTAAGTAATAGCAGAGGACTGCAGGTTAGGTAAGGCTGGGGATGGTTCTTCAGAGTGGCCTTAGGGAAAGGAAGGGACTGGAAAGTGGGGGAAGAGCTGGTACAGGTGGCATTGTCAGCCTTCAAAGTTGGTAAAGTCAGCCCCTACCTGAAGAACTTGGGGAGGACATTAGGTGAGCGGAGATCTGGGGATCATGAGAGGCAGCTAGCTGGGTGGGGCAGAGGGGCCTGAGGTGCTAAGCACTCAACCTCACTGTGCCTCCATTTACTCAACTATTAAAGTAGAATTCTAACAATTCTTCTGTCTTCCACCAGGCAGCTGTGGGCGGGAAGCTGGAAACTATGAGCCACAGAATTTGTTTTCCCCCAGATTTGATTCCCCAGGCTATAAGGAAACATTGCACAGGAGCGGCAGGGCAGGAAGCGTGCTTTATGAAGATTTACCCTGCAGCAGGTGTGAAATTGGCAGAAGAGACAGGAGGATGATGCTGAGAAGTGAAGGGCTCGAGGCATAAAACAGTTAAACTGTTGAAGCTGTCTTGGGGAGAGGTAATTAATTCCGCTCAGCTGTTAGTTGGTGTTCTGACTGTACACATTTAGAATGATGGCCTTTGACAGGCCGAGTGTTGTTTTTCAGTATAAATGGAAAAATAGTCATTTCATAGAAAAATCAATACAGAATCTTTTTGCCTAATTGATCCCTACGCTCCCCACTTTTGCCTCTGCCCCCAACACTGCTCCCCTTGAATCACGTCCCCTCTGCATCCTCTCCTCACCCCCTGCTTCACTGCCCAGGCTTCACCCTCTTAGGGCAAATACCATGAACATGTAGTTATTAGTTGACTTTGCGTGGCTGAAGGCCAGTAAACAATTACATCCTTCTGAGCTCACCTGTCTCCCATGGCACCGACTGGAGACATCCAGGCACAGACAACCATCTCCAGAGTACATCAGCCCCTCAGGGACCTGCTCAGGTTGGCTGAATCTCTGCCTCAGCTGACAAATTTTGTGCTGAACTATGAGAACTACTTGGGAGCCAAGAGCTGCGGGCAGAAGGGCTAGCTCTAAACAGCAGGAAATTTCCCATGGCAGAGGGGTCCTGCCATAGCAACCCCCCATGCCTTCTGACCTGGAGACGCCTCACTGCCTGTCCGCATGGCACCATGAGTCTCTAGCTCCCACCACCACCCCAAATCCTCACCCTCAGGGCTCGGGGCCAGGTGCACAGGCCTGAGAGCTGGCAGAAAGGGAGTTGTCTGCAGCCAGAAAAGGATTTTCTTTACCAGCCCACCCAAACGTTGTTTGGCTGCCACTGCCTCTGAGTTTTTCAGAAATGAAAAAGAGAGATAGGGAAGTGGGAGCCCTGGTGGGCTCTGGAACCCTTCTGTTTTCTCAACGGCATGGCAATAGGTCCAAAACGTCCTCTAGGTTTGAAAATGAAATGCCGGCACAGAGCAAATTCCTGACGAATGTGACCCAGATGTTTCTGAGCGATTTATTTTTGCTAATGGAAAATGGCTGAGCTAATAACCCTCAGAAACATTTCTGTAGGGAGAGTTGAAGCCTATTTTGCCTCTGCGCTTCTTGTTTTTTGCTTGTGGTTTTCTTTTGAGGAAGAAATTGGATGTAGGAAAAAGCCCAAATAACAACTCTGTCTGTGACAGCTGATGCCAAAATCCCACGCATAGATTTTGTGACCTGATTTCTACCAATTATTGACCATTCAGTGAGGCCCAAGTTCTTCTCATCAATTACCTCATGTAATCCCTATGACAAGGAAGAGAGCAAGGCTCAGAGCGATGACATGTCCTACCCAGCCAAAGCCACACAGCCTGTGACAGCATGGCTGAGAATCAAACCCCAAGTTTTGACTCTAGATCAAAACTCTGTCCACCACCATACTCTTATAAGGAAATGACAAGCAAAATACAGGGGTTAAAAGAGACTCTGAGAGGCCGGATGCAGTGTCTCACACATGTATTCTCAGTACTTTGGGACGCCAAGGTGGGCGGATTACTTGAGGCCAGGACTTCGAGACCAGCCTGGCCAATATGACAAAATCCCACCTCTACTAAAAAAAAAAAAAAAATTAGCCAGGCATGATGGTGCATGCCTGTAATTCCAGCTACTCAGGAGGCTGAGGCAGGGGCAGGAGAATCACTTGAACCCTGGAGGCAGAGGTTGCAGCGAGCCAAGATCACACCACCGCACACCAGTCTAGGAGACAGAGCAAGACTCTGTCTCACAAAAAATAAAAAGAGAGAACGAGAGAGAGAGCGAGACTGTGAGAGGTCTTTTAATTGATCCATGGGCTTTTTGTCAACACCTCAATTTTACAACCTAAACTTGGTCAGAGAGTCTAGTGAGTTTCCTTTTCTTTAAGAGAAAGGCATTTCTTTCTGGGCAGCATGAAAAGGACCGTCTTTGATGTCGCCACTCCCCAACGTCTTTTGGACAACAAATGACTGTGCTATCTAACGCTATATTCATAGTGAAGTGAAATGGCTTTGAAGCAGCAGAACCAGGTCCAAATCTAAGCTTCACCACTAACAAGCTAGGTGACTTTAAGCAAGTCAGTTATTAAGGTTCTCTGTGTTTAGTTTCCTAATTACCAGCCAGGAAGCTCTCTCTAGCTCTGTCTCTGTCGCTGTAGCTACAGCCTACGGAAGGACTGTTGTGAAGATATCTTCAGCACAGCCCTTAACACAGAGCCGGCTTTCTGTAAATGGTGGTGATTATTAACTATTCCATAACTACGGAAATGAGTGAGCAAGTGAGCAGTGAATGTGCTTCTCCTCCTCTGTGAGACTAAGAGAAACTCCATGATTGTCAAGTTTAGCCATGAGGAAAGGCACATAACCCTTCTCCTTGATGCATTTGCCCTACTGGAAAGTGGCTACTTTGTGCTTACAGGAATTTGCAAATGACATTACAAGAGCGGGATAATGGGCTGAGAGGAAACAAGCTTGCCATGACCTTCACCTCCTCTTGCTTCCACATATTGGGATCCCAGGACTATAAGGGATTCAACAGGACCGCCTTGTTCATAACCTACTTCCAAGCAAGATGAGACTTAAACCATTTCTAGTGATCAATTATTGCATATCTGCCATGTGTCAGGCCCTGTGCTGGCATAGATAGGTAAGTAGGTAGGTAGATAGAATAGGTAGATAGCTGGTAGGTAGGTAGGTAGATAGATAGATAGATAGATAGATAGACAGACAGACAGACAGACAGACAGACAGACAGATCGATAATCTCAGATCATCTTATCCTTCCATAGAGGCAGGACAGGAGGATAGTGAAAAGAGCATAAACTATGGACACAGGTAAGACAGTTTGAAATCCTGGCTCAGACCTTTCTCTCTGTGTGATTTTGGGCAAGTTGTTCTCCTCAGAATCTCTATAGAAGGGGGAAATTACATCTACTCAAATGAATTGTTTCTAATCAGATAAAATTCCTGCAGCACACAGGACAGTCTCTGGCACGGGGGAGAGTCACAGGGGAGCTGACTCTCATTTGTATTTACTTTGCAGAGTCATTGCCATCATAGTGTACAAATGAGAATGTTGAACTCCAGGACAGAAGGGGACTTGCCCAAAATCACAGAGTTAAGGGGCAGACATGGAAAACTGGTTCTCATGTATCCAAATCTATTTCTGTTCAAAGCTGCAAAAAATATTCACTGAGCACTTCATTAGACTCCCATGCAATGGGAGAAGGGCTGGGCATTTCTAGGAAATCCAGGATCCCAAGAAGCTCACATCTTAGTGGGAGAAACATTTACTTGGCAAATATTCATTGTATTAGTCCATTCTCATGTTGCTGGACATACCCGAGATTGGGTAATTTGTAAAGAAAAAGAGGTTTAATGGAATCACAGTTTCATGTGGCTGAGGAGATTTCACAATCATGACAGAAGGTGAAGAAGGAGCAAAGGCATGTCTTACATGGCAGCAGGCAAGAGAACATGTGCAGGGCAACTGCCCTTTGTAAAATCATCAGATCTCCTGAGACTTACTCACTATCACAAGAATAGCACAGGGGAAAAATCCACACCCATGATTCAATTACCTCCCACCAGGTGCCTCCCACAACACACAGGGATTATTGGAGCTACAATTCAAGATGAGATTTGGATGGGGAAATAGCCAAATCATATCATGTATTTTGTCATCTATTCTGTATCTTTGGCAGCATGGAAGATGGTAGAAATGCAAAGGTATACCTAACAGGTATAACCTGTGGCTGCATCCCACACAGCATATTGTTTTGAGGGCAGACATATGTGTATAAAATGAAATATGTTAAGTGCTCCTGTGGGAGAATCCTACAGCACGAGGACTCACCAAGGAAGCAGCACTTGAGTAATGTTGAAGCACCAGGAATGGAGAGGTTAGGACTTAGTTGGAGCAGCGTTGCTCAGGGAGGGAGCAGGAGGTCCCAGGAGTGGTCTGGAGAGGAGAGACTGTGTAGTTCTTGAAGAAATGGAGAAGGTCAGTGCAGCTGTAATTGAGTATGAGAGGGAATAGCAGGCTTAGGTAAGGCTGGAGGAGGGCTGGGGCACGGAGAGACTTGAAATATATGTTAAGAAACCTGGAGGTTTTAATGAGGCCAGTGCAAAACCTTCAAAGTATTTTAAGCAAAGGAGCAGTAAGATTTGCACATTAGAAAGATTACTCTGGTTACAGTCTGGAGAAAGGACTGGGGATGAGGGAGATACAGAAATAAACAATTACCATTAAGGCAGGGGATTAACAATTACCAGGAGGCAAGGGATATTAAAAATATTTAACAATCAGTATCAAATGGACATCAACCAAATAGAACGTAAGGCTACTGGAGAAAGTCCTGAAGGCCTCCTGCTGCACCCAGCATCATCCCTACCAGTCCCAGCAAAGGGAGCAAGTGGCAGGGAGGGGGCATTCATGGGAGGGGCATTGATGGTGAAGGCAGTGGCTCTTTCCCAGTTAGCATGAACTTTTTTGAATATCTTAGCCACTGATAAGGCCACCCTGATGCACTGGATTGTCAGTGTCAGCCGGGGTAGGGGTAAAAGCCAAGTTTTTGGGGAGCCTGGAAAAGACCCAGCAGGTTCTATGCATCTCACCTGTGAGCCAGGAACCAAGGAAAGGCCTTTTCTGTGCTCATAGTGTGAATACCCTGAATCCTGGAACTCCTGGTGAAACAATTCTGACTTTGGAGAAGGATCTGTCACATGGAAGAATCAGGACACGGCTGCTTTAAAAGGGATGCAGTCTCACTGCAAACTGACTCCTGGTCACAGCCGCAGCAGGGGAGCATGTCCAAAGCTACCTGCTGTGGTTGAGCAGACTTTGTCTTGGATTCATCCCTAACAACTCCCACTCTTGAGATGCTTGACATCCTTCCTGTGTCCCGACCCTCACCAGGTCCTCAGTGAACAATTTTTCTAATTCTTCTTGATTTTTCTGTTTTGGTTTTGCCTTCTCTGCAGACACCACACCTGCCCAGCTTCTTTTTAATCTCATCTGTGTCTTGCAGTTTCTTCCACTGAACCATCCAGCTGAGTGCACACCCCTCATTCCCTGCTGGTGCCCCGACTTTTCTGTGGGAGAAGCAGTGCTTCAGAGAGAACTCAGGTTCAAGTGCGGTGTTTGCTGCTTTGCAAACTAAGATACTCAAAACAGTGGAGCAATTCATTCATTCATTCATTCATTCATTCATTCACTCATTCATTCACGTCTTCCTGCCAGGGCAGAGTAAATGCTTGTGGGGTTCACCACTATTTCCACAACTTTAATATTCTTCCTGGAATCTACAAGGCACTCAGTAATGATTCACTGAGCACCTACCACTACATGCATGGTCTGTGCCAGGACTGCTGAGGATACAAGGATGACATGGCTCTGCCTTTAGTGAACTTTAATCAATTAATAATTCATTCATTCATTCATTGATTCATTCATTCAGTCATTCCATCATCAGGCATTTAGAGTTAGCTGACTGAATGCCCACTTTGTGTTAGGCACTATGGATAAGGAGCCGTTACTAAACTCAAACAGATCATGCTTAAAGAGAGAGAGGAATACAGGAACCGCTACAGGGCAAGAGGTATCTCTAACTGAAAGATTGTGTCACCCATGAAAAATGAAGACGGGAAATAAAACCAAAGTTTCTAAAGCTGTTTTAGCATTAGGTATTGACTTTGGCAAGAGGATGGAGAGTGTGTGGTCCTACTTGAATGTTGAGGCCCTAAACCCTATGCAAGAGTCTTCCAAATCCATCTCATTTCAAAGGTTGAAGTCTAATGGGTAAAAGAAGAAAAAATGTACTTGGACTGTGAACCAGACCTCAAGTGAGACTCATGCTCTGTAAACAGCTTGCTTAGACCCTCGGCAGTTCACAGGCAAAAGTTGCACAGGTTCGTTGCATCTGCTCTCTCCTTTGACAAGATACAAAACTTAGAACAAGAGAAGCTGTTCCTTCAACACAGTCATGGCCGCACAGATGCCAGTAAGAAGCATCAGATCTCAGTAACCATTTATGAGATTTAAGCTTCTGCAGTTGCTCTTAGAAGGGAAGGTATGCCAGGTCCTAATTTGTGTGCCCGAGGATGAGGCTAAGATGGGAACACTGAGAGTGTAGAAGCACAGGCTCTGAGGCCAGGAAGACTGGATTCAGACACTGACTCCTCTACTTCGGGAAAGTTATTTATCTCTCTGGGTGTCAGTTTCCTTCATTTATGAGAAAGAGATGATAATACCTCCCCTGTAAGATTGCATATAAGGAGAAATTAAATGTGAATTGCTTAAAACAGTGCCAGCCACATAGCCAGCACTCTGTAAATATCAGCTTTAACATCCCCATCCCCACCTCCATTTCCTGCTGAATACAGCTGATGGCAATAGTATTTTGGCACACCCTGTAATTAAAAGTAATACATGTTCAATGCAGGACATTTGGAAAATAGAGAAAAGCACAAAACAATTCATATTCACACCAGCAAAAGAAAACCATCATTAATATTTTAGTTTTGTCATCTCTTTTTTTCAATGCACCTCATATAAAGTACAAAAATTTTATCATGTTTATGTATGGCTCTATAGACTGCTCTTGTTTTTAACTCAGCAACTACTGCAGGCTGAATTCTCCAGAGGTAAACACTGAGACCATTTTGGAGGTGTGCAAGACGTTTATCTGAGATCAACACCTAAGGAAGAGACGGGGAGGAAGACAGGTAAGGCAGAGCCTGTCTCTTATACACATCTAGATGTGTATAAGAGACAGCAGGTAAGGCAGAGGGAGAAGTCAAACTTTAATGCAGGTGTTAAGTTACTTATATATTACACACATGCATAAAAACATACATACACACATATACGTGCATGCACCCATATATATGCATACATATGCATTGATCTATCTATTGTATAGAGAACGAGGAGAGGAAGGGAGAGAGAGAAAGGTTGATTAAGGCAGGAAACACGAAATCTCTGGTTCAGAGAAGAGACCTTTTTCCCTCACAGAGCATATTCACACCAGTTCTTCACACCCCAGTCCCCACAGGACGATGCAATAAGGGCCAGGTGTTACCCTATGCATTCTGCAGGGGCGCAACATAGATTGCAACCCAAAACCTCATGGAATTCAGAGCTTATATATGGTGGCTAGTACTTCTGCCCATCCTCCCCTCTGAAGAGAGATTTTGAGTCTGGAATATAAATATATGTTTCTGCAGGGAAAGGAAGGCATATCTAGACTTATTTCCCTAGAACGTGAGCAAGTATCTCCAAGAAAGATAAGCCTCTAAATCTCTTTGGAGCCATACTCAATCTCTAAGTTGCAAGACATGTTAGTAATTCAGTCATCTTTTAACCAAGTTTGCTTGTGTTCTTTGCTCAGAAATCCCAGGAACTATAGGATATTTTTTAAAATCGTGGAGAATTGTTTCCCTATGGAGTACTTGACATAAGCCAGGCCAAGCTGGTGGAGAGCTCTGGAGCATAAATGGTGTACCAGAATGTTCTGCATTGGGCAGAAATGGTGGGGCTTTTATGCCCCTACCTCAGAAAATCACTGGATGTGTGCAAGTCAAGAAGGATGTGTCCATGGCTTGTCTCTCTCTGCAGTTGAGACAAACCCTGATGGAACTAACACGCATGGTAGCAAGTCCTTCCTTGAAGGGGGATCTGAGCAGTACATCTCCATGTGTACCACAGCAACATACTATGAATATTTTCTCACATCAGTGATTTCTAAGGTTTGCATGTGATATGGTTTGGCTGTGTCCCCACCCAAATCTCATCTTGCATTGTATCTCCCACAATTCCCACATGTCATGGGAGGGGGGATCCAGTGGGAGGTAATTGTATCATAGGGGTGGGTCTTTTTCATGTTATTCTTGGGATAGCAGATAAGTCTCATGAGATCTGATGTTTCTATAAAGAGGAGTTCCCCTGCATGAGCTCTCTCTGCCTCCCGCCATCCATGTAAGCCGTAACTTGCTCCTACCTGCCTTCTGCCATGATTGTGATAAAGGTATGTCTTTATCAGCAGCATCAAAATGGACTAATATACCATGATATTTCATTGTTCTAATTATCTTAATTAGTGAATTCCCCATTATTGAGCATTAGGTTGTTACTAACATTTTGCTGTTCTAAATAATCCTGTCACGAATTCCTTACTGTATTATATCTTCGTATCCTTCTCTAGTTTCTCCTTAGGACAAATTCCTAAAAGTGAAATTTTAGGTCAAGGTGTTTGGATATTTTTAAGGCTACTGATACGCATTACAGAACTGGCCACCATTAAGGTTATGCAAGTTGATACTGTCCTACAGTGGCTGAGCATGTCTGCTTCTCCTGCATTCTGCTAACCTTGATTCTCATTACTCTTTTAAGTCACTGTTAATCGGATAGGGGAAAAAATGTATTCCAATTTTGTTTTTATTTGCATGTTTATAATACTGTGGATAAACCTTTTTCACATGCTGTTTGACCATTTTGATTTCTCATCTTCGGAACTGTTTGTTTACATTCATTCCTCATTTTTTCTAGTGGAGCATTTTTCTTTTCCTTATTGATTTGAAAGACCTCTTAAACATATCAACCCACTCTTGCCATTATTTTTCTCAGTTTATAGTTTGCCTTTTCATCTTGTTTATAGTGTTTTTGACATCCATGTTTTATAATTTATTGGAGCCAAATCAATCAATCTTTTCCATTTTTGACTCACTCCTTGTCATTATGTTTACAAAGCTTGGTTCATTTTATAATCCAGATGCAGGATCTTAGATTTTTTCCTCTATTAAATTTGACCGAATTCATTTCAATTCATTGTTACAACCAGCCTAGACCTTTTAGAGTCTTGATGATGTCAGCCAGCGTTTCAACTCTTCCTCCCAGTCTTGAGTCAAAAGCAAATGTGATCTGCTCTCTTTCTGTGACTTCATCCTAGTCATCCATCACCCCTCATCCATTTCTCTAATGATGTTCATTCAACTTGTCTGAAATGGAGCCAAATGGAGCCTTTTGTATCACTAACACAGCAGACAACTGGCCCTAGGGACTGACATTAAGAAGGAAAGTCATTGCCAGTGGGATGCCTGGCCTGTTTGGATCAGCATTTTCACAGAGCCTGTCACCCTTAAAACCTTCACATTAGAGTCATAATAGTTTATTTACATTTTCTTCTCCCTTAGGTGTATCTGTCTTTTTCCCTTTTGGAATTATGAGGGAAAAAACACATAGAAAAAATGATGTGTTTGATGAGGCATGGAATGGCGGTGCAAACTGCCCAGAGTCACTTTGATGTTCAGTTCATTTCCTTGGAATGTTGGGCAAGACATTAAAGATTATTTGGTCCCTACCTTCCTCTCTCACTCATCTGATGAAAAGATCCTTTTTACAATGTGTGGGTTGATTATAGATGTCATGATGGAGACCATCCAGGAATCAGACAGTTTACTGCTTTAAAGGAAGAAAAACACTTAGAATTCAAGATATTAAGCCAAGATCACACAGTCTGAAAGTGCTGGAAACTAGATTTGAACTCACATCTATCTGCATCCTACTCCCATACCAAGTTGCCTCTGCAGCTGGGGGCAAGTCATCCCACATTCTTTGATGAGCATCAGGGATGGGAACTTACTCCTGAAGATGATTCCTTGAGGACTCCAGGAATTCTGGATGTCGGCCTAAATTTCCCTTTCTGTCTCCTCCCCCTCAAAACCCTACAAACATGGTCTTCCCACCCTTCCTCAAGATAAGTCTTTTTAAGATTCTATTTACCCTTTCTCCTCTCCCTCTGATCTGTTCACAGTTCCACATAGGACAGAGCTAGAAGGCCCTTCCTCCTACCCACTCCCATCCGATCTTGCTCTGAGTTATGTCTGTCATCCACATTGTGCACCACTGAATGCCATGCTTCGGGTGGGCTCTGATTGCAGCTGGACTCACATCCCCCAGTAACATGCCAGGTTCTTTCCTTCTATTCCAGGAAGTTACGGGAAGGGGAACAGCCTCCTTTCCTCCCCTCCTACTCCCAACTTTCTGTTACTCCATTCTCAGATGGAAGCAATTGGGAGCAAATGTTTGTTTTTTATGTATATTCACGTAAGTCTGGCCTTTGAACCCTGGGGGATACCAGAAGTGGTCACACAATCTCCTTTTCATGGCAAGGTTTTTTCTTACCTGCTTGTGAAGCAAAGATTCTGTCCTGGCTTGACTGTTCTTTTCTTACCTCCCAGTATTATCCTGGAATTCCTGACTGCCTTCATCGAACATTTATGTTTGGAGATGCTGTCCTCACTTCCTGATGCTCACAGAATGAGGGAGAAACAGGCAAGCAGATGAAAAAGCTTAGAGTTTCTGATCAGGGCTTTAAGGTGGGGAACCATCCAGCATAGAATCAGTGAGGGCCTCTTCAAAAGTGACTGGTCACATGGCTGATCTCACTTCTATTGCTGCATCTTGGAAGGAATCCGGAACAGGGAGCAGGGAAGGCGGTACCCAAATGCAAGGAAGTGGAAGTAGAGAAGAGCACGTCACAGTCATTCCACGATCTGCCTCATTTCCTAGTTACTGTGTGCTATGTCTTCTCTTCCCACATGCTCATTTCTCTCATTTCTAACATGGGGATGATAATATGACTTTCTTCATGGGTTTCTTGCGAGGATTAAATGATACGACGAATGTAAAGTGCTTAGGACAATAAGTGTTCCACAAATGGTGACTACTGGTATATTCACTCTAGCCCTAGATCTATTTATTTCAATTAACAAAGCACCAGGCCATGTTTGAGAAAAACATCCTTGCTTTTTTACCTCTTGCATTGGAGCTTTCTCATGCACTATGTCATCTGAGCCTCACTACAACCCTGGAGGAGGAAGCACAGCCGACCTTACTGACCCTCACACAATGAGGATACAATGAAGATTTGGTGAATGAAAGGGTGATACCAGAATCTGTCCATAACTCTCAATCACCACTTTGTTTTTAAAGAAGATTATTGACCGGCAACAAGGCTTGACTGAGTTGAGTCTTGCCTCCTGTCTGACAGGTCCTACCTCTATTTTATCCTTCTTTTGTCTCCCTCAATCCCCATAGGAGGACTCAGCAATGGCTCCCTGTTTGAGGCTGAGGCTTATCCCACTGCCCAAGTTGATCATGAAAATGGCAAGAAATTTCTCAGTCCTGAATGTTGCTTCAGAGTTTTGATCTTCACTACCAATTCTGGATTCAGCCCAGAACTCACTTCTGGACTCTTATCTTGCATTAAGAACTGTAAAGCATCTGCATCTTACCCTACCTGAAATCTAATAAGTTATTCTACCACAATTCCTGGGTACTGGCAGAAGATACAAGACTCCTGGGTCAGAGGCGGATGACTTATTACTCAGCAATAGCAGTAGCCATAATATCATCATTGGTGGTTCCCTGACTCCCAAATCCAACATGGCAATGTGTAGAGAGCCAGGTAACTCCTGCACATACAGTGGGTTGCATTACAGGAAAGGAATCCCCAGTTTAGGGAACCCTTATCTTTTAAAGGGATTATAAGCAAACATCCCAAATTTTGCCCCAGAGAGAGACATTGCCGGTCAACAAACAAATATGCCCTCTGCCCCAGAAGAAAACACTCTCTCTATGTTAAAGTGCTATTATACATACATCCTTGGAAAGATAGTTGGAAACAAAAGCTCTCAGTGCCTCTGCCCATGAGATGTGCAGAAACTTGAAAGACTTATGGAGAACTGAGTCCCAATACCTTGTCCCCCGACCTCTGGGATCTGCCTGTCTACTCTGGCCATAGATTCTGGGACAATATCAATAGCCATGGCCTTATTGGGATGACAGTAACACTATGAAGTCATAGTCAGGAGATTTTTAGAATGTACTCTGGTTTGAATACTTGTCCCCTCCATACCTCACGTTGAAATTTGATCCCTAGTATTGAAGGGGGCCTATTGGGAGGTGTTTCAGTTATAAAAGTAGATCCCTCATGAATAGATTAATGCTTCCCTTGGAGGTGAGGGAGTTCTTACTCCATTAGATCTCACTAGAGCTGTTTGTTAAAAAGAGCCTGACACCTACCCCCACCCGGCGGAAAAGTGACTCCGCCACTTTTCTCTTGCTTCCTCTCTTGCCATGTGATCTTTGTACACAACAGCTCCCTTCGCCTTCCCGCATGAGTGGAAGCAGCCTGTGGCCCTTACCAAATACTGAGCAGAGGCTGGCACCATGCTCCTTGTACAACCTGCAGACCATGAGCCTAATAAACCTCTTTTCTTTATCAATTACCTCGTCTTAGGTATTCTTTTACAGCAATACAAAACAGACTAAGACAGAGGGCTAACATGCCTTGTGCTGCATGTTGGCAATGGTCACAGGCAATGTGTGCCTGGCTTCTTGAGGAAAGATCAAGTATGACCCATGGTTTTGAAGCCAGAATAGGTATGAGTATGAAGTCTGGGTAGAGGAGACATTAGCATGAATTGTATAATGATGGCCAAACCCATTTATCTAATGATAGAAGTTCATGAGTCCAACACTGAAGGTTAGTTAACTTCAAGGTGTGAGCAGTTAACCAATGTGGATTATTTTGATGTTTGTGTCCTTTACTTGAAGAGTATGAACACAGGTAGACAAACACAGCTGGCTCAGATCCAGGAAAGTTCACATCAAGTGAGCTCACCCTTCCTCTCATGGTTCATCTAAACATTCCCTCATCCTTTCACCCAATGGATAAAGATTTATTATAGTGCTTCCTATAGGCCAGGTTCTTAACCTTATGAGCAGCATGGTGCAGACTGTATAGCACTGTCACCTGACTGCACTGAAGCAACCTGGCAAAAAGTTCCCATTGCTCTTCAAGGGCTTTGCAAATATACATCCTTTTCTCTAGCAATTCCACATCCAGAGTTGTATCCTAAAGAAAGAATCAGAGACAAACAAAATGGTCTTTCTGAGGAATAACACAAACAAAGTGCTAAAAGCAATCTCCAGCTCAATATATTTTGTTTTTTGTTGGTGGTGGTTTTGTTTTGATTTTGTTTTTGAGACAGAGTCTCACTCTATCGCCCAGGCTGCAGTGCAGTGGAGCAATCTTGACTCACTGCAACCTTCGCCTCCTGGATTCAAGCAATTCTCCTGCCTCAGCCTCCTGAGTAGCTGGGATTATAGGCTCGTGCCACCAAGCCCGGCTAATTTTTGTATTTTTGGTAGAGACGAGATTTCACCATGTTGGTCAGGCTGGTCTCGAGCTCCTGACCTCATGATCCACCCACCTCAGCCTCCCAAAGTGCTGGGATTACAGGCGTGAGCTACCGCGCCCGGCCAATATATTTTGTTTCAATGCTCAGCTCAGCTTTACTTATAAATGAGTAGAATAAACTAAATCTTTAAATAAATCTCCAACAGTAAAGAATTCTTTAAGTAAATTATAAAATGCTCCTAAAATGAATTTTAATGGAGGTATTAAAACCTGCATATTGTACCTAGGTTCTGCCCATGTTTAGGATGTAGAAGGCAATAAAAGACAACATTCAATGCAATGGTCACTGTGTAACAATAAGAAAGCACTATGTCTTAGGTAGTTTTCTGTTACTATAACAGAATGCCTGCGATTGGGTGATTTATTTTTTTTTAATGTGTTTCTTACAGTTCCTGACAGTAGGAAGTCCAAGGCTTAGGGGCTATATGTGGTGAGGGCCTTCTTGCTGGTGGGAACTCTCTGCAAGCATCACATGGCAAGGGGGTTCATGAGAAAATCAAACTGGCAAACTGGCCTTTATAACAGAGCCGCTCTCAGGATAACTAACCTGCTCCTGTGATAACTGATTAATGCACTAACCCATTAATCCATGAATGGATTAAACTATTCATGAAGGCAGAGCCCTCATGATCCAATCACCTCTTAAAGGCCCCACCTCTTAATATCATTAGCTTGGGGATTAAGTTTCAACACGAGTTTCAGAGGGAACAGACATTTCAAACTATAGCGCACTGATAAGCTAAAAAAAAAATCACAAATAGTCCAGGCACAGTGGCTCACGCCTGTAATCCCAGCACTTTGGGAGGCTGAGGTGGGTGGATTACTTGAGGTCAAGGGTGGCCAGCCTGGCCAATATGGTGAAACCCCATCTCTACTAAACATACAAAAATCAGCCGGGCATGGTGGCATGCACCTGTAATCCCAGAACTGAGAGAGGCCAAGGCAGGCAGATCACTTGAGGTCAGGAGTTCAAGACCAGCCTGACCAACATGGTAAACCCCATCTTTACTAAAAATACAAAAATTATCCAGGCATGGTGGCATGTACCTGTAATCCCAGCTATTGTGGAGGCTGTGGCAGGAGAATTGCTTGAACCCGGGAGGCGGAGGTTGCAGTGAGCTGAGATTGTGCCACTGCGCTCCAGCCTGGGTGACAGAGCTAAACTCCATCTCAAAAAAAAAAAAAAGAAAAGAATCACAAATATATAGGAATAAATTTACAAACAATATGAAGACCTTTTCACTGAAAACTACAAAATATTGCTAAGAGAAATAGTTTTAAAAAGAAAAACATACCATGTGAACATACTCAAAAAATTTTGTTAAGCTATAAATTCTCCACAAGACGATCTATAGAGTCAGCGAAATTTCAATCAAAATTTCAAAAGCCTTTTTGTAAATGTTAATAAGCTGATTCTAAAATATATATGGAAATGGCAAGAACCTAATATAGCCAAGATAATCTTAAGAAGAACAAAGTTGGAAGACTTGCATTATTATATTTCAAGACTTACTATAAAGCTATAGTAATTAGGATAAGGGTTAATTTTCAGTAGACAAATAAATCAATAGAAATGAATAGACAGTCCAGGAATAGACCAACATAGATCTAATCATTTGTTTTTGACAAAGATACCAGTGAAAATCAAGGGGGAAAGGAAGCCTTTTCAATAAATGGTATTAGAACAACTGAATATATACACAAAAAAAACAAAATAAAACAAAACAAAAACCTTAATCTCAGTCTCACACCATAAAGAAACATTACATCAAAATGAATCACAGACCTAGATGTAAAAGCTAAACTATGAAGCTTTTTGGAGAAAACATTGTAAAAAATCTTAAACTTGAAATAGGCAAAGATATCTTAGGCTGTAAAAGTAAATAACGATAAATAAAAACATGATAAATGAGATTTTATCACAATTAAAACTTCTATTTACTCAAAGACATTGTTAAGAAAGTAAAGAGGCAAGACACAGATTAGAAGAAAATGCTCATAATACGTACTTCTAGCAAAGGAGTTGTATCTAGGATATGTAAAAACTGCTGCAAATAATAAAATACAAATATCCCAATTTTTAAAATGTGCAAAGGACTTCAACAGACACTTGATAAAGGAAGATATTTGAACAGCCAGAAAGCATATGAAAAGATGATTAATTTCAATGGTTGAGAAATAAAAATTTAAAACCATACCCCAAAAATGCCCCCAAAATGGCTAAAATTATAAAGACTGACCATGTTGGTGAGAATGTGAAAGACTATGGAAACGCTAATATCTATGGGAATATAAATTGGTACAACCACTTTGGAAAAAATGTTTCTCAGTGTCTAATAAAGTTAAACATTCACCCTCCCAGCAAATGCTATGACCTAGCAATTCTACTCCTGAATATATATGCAAAGATATGTATAGGAATCATGGCAGCGTCTGCTTCTGGGAGGCCTCAGAAACCTTACAATCATGGCAGAGGTGAGTCTTACATAGCAAGAGCAGGAGCAAGAGAGAGAGCAGGGAGCGGTGCCACACACTTTTAAGTGACCACATCTCATGAGAACTCATGATCGTGAGGACAGTATCAAAGGGATGGTGCTAAACCATTCATGAGAAACTGCCTCCATGATCCAGTCACCTCCCAACAGGCCCCACCACCTACATGGAAATTGTGATTCAACATGGGATTTGGTGGGGACACAGATCCAAATCATTTTCTCTAGATAGATAGATAGTTGTTGCAAAAGTAATTGTGGTTTTTGCCATTTAAAAGCAATGGCAAAAACCATTATATTTTACTATACGATAATTAGAATAGATGATATAGATATAGATACAGATATATAATAAAGAGAATGCTTCTCTTGCAGATGCTCCACCCTCAGAAATCTGAAAGATGAAAAAACCTCCTTACACAAGGAGGGGAAGAAGGGAGAAGACAGAGTTGAAAAGACGAAGAAGAGAAAATAGGAGAATGGAGGATAGAAGGGGAAGAGGCAGAGACCACCACAATAAAAGGGGGAATTGCTGGTCCCTGGTCCCTCTGCCAAGCCAGACTCTGCATGGACTACATAATGATTCACAGAGGGAAAATAATGAATGCCTCATCTTTTGGATTCTGTGTTTGTTTCTGATCAGTTACTGGTCAAACTCTTTTAGTCGGTAATGAGCTGTCCCTGAAGGCCTTTCCAGCAAATTTAAGTTTAACTGAAGAATAAAAAATATATGGGGAAATTTCTGGAAATCCATTGATTAGTATGTCCCCAGTTTTATTGTACTCCTACACTCAGGAAGCACCTGCACCAGTGTGTGCCCTCCAGGGAAGTTGCCAAACCCCAGGGTCTGCCATCAGTAACCCCAGGTTGGTCCAACAACTCATTCTTTACTAGCTTCCCTTTGCTAAACCCCAGGGTCACCATCAATAGTTCTTGGATTCTTGGCACATCTTTAAAAGGTAACATCTCCTACCAATGCCAGATGGTGCCCTGACAAGGCTGTGGACCACCCCAAAAACCAAAGCCTCACAAAAATTGGAATTACAGGCCTGGCGTGGTGGCTCACTCCTGTAATCCCAGCACTTTGGGAGGCCGACGCAGGCGTATCACAAGGTCAGGAGATGGACACCATCCTGGCTAACACGGTGAAACCCCGTTTCCACTAAAAATACGAAAAAAATTAGTCAGGCTTGGTGGCGGGCGCCTGCAGTCCCAGCTGCTGGGGAGGCTGAGGCAGAAGAATGGCGTGAACCTGGGAGGCGGAGCTTGCAGTGAGCCAAGATTGCGCCACTGCACTCCCTGTCTCTTATACACATCTAGATGTGTATAAGAGACAGCCTTCATCTAGAGCCACATTGACAGATCAGCCCTTTCACTGACTGAAAAGCAGAAGAGCAGAGATTGATTTGCAAAGGATTATTTTCCTTTAACTGATGTACCCTCTATTCTCCCCAGGCCTCTAGGTTCCAGTTGTTTAAGAGTTCCATTTATTTCCAATTTCAAATCCCATTTCTGCCAAGATGCTGCTCTCTAATGCTGACTGGTATTGACTTTCTCCCTCTCTGGCTGCCTATGGTAATTATGAATGCATGAGTCAGAATCTTCTATCTGAACTAGCACTGCTTCTCTACCAGCTCCCTCGTCACCTTGGGCAGCAGTTGTAACACCAACATAGTTTATGGAGTCATTACATATTTACATTCATTAACTCACTAATCTTCAAAACGGGCCTGAATACCAGGTAGTACTACCCCATTTTGCATACGATTAAGCTGAGGTTCAAAAATGTCAGTGCCTTGCTCAAGGTTGCCCCACCACAGAGCTGAGATTTGCCACCAGTGCTCTTCCATGCTACCCATCCATTGATCACTGTGCTTACTGCATTATCCTGAAAGTATTAGGTTCCATGCTTGTCTCCCACTGGGAGCTCAGCATTTGAAGTGCAAGGACTGAATCTTACTCACTTTTGTATCTACAAGTCCCTAAGATAATATGGGGCATTCACAAGCTATAAAAAAATCTGACCTGGATTCAGTGATTACCTAGATGCAGTATTTCCCAGTTGTCATCCAGAAGGTGTGTTGAACATATAGCTTCTCATACCCTTGGACATTCTGACTCCCGATTCTCAAATTCACCCCAGTATTTGCAATTCAACAACAGCCCAAGGAGATCATGATCAGTGGTTCTCATAGTGTAATGTGCAGAAAAATTGCCTGGCAAGCTTGTTAAAATGCAGTTTCTGATTGAGTAAAGTTAGGATGAGGCCTGAGGCTGCATTTTGAATAGGCCTAGCTGGAATACCAAACACAGAAATTATAAAAATGAGCAAAAGGCTGCTTAGGAAAGGCTCACTTACTGGTTCTGGTATGAAACAGTGACACTGACACTGTAGTCTAATGCCCAGAGAGATCCAGTTGTGTGCAGATTAGGGGAAGGATCTCCCAGACAGAGGAAACAACTAGGACAAAGACCCTAAAGAGAGGAATGAGCTTGGTGTGTTTAGCAGGTGAGAAGGGAGATGTATGAGACAAGGTTGAAAAAGAAGGCAGGGATTTGTAGCCTGGAGTATAAGGGATTTGAACACAATCGGATTTGCATTTTTTAAAGAATAGATTTAGAAGAATTAGATTTTAGAATAATTAGATTCTTTTAAAAATTAGATTTAAAAGAAAAGGAAAACTATTGCAGGAGAACAAATGAAGGGAACTAGTATAGGATCACAGTGGAGTGGACGGAAGATGATTGATTTGAACTAAGGCTGGGTGAGATATCCATGTGAAGATGTCTGGACTAGACAGATAGGTCTGGGCTAGACACAAGGTAACCAGCAACTGGACATAGTCTCATTCATTCTCTATTCCAATAAATATAAAGTTCCTTCTCTGTTCCATGCACAGGACTCAGAGCTGGTAATGCAGAGGTAAACAAGACAGTCATGGTCCTCGCTCTGATGGAGTTTCCATGGGAAACAAATGATTAAGCAGTCCAAATTAGGACCAACTGAATGTTAACTTATTATACAAATAATGAGTTCATTTCGTTTGTAGTAAACACACTACGATGTATACAGCCTACAGGCATGAACAAGGGATCTGATCTGCTCCGGAATATCAGGGAAGTGACACTTTTTGAGCAACTGTCCTTTGAACCCAGCTAGTAGGAATTAACCAGATGAAAAGATGGAGCAGATGTTTTCAAGCAGAAGGCCCAGTATGGACAGAGGCCCAGAAATGGGATTCAGCGTGCCTTGTTTGAGCCCCAAAGGAAGATCAGCCCAACTTAAAGGCAGAGAAAGAGGGGGAAAGTAGAGGTGGTGGTTAAAATCTTGAGAATGGATAACATTTTCCAAGGAAGCATGTCAGTTGTGAAGAGCAAGAAGTCAAGATAGAGTTAAGAGATCCCTGATGTTTCAAGATTGCCATGCAGTTGCCACCAAAGCCACAGATAAGCCCCCAAAGCCAGAGATGTAGAAAATCAAGATTACAGACACTTTAGAAAACCAACAGCTTCTTAGGTGCTGAATTTGCAAGCCTAAGTCTACAAGTGATGGAAATGTTACTGTGGGATTTAGGAGTAAATTGTGGAATTTAGGAATAAATTAGTGCAATTCAACATTTCTGGAAACAGGAGACAAATTTCTGGTGTTAATGTCATACTCTTTCCTCTTGGCTATATTGCATGCCCCATAAAAATACTCTTTATGGTGTGTTTAAATCACTGGTTTTCATGCTGCATAAAATCAGCTCCTGATGGGCCGTCTGAGAGTCATGGCTATCTCTCTCAGCAGGGATGTCCGGCGATAGACGCTCTCAGATGAACTCTGATGCACTCAATCCATTAGATTCAAGAGGCTGCAGATGTCATTAAACTTCTCAACCTATTCACTTTCTCCTGACTGACATATGACAAGCTGAAAATCTGATTATTTACTATTTAGATGGGGACAGCATTCAGGGAGGTCCAAGAATTGAGCACCAGTGTTGCTCCGGTCACCTGTATTTATCTTTCCTGAGCAGGAGATTGTTGGCTGCAGCTTTGAGCTTTGGTTAATATCTGATGTCCATGAACAAGAGGAAGAACCCACATATCCCTAGAGTAGTGGTTCTCAAAACATGATGTGAGGACCCCCAGGGGTCCCAAGACCTTTACAGGATGTCTACAATGTTATTTGCCTTTCCAGCCGTGTTCACATTTGCACTGGAGGTGCAAAATTAGCAATGGGTAAAACTGCTGAAAGTTTAACAGGAATACAAGCAGGGAACCTCAAATTGCACTAATAATTGTTGTATTCTTCACTGCCAAAAAAAATCACAGTAAATTAATAATGATGATGGTGATGAATTTTTAAACATTTTAAATGTTTAACATTTAAATGTTAAAAGAGGTTCCATTTTAGACTGTCTTTGATGAAGCTATAAAAACTCTTAATTTTATTTCATCTTGACCCTTGAGTACACATCCATGAGATAATATGGGAAATACGTATGAAGCACTTCTGCTGCCTTGAGGCATACAATTCTGTCTCAAGGAAAAGTAATACTCATACCATCATCTGAGTTGCAAGCTGAGCGAGCTGCATTTTTCAGGGAACACCAGTTTCATTTGAATGAACACCAAGAGACAAATTATGATATTCGGACTTGGGTATTTGGCAGACATTTTATTGAAAATGAAGTGAGCCAGTCATTTAAAGAAAAAAAAACACAATATTTTTCCCATGATAAAATTCAATTTTTCAAGGAAATATTAGAATTTCAGAGAGCTTCTCAGTGTTTAATGACTCATGATCAGATTGGTGGTGGTTGTGGTGATGAATGTGATTTTTTTTTAACATTGTGTAATAAAAAATGTCAACGATTAGGAGATCTATATAACTCAGTGAGCCAATATTTTCTAAGTGACCAATGCATTCTGTTCAAAACCAAACATGGGTACAAGATCAATTCGAAGTACAAGACAGAGTAATAGATTATGTAATGGAGCAGAATACAAAAGGCTTTTAACTGCAAAGTAGCCTATTTTCCATGTGCTTTTGAGCCCTGTTAAGGATGTGGCTTTAAACTGTTAAATCCAGGCAATGCTAAATTGACTATCCCAAATTTTATCCTGCACTTAGGGCCAAGATGGCAATTTTAGAGGGGTTAAATTTGGATCTTTGTGGCTTGTTCACAAACTCAAGAGTCATGCTCTATGATGTGATCCCAGATTGAATTCAGACTGCTTAATTATATATGAAAAATAAATCTCCCCTAAGAGGCCATTTCTTTGGCCAAAGAAACTCTGCAACAAGATTCCACTGAAACAATCACACCAATGGTCACCTGGTACTCACCAGGATGGCTGTGCCAAACATTTATGATTAGCATCTGCTCCAATTGGTAAGAATCTGTATTAGTCAGGGCTCTCTAGAAGGGCAGAACTAATAGAATAGATATGGATATTTTATATATATATATATATATATATATAGAGAGAGAGAGAGAGAGAGAGAGAGAGAGAGAGATATTAAGGAGTATTAAATTACACGATCACAAGGTCCCACAATAGGCTGTCTGCAAGCTGAGGAGCAAGGAAGCCAGTCTGGGTCCCAAAGCTGAAGAATTTGGAGTCCAGTGTTTGAGGACAGGAAGCATCCAGCATGGGAAAAAGATGTAAGCTAGGAGGCTAAGCCAGTCAAATCTTTTCGTGTTCTTCTGCCTGCTTTTTATTCTGGCTGCAGTGGCAGCTGATTAGATTGTGCCCACCTAGATTAAGGGTGGGTCTGCCTTTCCCAACCCACTGACTCAAATGTTCATCTCCTTTCACGACACCCTCATAGACACATCCAGGAACTTTGCATCCTTCAATCCAATCAAGTTAACACTCAGTATTAACCATCACAGAATCTGAGTCAAGTTTTATTCATTCATTCAACAACTATTTACTGAGCTCCTACTATGTGACAGGCAAGGACAGATTTGCTATGAAGCTCATCAAGTGTAACCCTCAGGGCCTCTCTCCTGCACAGCCCTTGCCTGAGGATTCATATAGTCGTGGTACACAAAGTATATCAAATAAGTTATTTTACCCACAGCTAGTTGAGATCATTGTCTCTTACCTTTCAAGCCTTCCCTCATTCTCACTGTCCTTCATGTTGATTGATGTGGGAGTAGTTGTGGCATTTTAGAGATTCAGCTAAAGTTGAGGGGTGGATTAATTTAGTGTGGGTTTAGTGTGACAGGTTTATGTGCACCCTGTCACTTCCATGTATGTTACATTATTGTTACCTGTGCCAGAAAGAAATTACTTTCAGAAATACAGTTACTGCCCACTATACCAATGCACCTAGAGTTATGATACAATTAATGTCCAGGGCCAGAAATTGTTTATTAAAATATGGACATTTTCTATGGTGCCTGGCATAAAAGTATGGAGGAAAAAACACGGTGCAAAAGAAAGTCAGGGGAAAACCTCTCCTCATTTTACAGCTCACAAATGGAAGAAATCCGATAGAGATCTTCCTAACTTTGACATTACCAGTAACACACGGGGAAGTTGAAAGAAACTTTCCTGAAATATTATCGATAAAAAAGCAAATTTCAACCAACCGTGCAAGAAAAAAAGATTGAATTGTCTTTATATTTTCTGTAGAAAATATTGCAAAATTATTGTCTATTTATACTATTAGTTACTGAGGAATGTGTTGAAGTTTCTCACTCTGGTAGCAAATTTGTGTATTTTCTCTGTAGCTTGGTTAAATTTAACTTTATTTATATTTGAAGCTATGTTATTTAGCATACACAAATTTAGAACTGTTTTATCTTACTGGAAAATTGAACCTATTTGTATTACGAAATGTCCTTTTTTATGTTATGCTTGCTCTGTAGTCTTGTTTTAGATGTGACTCTTTTTAAAGATCAGATACCTGGGGTTTGTTTTTCAAAATCCATTCCGACAATCTTTTTTTTTGTAAGGGACATTTATTCTATTGACATTTAATTAATGTGATTACTGATATATTTGGATTTTAACTAACCATCTAACTAAATACTTTCTACTCATTCTACCTTGTTTTTATCTTTCTTGACTTCATCAACATTGGTTCAAAAAATTGATTTCTACTCCATATCTGCATGAGAGTTACATATAAAGATATTTCAGGGGTTATTCTAGAGATTACAATATGCATCCCTGCTTTATCTAAATCTAATAAGCACTTCCAGGTCAATGCAAAGTTCTTAGAACGTTTTAACATCTTTCCAACTTATATGCCATTTTTGTTGTGCACAATACATGATTGTTGACTACAGCTACCATGTTGTATAGCAGATCTCTAGAGCTTATTCATCTTGCTTGACTGAAACTTTAGACCTGTTGATTAGTAACTCCCCATTTCCCATAGCCCTCCCCTAAGGTTAACTGTATTTTAAATGCATATGTTTGTGCAATTTCAATAACATAGAGAAGGGGTCATTTTCCTTCTGTCTGAAGAATACTCTATTTTTTTTTTTAGTGTGCATGCTAAATCCTCTCACTTTTGTTTTTCTGGAAATGACTTTATCTTTATTATTGCTAGACGTTTTCAATGGGTACAGTAGTTTTAACTGACAGATAATTTTCACCTTTTCAGCACCTTAAAGCTATCATTCCTTAGTCTCTAGGTTCTGCTGTTTCTGTGTTTCTGTT
>NW_012109264.1:614253-617571 GCF_000951045.1 Mandrillus leucophaeus
CTCGATCTCCTGACCTTGTGATCCGCCCGCCTCAGCCTCCCAAAGTGCTGGAATTACAGGCATGAGCCACTGCGCCCAGCCTCTGCTGATACTCTTAATTATGTCTTTTATCCTCTTGAGCATAAGTGTGGCTATTTAAACATCAACTGTGTACCTGTTACCTCTAATTTTTTATATTCATTTATGTTATCTTGTCTCTTTGCATGTCTATTTGTTTTTAATTGTGTCTCACACATAGTTCTTATAAAAATGTTTGTGAAACAAATTTGAAACCTAAAGTGACTCTGTCCTCCATCAGAGATAATTCATGTTTGCTATTGCCAATCAACTTGAAGCACTGGTACTCCAGGATCACCTCAATCCCATTTCAGGGACTGAAATGTTTCAAAGCTGAGTACGGGTCCCTGAGACAGCCTATTTCTGGTTCATCCTTACTCCTAGGCTACATGCACACACGGTCCTACTCAAAGTTAAGGATACTCACTGTGCTCCCCACCTCGTGATCCTTGAGAGTCAAAAGGGCAATAGCCATTACGCTTCTCGATCTTTCTCTCCAGAACTGACAAACTTTCCCAAAGGAAAAAGTAGCCCCAGATACAGAGATCATGTACTGGGGCCTCTGACCCTTCCTGGGTACTGGCATGGCGAATTTATTACTATCTTATTAGTTCTCTAGTGCCTCAACAAGATTTTATTAAATATTTTGTCCAGCTTTCCTAGTTGTTTAGCAGAAGGGTTGGTTATTCATACCTAGAATGCCATTAGGTCGAAATTGCTTTTTCTAAAAAGTAAATTTTCTGGGCCTGGCATGGTGGCTCACACCTGTAATCCCAGCACTTTGGGAGGTTGAGGCAGGTGGATCATGAGGTCAGGAGATCAAGACGATCCTGGCCAACATGGTGAAACCCTGTCTCTACTAAAATACAAAAAATTAGCCAGGCATGGTGGTGCGCACCTGTAGTCCCAGCCACTTGGGAGGCTGAGGCAGGGGATCTCTTGAACCTGGGAGGAGGAGGTTGCAGCGAGCCGAGATCACGCCTCTACACTCCAGCCTGACAACAGAGCAAGACTCCATCTCAAGAAGAAAAAAAAAGTACATTTTCTGTCATTAAAAGGGTTTTTCCAACGGGAGGGCAAATAGATACATTTATTTCGTGTACTTTTTAAATTTTGTGATCTATAATTATCTTTGTGTCATCAACACTCAAGACGATTTCTAGTCCATAGGGGAACACCAATGAATGTGGACTGCATGACTAATACTGTTTGAAAGGTGCCTGCCTGACACAAAAATGTTAAATCCTTTTCTTGCTTTATAAAAGTCATTTTATGTCATAACTGCTTGTTTAATAGTCATAATCTCACCAGCATGGCCCTGCCACATAAAAGCATTAGGTGAAATAGGGAATTTCCAAGAGAATATTCCTATTCCCTTCAAATTTCCTAGATAGGCAAATTTATAAAGCTGCTGGGTAGCTGTTCAATAATTAGAGAAGGGGTTTTGTTTATTTGTTTGTTTGTTTGTTTTTTGCCTCTTTTCTCCCTTTTGTGGCAATGCCTCAATAAGAAAGTTTAGGTTTTACCTGCAGGTAATTCCCAGGCTTGAGTTTATGAAAGTCATAATCATAGTCATCATTATTTGGAAGGGAAAATTTCTCACAAAAAAAAAAACACTAAACTGACTAAAGCAGCAACTAGAAATCATTCCTTAAGCAAGAAAGTTACCTTCCCAAACTAGAGGGTTGATTAATGCCACTAATGCATAATGGGTTTATGCAGACTTTGGCGTGAAGAGTTGGAGAGTGGAAGAGGAGAGCCTCCAACCCTCATCTGCTCACTCTAAGTTCAGTGAATTGAACAGTATAGTCTATTGCATTTATGCTACTTTTCTGAACAGTCCATCACCAAGTGCCTTGTGCTTTTGTTGAACTGTTTCCTGCATATATATTTATTTCCCCAGCTAGGTGGTAAGCTCCCCAGCAAAAGCACAAGACTTGCACCACTTTTGTGTCCCTTCCTAACACCTAGCACTGTGCTGGATCTATCAATCAATCCATCCTTCCATCTAACATCCATTTATCCAGTAGCCATCCCACCATCAATTAATTCAATTTTATACTCTGTTAATTATTTCAATGACATCTACTAGCTGTCAGGAACTGAACATGGAATGTTGATAAGGTATGTCCTCACATATGAGGAGCTCTTAGTTAAGAGTAGCAGGTTTCAAGTACATTTGAGCAAGTACCTTCAATATATGTGTTTTTATTTATATTATTTACCAGTAGATAAGTTATAAGTAATTTTCACTCCTCATTAATGACACAAAACCCTCAATCTCACCAAAATAAAATTATTAATAAAAACAACATATTTTTTGTTAGAGTGATATGGTTAAATATCCTTCCTTATTTTTAAGATGTTGGTTTCAGGCCAGGCTCAGTGGCTCGTGCCTGTAATCCCAGAACTTTGGGAGGCCAATCTCAAGAATCGCTTGAGATTGAGACCAGCTGGGCAACACAGCAAGACTCTATCACTACAAAAACATAGAAATAAGTAAATCATTTCTTATAATAAAAAATAAAATGTTGGTTTTGCTTTGTAGCATGACTACCCATATCTTTGTGAGATAAATGTTACCCTCAGCCTCCATTCTATTGTCCTTCTGTGTTGGGGGTTATATCTCAGACTCCCTTGTAATTAGAGCTCTGGATACAAACTAGTTCCGCCAATTAGATGCACTCCATTGCTATCTGAGAAGGAAATCATCCTGCTCTCTTTTGGTTATTTCTTCTGACAAGCAAGAATGTGGAGATGTGAGGTTTCTCTGACATAGCATCTTAACATCCATTCTCCCACATTCTGCATCTTCAGGGACAATGGCAGCAGTGGCTATAGGGTGGCAGCAACAGTGGGCTCTTGATTCCAGCTTAGCTCCAATGGTGGCTTTAAAAGGAATAACTCTTCTTAGTTGTCTGTATAGTTCTACAGTTATTCCTAGAAGTTCAGTCTAGAACCTTTTCTCTCAGCCTACTTAATAATTTTGTTAGCACCATTTATCTATCTTTAGTCCCTTTCTAATTAGAATGACTACGGAAGTTTTGTTTCTGCACCAAACCCTGATTGACATACTTCTGACAAATCCCTTTTTCGCTTATGCTTGCCAAAGGTAGTTCTATTGCTTGCAATGAAATAATCCGTTCTATAAGTGCCTGAATTAACATTTGCAGAAGCTAAGCTACTCCAGAGGTCAGGAGTTTGAGACCAACCTGGCCAACATGGTGAAACCCCTTCTCTACTAAAAATATAAAAAAAAAA
>NW_012109264.1:618097-636707 GCF_000951045.1 Mandrillus leucophaeus
GGTTTTTTTGGGGGTTTTTTTTTTTGTTTTTTTTTTGAAGCAGGGTCTCACTCTGTGGCTCAGGCTGGAGTGCAGTGGCACAATCACAGCTCACTGCATCCTCAATCTCCTGGGCTCAAGTGATCCTCCCATCTTGGGCTCCCAAAGTGCTGAGATTTTTTTGAGACGACGTTTCACTCTTGTCACCCAGGCTGGAGTACAATGGCACGATCTCGACTCACTACAACCTCCACCTCCCAGGTTCAAGAGATTCTCCCACCTCAGCCTTCCGAGTAGCTGGGATTACAGGTGCCCACCACCACGCTCAGCTAATTTTTGTATTTTTAGTAGAGACATGGTTTCATCACGTTAGCCAGGCTGTTCTCGAACTCCTGACCTCAGGTGATCTGCCCGCCTCGGCCTCCCAAAGTGCTGGGATTACAGGCATAAGCCACTGCTCCCAGCCCATGTTTTTCTTCTTATTGGTGGCAGAATGAAAAGTTGAACAGCATCTGGATCTTTGAAGATGTTCATGAGCCACTGAATTAACCTTGCACAACATTTTTTAACCAACATTTTGCTTGGTGTTCTGTTACTTGAAGCTGATGCCAGCTGATAACACTGGTAAACAGACACTAAGATGGTGGTTGATTAAGGTGCATCCTCAGGATGGACACCTGTCATAAAGTGACACAAACAGGACTGGGCAGAAGGAATTAAAGTGCAAGGCAGTTGCAAAAGAGGTCTCAGCCAACCCATGGGGTATGCTGGGGCCAGGATGGACCAGTCAGAGCTGACCCAAATGGAAGCTAGAGGCTGGCCCTCTAGTCTCCTCCTTTATGACTCTTGCATCCACCAGTCTTTTGCTATGAGTTGCTCCCAGGGAGAAGGCATGGCCTGGAGCCAAGCAGCAATTCCTGGGCAGGAACTCAGCTGTCAACTCTCAGCAGACAACATTAGCATCAACTGGAGGAATGACTGCATTGGTCCTTAAGGAAAATGAGGCAGCCCCCTCAGAGCACCTACCCCACACAGAACCTCTAATTCAAGTTGCTGTGCACACAGACAGACTCTCACGAAAGAGGTATATGATGAGACCTACCTACTATAACCAAAAATCCTAAATATGTTGAATCAGGTAATGGCATTGTCGTTTCTGTTCTTAGAATCTGTGAACTAGAAGGCACTTCAGGCTCATAGTATAGTGAATTCATTTACCCAACATCACAGAGCCATTCTGTGGGCCTGATAGTGCCGAATCCAGAAGTTTGCTGTTTTGACTCATAATTCATTACATGACTCCAGCTCTGCATTTATTTAGCAGACATGTCTGGCTAGCAGAATATTATGCAAATGTTATATGATCTGTATGGCTACATTTATGAAGTTTAAATCATTCTGAAAAAGTACTCTCAAGAGTCTTAACTTAATTGTAAAGCTTTTTGCATACACATTCCATTAGCATAATTGATTAAACGTAAGTGTCTGTATAAAATTAAATATAGTCTTCTGTTGTCCAAGTACAATTAAGCCCCTGATGACAGATAGATCAGAAATTTATGCGGCTTAACATGTATTCAATTCCAAGGAATATAACTGGTTCTAATAAGGGCTTCATCTGGGTAATAAGTTCATGTCCATGCACACTATAATTTCATAGTTTTCTATCTTCTGCACATGCATTCTCATTTAATCTTCCCAGAAACTGTGACACAGGCAGGGAGCAAATTATTAGTTTCAATTTAGAGATGAAAACATGTATCAAGAGAAGTGAAGTGACTGGCTGAAAGATACACATCTTGTAAATGGTGGGGTCAGGGTAAAATGTATGTCATCTGTCTCATAACTCAGTGTGGCAAACATACCCCAAGCTGACCCCTAGTGAGTCACGACCTTGTTTAATCTCCTCCCCTTAGCACCTGTGACTTGATTAGACTATGCCAGTGATGATGAAATGTCACTACCTTGATTAGTGCGAAGATGTTTCAACATCACCCTTGTGGTTACATTTTGTTACGCAGGACTCTGTACCTGGAGAGAGGGGCACCCCTACTGGCCTTGAAAAATCAATCTGCCATGTCTGAACAGCTTTTCTGGAGGGAGGTCCACATGGCAGGGAACTGTGGGCAGCCTCCAACACTGGAGATTGTTTGCCTAGCCAACAACCAGCAAGACACTGGGGCCTTCACCCAAATTCTGTCAGCAACCTGAATGAGCCTGGAATCGAACTCTTCCCCATTCAGGCCTCTAGATGAGAATGCAGCCAAGCAGACACCTTGAGTGCAGCTTTGCAAGACCTGGAGCAGAGAGCCCTTGAGTTCCTATATATACATGAGACTTGCTCCGATTCCTTACCAACAGAAACTGATATACTAAACTGATATAGGCAGTTTCGATCTGCCTAGTTTGTGGTAATTTGATACATAACAATAGAACACTATTACACCTAGTATTCCTTCCGAGACAGCTCTGTCAAAATCACATGTCCCTCTACCTCATCTTACTCTCTGGGCTCTATAGCCAACCTCCTGGATTAAATCTACTTCCAGCATTGAGGAGCTTTGTGAACTTAGCCAGGTTTTTTTAGCCTTTTTGTGCCTCAATTTCTTCAGTAAAATTGCAATAACCATAGTGCTTGCTTCATGGTGTTGAGGACTGAATGAGACCATCTGTGGAAAAGATCTTTTCAAGGACATGACACAGAGGGAGTCATCAGTAAATGTTGTCTATTAATATTAGTCTTTTTTTTTTTTTTTTTTTTTGAGACATGCTCTGACTCTATCGCCCAGGCTGGAGTGCAGTGGCACAATCTCCACTCACTACAACCTCTGCCTCCAAGGCTCAAGCGATCCTCCCATCTCAGCCCCCTAAATAACTGGGACCACAGAAGCATACCACCACACCCAGCTAACTTTTGTTTTTGTTTTTGTTTTTGTTTTTGTAGAGATGGGATTTTGCCATGTTGCCCAGGCTGGTCTCAAACTCCTCAGCTCAAGCAATCCACCAAACTTGGCCTCCCAAAATGCTAGGGTTAGAGGTGTGAGCCACTGCACCCAGCCCTGGTATTAGTTTTTATATTGACATGAGTATTTGTAGCTGTTCCCCAATTATTTGTTTTCCGACTTTTCTATAGGAATAGAAGTTTTAGCTGAACATAAAAATACCCATCTAAAAACTACATTTTTCCAGTCTCCCTGGCATTTAGATGTAACCGCATGACCAAGTCATGGCCAATAGAAAGTTGTGTGTGCAACCTTCAAGTTATAATAATTGTTGACTCCCTGAAATAGCCATGAAAATAACCTAGTAATAAAGAAAAGTTGAGCTGATTGCTTGCCACAGTAAGAGAGAACACTACCTTAACAAAATCCTTATAGAATCATGAAGTAGAAAAGGTTGTTAACAAATGTATGAGATTCAAAAGTTTGGTTTCAGATAGGTCTTTCAGTTAGGGGAGAAGGAATTAATTGATTGGGACTGGGCAAAGTTTGTGAAATAATAGGTAGGTTTGGTAGACACCATGACAGAGTGAAACACTCGTGGAAACCAAGCAACCTTCAAGTCATTTGATGAGACTTCTTGAACACTCCTTTGTACTAAGGGCTCTTTACTCTACTTAGGACTATAGGAACAGTCTTTCTGATGAATGACTTTTGGGGAAGTTCTTGAAACCAACTATAAAGTTATTTGTAACTCCTTCTTACTATGCCAGAGTTTTCTGGAATGATAAAGCCATGTAAATTCAGACTGCCAATAGTAAGATTACATTAAGGTAGACAGTTTGCTATGCTCTCACTTGTTAAAAAAAAAAAAAAAATAAAATAAATTTAAAAATAACTACCAGTCCTGGGCCACCTAGCTAGACCTTTATCTCAGAGAGAAATGTGGTTACACACCATTTAAAAATGCAAATTCTGAATTTTATAAAAAATAGGTTTGTCATTTATTTAAGAGAGGGATTAAGAACCAGATGAAGTCAAGGACTAGTTCACCTAAATTCTTAACACATCCATTTTATAGGTTCCCATTTATACATGAGCAGGGACCAGCACTACCATCACGTTCCCAGAAATTGTTTTGGGATCTTTTAGGTGAAAGTGGTCATTGTATTGACACATTGACATTTTCAAGAAGCTGATAACATACATGTAAAGCATGAATTATCTGTAGATTTTGCAAATGAGAGGGGAAAGGTAAAAAGGCAGACTGGGCACAGTGGCTCATGCCTGTAATCCCAGCACTTTGGGAGGTCGAGGCAGATGGATTACCTGAGGTCAGGAGTTCAAGACCAGCCTGGCCAACGTGGTGAAACACTGTCTCTATTAAAAATTCAAATTTAGCCAGGTGTAGTGGTGGACGCCTGTAATCTCAACTACTCAGGAGGCAGTGGCAAGAGAATTGCTTGAACCTGGGAGGCAGAGGTTGCAGTGAGCCAAGATCATGCCACTGCACTCCAGCCTGGGTAACAGAGCGAGACTCCGTCTCGAAAAAAAAGAAAGAGTAACAAAACAAAATACACATCTAGAAGAAGATGTAAGTAGACATGTAAACTGAAAGAAAGCCACAGGATTCCTTCACAGAACAAAGAGAAGTGTGCCATTGAAGGAGTCAAATACCAAGACTGTTGCTTGCTGCAATTTTCATCACAAAGTTCTCTTGATTCTGGGGGCTTCAGTGCTCCCCAACTTTGGATGTTTACATCCACACATAAGTAAAGATTGTTGTGAATTCCACAGTTGATATGAGCCCAGTAGTTTCCCAGTTCATAACAGCAGTCCAGAGAAGTCATTGCTCCTGTAGCCTGCAGCAGTTTTTCCAGACTTCATTATAGAATTTACTATTAGCCGCAGATGCCACAGGGTCCAGAGATGCCCCCTCTTACTGTATACTTTAAAGCTGCCTTAGAGTAGTGACAACTTAGGTTTTTGGGTGATTAAGCTTAAACATCATAATTGGCTAAGGAGTCAGACTCAGATTGTTTTGGTGATGGTTTTAGTATAGTTGTGTCTTGTTGTCCACTGGTCTCTGACTTTGTAGTACAGAGCCAACTTGTAGCAGAGAGCAGGTCTTTATTCATAATTCCTTCCTGTGGACTCGATCTCCCAGCTAGAGTGACGGGGTTGGCATGGAGTCCAGTGCTGTCCTGGCAGTTCACACTTCAGATGAGAAGGAATGTATCTTGGACAAAGAAAGTAATATATCCTCAGGGACAGGAGCCATCACAGGCTGTCTCCTGATAGTGTCGTCTGGTCTATGGCTCCACAGTCCTTTGAACTGCAGCCCTCACATATGTCATGACAATTGGAAGAACCTCAGGCCACTTGAGGCCTTATTTGTTGCAGTTGGCTTCTATAACAGAGACGTGGGATGGAGCAGGCTGCCTAGATTCTTATTTCTGAATATTAGTATCATTTATACCATAACTTCAAGAGGAAAGCAGTCAACCCACTTTCTTAGGGGTAATTAATTACCTATTTTTTCATCTGTTAACAAAAGTCTGAAGTTCCTACCTTAGGTGATAAGCTCCTCAATGTGTAAATGTTTTTCTCCTTCTAACCCTAGGTTTTTTTAATTAATTATATGCTATGAAAGGTATTTTTTGAAGCTTTGAGATCTGATGGAGTTCTGCATTCTTTATATTCTTAGGACTATACAATTCTTACAAGATACTTATATCCAATTGAATTTTGGATATTTTATGTGGCTTAGTCCAACGTACAATCGCAATATATAGAGTCTTTCTTATACTCCCCTTGTGTGAAAAAAAATGCTTTCAAATACATTTATTTACCAGACACATCATAATCAAACTGCCAAAACAAAGAAATGAAAAAAACCTGGAAACAGCCAGTGAAAAATGACATATTACTTACATGACTACTTTTCTCCTAAGTTCTTTAACATATGTATTATCGTTAAATCAAAAATGATTGGCAGGTGAGATTTTCAATGTATATACATGAAATACACATGACAATTACAACATAAAAGGCAGAAGGGTATATGGACCTACAAGATGCACACTAGAAATGGTAAAACATAGATTCTAAGTAGACTATTGTAATCCCTAGAGTAACCACTAAGAATAAAATACACAAAGAGGTATTGTTTAGTCAGCTCAGCCTGCCATAACAAAATACCATAGACTGGGTGGCTTAGACAACAGAGATTTATTTCTTACAATTCTAGAGACTAGAAGTCCAAGATCAAGGGGACAGCAGGGATGATGTCTGGTGAGGGCTCTCTCTTTGGGCTGTAGATGGCCACCTTCTCCATTTGTCCTCACATGGCCTTTCCTTGGTACATGAGAATGGGGAGAAAGGAAGCAAGCTCTCTAACATTTCTTCTTATAAGGTATATTAGTCTGTTCTCACACTGCTATAAAGAACTACCTGAGACTGGGTAATTTATGAAGAAAAGAGGTTTAATCGACTCACATTTCCACAGGCTGTACAAGAAGCATGGCTGGGAGGCCTCAGGAAACTTACAATCATGGCAGAAGGGGAAGGGGAAGCAAGCATGTCTTACCACAGTGGCAGGAGGGAGAGAGCAAGCACAAAGTGGAAAGTGCTACACCATTTCAAACAAACAGATCTTGTGAGAATTCTATCACAAGAACAGCAAGGCGGAAGTCAATCCCCTGATTGAACCACCTCCCACCAGGCCTCTCCTTCAACACTGGGAATTACACTTTGACATGAGATTTGGGTGGGGACACAGAGCCAAAACATACCATAACGCCACTAATCCCATAATGTAGGCAACACCCTCATGTCATCATCTAAAGCTAAATACCTCCCAAAGGCCCCATCTCCAAACACCACCACATTCAGGGTTAGGACTTCAGCATGTGAATTTGGGGGACGCAATCCAGTCCACAGCAGATACAGTCAAAAACTCCATAGATAAGTCAAAATGAAATACTGAAAATATTCAACTAATTCCAAAGAAGACAGGAAATGGAAAACAGAAAAATAAAAACATAGGGAATAAAAAGAATCCAAATCATAAGGTGGTAGAACTAAATCCAGACATACCAATTATCATATTAAGTTAAGGGATGACCCCCCATTACAGATAAGGAAGCACAGGCTTAGAACAGTGCTGTAACTTAACCAAGGGTGCACTAATGTAAGTAGCAGAGCCAAAGTTCCAGCCCAGCTCTGCCCAGACCCCCAGACCCACCCTCTTTTGACACTTTACGCTTGTAAAGTTTTCATCACACCCTCCAAGTAGTCAGGAGTCCCAGGCCTGCACATAGAACGTGCTAGTACCCTCAGTCAGAAGCCAGAGAAGCAATAGACCTGCATGCTCCAAATACCCAAATCTCTGGGATTCAGCAACACAGCTCACTTCCTGGATCTTAACTGGGAAGGGAAATTGCAGTGCTCACACCCCTAAAGGCCAGCCTTTGGAAAATGAGTATGGAGGAATCACCAAGGAGCACATTATAGGTAAAGCAGTCCTTAGAAGCCTCAGGTTAGAGGCAAAATGCCTTCAGACTGGTGATTGAGCCTCCTTTAACATTTGTAGTGCTTGTTACGAAGATGTGTCCATGAGGTTTCAACAGAAATTCACAAATATGGTCTTTCCCAAGTACAAAGTTCTCCTTTAAGCACTCTTACCCAGATCATCCCATGCAATTCCAAAGGCTGCCCGGGGCTGTGTCTTCTTCCCTTCAGGTTGGCAGAAGGAAAAATCCCAAGCTACTCAACAATGGCCTCTCCAAATGCTGTGCTGTGCTTTGTCTCAAGAAGTAAGTTGCCAGGAGAAGGTGCTGCACTTTAAATGACTCCCTTTCAAAGCTCTCCCTTGGCCTGGTGCAATCCAAACTGACCACTCTTGCTCTGCCTCTAGGAAACCAGAGGAAGAACCTTCTCAGCACTGGTTCCCACTTCCCTGAACCTCCAAAGAGCAGCTTCCTGCCAATTCAGCTCGAAGTCACTACAGTAAAACAGCAGCATTCCTTTATAATAATAGTAATAATACAAGCTACTATCTGTCAAGCATCTAGTTGCCAGGCAAAGTAGTGTTTATTATCCTTACTGTAATACTAATAATGACTAATATTTTTAAGTACTTATTTTTGTCAGCTCCTGTACTAAGTACCTTGCATGTATTATTTCATTCACTTACTACATTGAACCTATAAGGCAGGTTATATTATTCCCATTTTTCTACTGAAGGATTTGAGGCTCAAAGAGGTTAACCAATGCAACCAGGAAGGACAGAATCAGGACTGAAAACTGGTTCTGTCTCATTCCAGATCATGCTTATTCTGGTAGCAACATCTTACTCAGGGCATAAATTTAAAAGACAACAATAGTATGCTCTCATTTTGGGTTTGTTTTGTTTTGTTTTGTTTTGGAGAGACGGAATCTCACTATGTTGCCCGTGCTGGTCTCCAACTCCTGGGCTCAAGCAATTTTCCCACCTTGTCCTCCCAAAGTGCTGGGATTACAAGCACGAGCCACCACACTCAGCCTATCATTTTAATATTAGTATATAACGTTGTTACCAGGATCCACTGATAAAATCAGGCCAAACCACAATGAAGAAATGCCATCTTGTAGTAATGTTAATTTCCTGGTTAACTCATCTGTGATCATATGACACTGTGCTAGACACAATTTTCATCCATTCATTCCAATATTCGGTGAGCCTCTGTTATATTAAACACGGGGAGATAGCACAGTGAGTAAAACAAATAAGTTCCACATCTTTGCAAAAGCTTGCAATCTAGACAAGGAAACAGACAAATAATAAATTAGAGGACAGGAGGATAATTAATAAGATAAATGAGATCACAGAGATGCACCTCCCACAGCCCTGCAGAATAGAGGTGGGGGCAGGGTGCTTTCCAGGAGGAGGAGTGCCTAAGGCAAGCCCTAAGACTGGTTGAAAAACAAGCCAGAAAAATCTCTGAGGAGAATATTCTTAGCAAAGAGGAAAGCTCATGTGAAGGTCCAGAGGCAAGAGAGAGTATGGTGCCTTTGAGACACAGAAAGGAATTCCTTGAGGATAGGGTTTAACCAAGAGAGCAGAGAGAAATGAGAAGAAAAAGGAAACAGAGGCTAGATCATTCAGAGTCTTATTAAAGATTTTGTACTCTATCTCATGAGCAATGAGGCATCATCAAAGACATTTTGTCAGGAAAGCAACATGAGCAGATTTTCATCTCAAACCTCTTTGAATGCAACAGGGAATTGAGACTAGAGGCAGAGAAACCAGCCAGGAGGCTAATGCAGTAAATCAGCAAAGAGATTATGTCAGCCTGAACTAGGGTAATGTCGTGGGGATTGAGAGAACTGAATTAGATCAAGAGATGTGAAGAAAAAGGGTTGGACAGACTTAGGAACTGAAATGTGAAGGAGAGAGAAGGAAACAGCAAAAGATGTTGGGGAGGCTCTGGCTGGGAAAGCTGTGTGGGCACTTGCTAACACTGTTCACTTAGGGCAATAAGAGGAAGAGCAGGCCAGGGGCAGGATGGTAATGGTGCAGGAGATGAGTTTTACACATGCTGGGTTGAGGTGCCTGTAAGGCATCTAAGTGGGAAGATGTTGCATAGGCCAGGAACATAAGTCTGGTACTCAGAAGGAAAAACTGGACTAGAGTTACAAATCTAGAGACATTATTCACATACAGAAAAATCATCCTTGAAAGCATGGGCACAGGTGAGCTCACCAAGAACAAGGTTATACACTGTGAAGAGAAACAGGCATGAGGCAGAATCCTGGAAAAAAAAAAAAATACAAACTAAGAGTTAAGGAAAGTTCTGAGCAGGAGTATTGATCATAGTAATGGGAGGAAAAACAAGAATGGAGCCAAAGGCAAAAAAAAAAGCCTTCAAGAGTGACTGGTCAACAGTGACAAAAGATAAGAGTTGAAAGCTATTCATTGAATATGGTAGCAAAGAGGTCATTGGATACAGAAAGCCATCCAGAAGAAATGAATGTTTCCTCCTTCACTTCAAGGAAACAACAAAATTAATTATCAGAGTAAGTTTTATGCACATCCCGTTAGCAGAGGCAACATAGTAAGTTGAGAAGAGCAAGAGACCTTGCCTTAGTCTGTTTTGTGCTGCTATAACAGAATATCTAAGAATGGGTCATGCATAAAAAACAGAAATTTATTTCTCAGAGTTCTGGAGATTGGGAAGTTCAAGATCAAGTTGCTGACAGGTTCTGGTACTTGGTAAGGCCCAGTCTCTGCTTCCGAGATGTTACCTTAAATGTTGCACCCACCAGATGGGAGGAACACCGTGTCCTTACATGGGAGGAAAGGCAGAAGAGAGGGAACCCACTCTTGCAAGCCATTTTTATAGTGACACTCATCTCCTCCACAAATGACCAAACAACATATAGATAACTACATGTCAAATAGAATTTCTAAGAGAGAACACTGGAATTCAGCAGGGGAGTGACAGGGTACCTCTGAGGCATGGAAGGAAAAGAAAACAAGGCAGCTGGCCCAGCCAGGATCAGCTCAGAGCCAGGAGAAACTCCTAATAACAGAGAAAAAGTAGAAAGAAATCCCTAGCAGTTCACATTCCCCCTGCAATCCCAGACATGGGAGAGCCCTTAAGCCCTCACTGGCTCTGAGATTAGTACAGGGAGATGCTGGAGTCCATTTGACAGCATCATTCTGTACAGGGAGTTTGCACTGGGTCCCGCACACCCTCCAAGACCCAAGCAGTTGCAGCATGGTGCCATTTTGAAAGCCCAGCTCCCAAGAGACTACATTCTCCCCTGGAGCCTAACGACCCCTGTGTCTCCACATCCCTGTAGCCCTGCTGATATTCCCCCCACCCCACATCAACTAAAAGGGCTGCAGTGTTGAACACCAGCTGGACCCCACAGTGTGGCCAAATCCCCCTCACTCTAGTCCAGGCAATGTCCTATACCCCAGGGAATAGGTAGTGCAGCTCACCAGCGGGGCTGTCCCCTGGGACAAAGGGAGCCAAAGTGTGTGGTTTCCAGAGCCTGAAAGTCACCTACATAGGAGCACTGTCACTGACAGGAACCCCAACCTCTCCAATAGCAGGGCCACTGCACACTTGCACATGCCTTCAGGAAACCTGGGGTCTGGTCCACCTGCATGCTATTCCAGGACCTGAGGACAGGCTCATACCACCTGCCACCACCAGTTCCCATGTATATCATCTGGGAGCCCAAGGACAGGTCTGTAATACCCACCAGCACCAACGCTGGTGCACAAGAACACCATCTGGGGTCCTGGGAGTTGATATGCCCTGCCTACTGTTGCTGGTACATACCATCAGAGAGTCTGGGGACATACCTGCTCCATCTACTACCACTGCCATCACCAGCAACAAAGAATACCACTTGGAGGCCTAAGGACCAGCTTGCTGAGACATACCTTGTCAGGCACTCACCTTTTCCACCTGTGGGCTTGTGGACCAGCACACCCAGGCCACTGCCACCACTGGTGCCCAAGTACTGGCTCACCTGGCATCGTTGATCCCACCAAAGACTCACCATAGTCTTCATTAACAACCACAGCCTAAACACTAAGAAACATACACAACACTGATGCTAATTACAGCTAAGGAAATCATGAAGACTATACCACTACACCTACCCAGAATCAAAGCCAAACTGTCCTACTCAACCAACACCATCACCATAGATACATCTACAGGAAAAACTTCTTCCCCTGCAAAAGTCAATCCATAAAATTGGAAGAGACAACTGTTACACCAGATGCATAGATACCAACATAAGAACACAAGAAACATGAAAAGGCAAGAAAACATGAAACCTACACAAGAGCACACAAACTCTCCAGCAAGAGATTCCAAAGAAAAGAAAATAAATCTATGAAATGCCTGAGCAAAATGCAAAATAATGATTTTTTAAATGCCATAAGGTACAAGAAAACACAGATAAACAATACAAGCAAATCAACAATTATCTGAATGAGAAATTCAACAAAGAGATAAATGTCATAAAAAAGAACGAAACAGATATTCTGAAACTGAAGAATTCAGTGAATGAAAAAATACAGTTCAGAGCTCCAATAATAGACTAAACAGAATAAATAATTTCTAAACTTGAATACATGTCTTTTAAAATAACCCAGTCAGACAATAAATAAATAATACATAAGGATTTTTTAAATGAAGAAAATCTACATGACACATGGAACTATAAAGCAACCAAACATTCAAATTTGGCGAGTTCCAGAAAGAGAAGAGATGGGCAAAACATAGAATACTTATCTAATGAAATAGTAGTTGAATAATTCTCAAGTCTTGCAAGAGATATAGATATCCAGACACAAAAAAACCTCAAAAATCCCCAAATATAGTCAACCCTAAAAGGTCTTCTCCAAGACACATTACAGTCAAACTGTCAAAAGCCAAAGAGAGGATTCTAAAAACAGCAAGATAAAAGTGTCAAGTCACATATAGGAGAATCTCCATCAGGCTAATAGCAGATTTCTCAGCAGATACCTTAGAGACCAGGAGAGAATTGAATGACGCATTCAAAGTGCTGAAAGAGAAAAAACCTGCTAACCAAGAATACTATACCAGCAAAACTATCCATCAGAAATGAAGGAGAGCTGGGTACAATGGCTCACACCTGTAATCCTAGTACTTTGGGAGGCCTAGGCAGGCAGATCACTTGAGGTCAGGAGTTCGAAACCAGCCTGGACAATATGGTGAAACCTCATCTCTACTAAAAATACAAAAATTAGACAGGCGTGGTGGTGCATACCTGTAACCCCAGCTACTCAGTTCGCTGAAGCAGAATTGCTTGAACCCAGGAGGCGGAGGTTGCAGTGAGCCAAGATCATGCCATTGCACTTCAACCTGGGTGACAAAGTGAGACTCTGTCTCAACAAAGAAAAAGAAAGAAAGAAAAGAAAAAAAATAAAGAACAAGAATTAATAAGATAGATAGACCATAGATAGACCACTAGTAGATGAATAAAGAAAAAAAGAGGCCAGGCACAGTGACTCATTCCTGTAATCCCAGCACTTTGGGAGGCTGAGGTGGGTGGATCACAAGGTCAGGAGATTGAGACCATCCTGGCTAACACGGTGAAACCCCATCTCTACCAAAAATACAAAAAAAAGAAAATTAGCTGGGCATGGTGGCAGGCGCCTGTAGTCCCAGCCACTCGGAAGGCTGAGGCAGGAGAATGGCGTGAACCTGGGAGGTGGAGCTTGCAGTGAGCCTAGATCGCGCCATTGCACTCGAACCTGGGCCACAGAGTGAGACTCTGTCTCAACAAAAAAAAAAAAAAAAAAGAGGATAAAGAAAAGAAAAAAGAAAAAAAGAGAGAAGATCCAAATAAACACAATCAGAAATAGCAAAGGGGACATTACCACTGATCCCACAGAAATACAAAACACCCTCAGAGACTATTATGAACCACCTCTATGCACGCAAGCTAGAAAACCTAGAAAAAAAAAAGTATAAATTCCTAGAAACATACAACCTCCCAAGATTGAACCAGGAAGAGATTGAATTTCTGAACAGACCAATAATGTGTTTGGAAATTGAAACAGTAATAAAAAGCCTACCAATCAGAAAAGTCCAGGATCAGACAAATTTACAGCTGAATTCCACCTGACATATAAGAAAAGGCTGGTACCATTCCTACTGAAACTATTCCAAAATATTGAGGAGTGTCTCCTTCCTAACTGATTCTATGAGGCCAGCATCATCCTGATACAAAAACCTGGCAGAGACACACAAAAGATAAAACTTCAAGCCAATAATCTTGATAAACATAAATGCAAAAATCCTCAACTAAATACTAGCAAACCAAATCTAGTAGCACATCAAAAAGCGAATCCATCACAATCAAGTAGGCTTCGTCCCTGGAATACAAGGTTGGTTCAACATATGTAAATCAATAAATGTTATTCACCACATAAACAGAACTAAAAACAAAAACCACATCATCTCAGTAGATGCAGAATAGGCTCTCAATAAAATTCAACACCCCTTCATGTTAAAAACCCTCAACAAACTAGGCATTGAAGCAACATAATTCAAAATAATAAGAGCCACCTATGAAAAACCCACAGCCATCTCATACTGAGTGGGCAGAAGCTAGAAGCATTCCCCTTGAAGACTGGCACATTCCCCTCTCTCTCACCACTTCTAGTCAACATAGTATTCAAGTCCTAGCCAGAGCAATCAGGCAAGAGACAGAGATAAAAGGCATCCAAATAGGAAGAGAGGAAGTCAAACTACCCCTGTTTGCAGACAGTATGATTCTATACCTAGAAAACCCCATAGTTCCTGCCCAAAAGCTTCTTAATCTGATACACAACTTCAGCAAAGTTTCAGAATACAAAACCAGTGTACAAAAATCACTAGCATTCCTATACACTAACATCCAAGCTAAGGCCAAATCAAGAATGCAATCTCATTCAAAATAACCACAACAAGAATAAAGTATTAGGAATACAGCTTAACCAAGGAGGTGAAAGACCTCTACAATGAGAATTACAGAACACTGCTCAAAGAAATCAGAGATAATACAAACAAATGGAAAAACATTCCATGCTCATGGATAGGAAGGATCCATATTGTCAAAATGGCCATATTGACCAAAGCAGTTTACAGAGTCAATTCTATTCTTATCAGACTACCAATGACATTATTCGCAGAACTAGAAGAAAGCTATTTTAAAATTCATATGGAACCAAAAGGAGCTCAAACAGCCAAGGCAGTCCTAAGCAAAAAGAGCAAAGCTGGAGACATCACATTACCCAACTTCAAACTATACTACAAGGCTATAGTAATGAAAACAGTATGCTACTGGTACAAAAACAGTCACATAGACAAATGGAACAGAACACAGAGCCCAGAAATAGTGTCACATGCCTACAACCATCTGATCTTTGACAAAGCTGACAAAAACAAGCAATGAGGAAAGGACTCCCTATTCAATAAATGGTGCCGAGATAACTGGCTAGCCATATGCAGAAAATTGAAACTGGACCCTTTCATTACACCATACATAAAAATTAATTCAAGATGGATAAAAACTTAAATCCAAAGCCAAAAACTATAAAAACCCTGGAAGATAACCTAGGAAATACCATTCTGGACATAAGACCTAGTAAAGACTTCATGACAAAGATGCCAAAAGCAATTGCAACAACAACAACAAAAAAAATTGACAAATGTGATCTAATTAAACTAAAGACCTTCTGCACAGCAAAAGAAACTACCAACAGAGTAAACAGACAACCTACAGAATGGCAGAAAATATGTGCAAACTATGCATCTGACAAAGGTCTAATATCCAGGATATATAAGGAACTTAAACAAATTTACAAGAAAAAAAAAACAAACAGCCCCATTTAAAAAGTGGGCAAAGGACATTAATAGAAACTTGTCGAAAGAAGACATTCATGCAGCCAATAAGCAAACGAAAAACTGCTCAGCATCCCTGATCATTAGAGAAATGCAAATCAAAACCACAATGAGATATCATCTCACACCAGTCTGAATGACTATTATTAAAAAGTTAAAAAAATAACATATGCTGGCAAGGCTGAGAAAAGGGAACAGTTATGCATTGCTGGTGGGAATGTAAACTAGTTCCATCATTGCTGAAAGCAGTTTCACAAGTTCTCAAAAAACTTAAAAGAGAATTACCATTTGACCCAGCAATCCTATTATTGGGTATATACTCAAAGGAATATAACTCATTCTATCATAAAGACACACGCACAAATATGTTCATTGCAGCACCATTCACAATAGCAAAGACATGGAATCAAACTAAATGCCCATGAATAGTAGACTGGATAAAGAAAATGTGATACATATACACCATGGAATACTATGCAGCCATAAAAAAGACTAAGATCGTGTCCTTTGCAGCAACGTGGATGCAGCTGGAGGTCATTACCCTAAGCAAATTAACACAGGAACAGAAAACCAAACACCACATGTTCTCACTTACAAGTGAAAGCTAAACATTGAGTACATACATACACAAAGAAAGGAACAACAGACACCAGTACCTATTTGAGGATGGAAAGTGGGAGGAGGTTAAAGGATCAAAAAAAAAAAAAAAACTATCAGGTACTATCCTTATTTCCTGGGTGATGAAATGATGTGTACACCAAACCCCCATAATATGCTATTTACTCATATAGCAAACCTGCACATGCACCCCTGAACCTAAAATAAAAGTCAAAAATAAAATAAAATTTGCAAACCTTTACATTTAAAAAAACTGAAGATGAAATAAAGTCTTCCTTAGAGCAGCAAAAACTGAAGGAATTGTCACCACTATACCAACTCAACAAGAAATGCTTAAGGGAGTCCTATATCTTGAAGCAAAAGAATGATATTCGTCATCATAAAAACACATAAAAGAATAAAACTCACTGGTAGAGGCCAGGTGCAGTGGTTCACGCCTGTAATCCCAGCACTTTGGGAGGCCAAGGTTGGTGGATCACTTGAGGTCAGGGGTTTGAGATGAGCCTGACCAACATGGTGAAACCCCGTCTCTACTAAAATAAAATACAAAATTAGCCAGGCATGGTGGTGCATGCCTGTAATCCCAGCTACTTGGGCGCCTGAGGCAGGATAATTGCTTGAACCTGAGAGGCAGAGACTGCAGTGAGCCAAGATTGCGCCATTGCACTCCAGCCTGGGCAGTAAGAGCAAAACTTTGTCTCAAAGAAAACAAACAAACAAACAAACAAACAAAACTCACTGGTAGAGCAGATATGCAAATGAGAAAGAGAAAGGAGTCAAGTGTTATCACTACAGAAAATCCACCAAATTGTAAAGGTAAACAATACATGAGAAAGAAAGGAAAAAAGTACACACAAAACAATTAGAAAACAGTTAACAAAATGCAGGAGTAAGTCCTCACCTATCAATAACAAACTTGAATGTAAATTCAAGTTTAAATTCCCCCATTAGAAGATCTAGACTGCCTGAATCGAATAAAAATAAAAATAAAGAATACCCAACTATATGCTGCCTACAAGAAACGTTTCAGCTGTAAAAACACACAGACAGAAAGAAAGGGATAAAAAAATTCTTCCACACAAACAGAAACCAAAAGCATGCAGGATTAGCTATACCTATATCAGACAAAATTACATTAAGTCAAAAAACAAAAACAAACAAATAAGGTCATTATATAATGATAAAGGAATCAATGCAGCAAGAGGATATAACAATTGTAAGTATATATGCATTCAACATTAGAGCACCCACATATATAAAACAAATATTATTAGAGATGGACACAGAGATAGACCCCAATAATAGTTGGGGATTTTAACACCTTACTTTCAACATTAGACAGATCATTTAGACAGAAAATAAACAAAGAAACATCACACTTAATCTTCACTGTAGACCAAATAGATCTAACAGACATTTACAGAACGTTCACTCCAATAGCTGCAGAACATACATTCTTCTCATCTGCACCTGAAACATTCTCCAGAAGGTCAGACATGGTGGCTCACCCCTGTAGTCCCAGCACTTTAGGAGACCAAGGTGGGTGGATGGTATGAGGCCAGGAGTTCGAGACCAGCCCAGCCAACATGGTGAAACCCCACCTCTACAAAAAATACAAAAATGAGCAAGCTGTGGCAGTGCATGCCTGTAATCCCAGCTACTACTCAGGAGGCTGATACATGAGAATCACTTGAACCCGGGAGGCGGGGATTACAGTGAGCCAAGATTACACCACTTCACTCCAGCCTAGGCAACAGAGTCAGACTCTGTCTCAAAAAAGAAAGAGAGGAAAAGGAAAAGGAAAGGAGAAAAATATTATCCAGGATAGACCATTTGTTGGGCCACAAAACAAGTCTTAACAAATTTTTAAAAATCAAAATCACATCAAGTATCTTCTTATACCACAGTGAAATAAAACTATAAATCAATTAACAAGAAGAACTTTGTAAATTGTTTAAATACATGAACATTAAACAACATGTCCTGAACAATGATTGGGTCAATGAAGAAATTAAGAAGGAAATTTAAAAAAAATTTGAAATAAATAAAAATGAAAACACAACATACCAAAACCTATGGAATACTGCAAAAGCAGTGTTAAGAGTGAAGTTCACAGCAATGAATGCCTACATCAAAAAAAGTAGAAATATTTCAAATAAACAACCTAATGATGCACCTCAAGAAACTAGAAAGGTGAGAACAAACCCAACCCAAGATTAGTAGAAGGAAAGAAATAATAACAATCAGAGCAGAACTAAATGAAATACAGATTAAAAAATACAAAGAATCAAAAAAATGAAAACTTGGTTTTTGAAGAGATAAATAAAACCAATAAACTGCTAGCAGACTGAGAAAAAAGAAAGATGACCCAAGCAATAAAAATTAAAAAGTGACTTTACAATGGATAGCACAGAAATACAAAGGATCATTAGAGACCATTATCAATAACTACATAACAGCAAATTGCTAAACAGAGGATATGGAAAACTTCCTGGACACATACAAGCTACCAAGATTGAACCAGGCAGAAATAAAAAACCTGAGCAGACGAATAATGAGTAACAAGATTGAATCGATGATAAAAAGTCTCCCAACAAAGAAAAACCCAGCACCAAATGGCTTTACTACAGGTTTCTACCAAACTTTTGAAGA
>NW_012109264.1:637697-651672 GCF_000951045.1 Mandrillus leucophaeus
AAGAAAGCAATCTCATTTATAATAGCTACAAAAAATAAAATATCTAGGAATAGATTTAACCAAGAAGGTAAACAACCTCTACAACAAAAACTAGAAAACATGGCCAAGATAAATTAAAAAGACAGAAACAAATGGAAAGACATCCCATGCTCATGGATCAAAAGAATTAATATAGTCAAAATGATCTACAGATTCAATGTGATTCCTTTCAAAATACCAGTGACATTCTTCACAGAAATAGAAAAATTTTTAAAATTTGTATTGATCCACAAAAGACCCCACAAAATAGCCTAAGCAAAACTGAGCAACAAAAACACAAAGCTGTAAACATCACACTAACTGACTTCAAAATATACTATGAAGGTATAGTAACCAAAACAACATGGTATTGATTTGAAAACAAACACATAAACCAATAAAACAGAAAAGATAACCCAGAAATAAATTCACATATTTACAACCACTTGATTTTCAACAGAAGTGTCAAGAATGTACATTGCGAACAGGACACCCTCTTCAAAAAATGGTGCTGGAAAAACTGCACATCCACGTGCAGAAGAATGGAACCAGATCCCTATCCCACCTTATACAAAAATCAACTCAAAACAGATTAAGGGCTTAAACATAAGATCCAAACCATAAAAAAACTATGAGCAGAAAACAAAAGTGAAATGCAAGACCTTGGTCTAGGCAAAGATTTTATGGCTAAGACTTCAAAAGCACAGACAATAAAAACAAAAATAGACAAATAGCTTTTATATTAAACTAAAAGCTTCTGCATAGCCAAGAAAATAATCAACAGAGTGAAGTGACAACCTATAGAATGGGAGAAAACATTTGCAAACTATTCATCTGACAGGGAATTAATATCCAGGGTATACAAAGAACTCAAACAACAGCAAAGAAAAATAATCCCATTAAAAAGTGGGCAAAGAGTATAAATACACATTTATCAAAACAAGACATATAAATGGCCAAAAGGCATATGAAAAAATGATCAGCATTACTAATCATCAGAAAAATACAAATCAAAATTACAATGAGATATTATCTCACCCAAGTTAGAATGGCTGTTATCAAAAAACATAGCAAATGCTGATGAGGATGCAGGGAAAGGGAAACACTCATACACTGCTGCCGGGGAATGTAAGTTAGTACAGCCACTGTGGAAACTTACTAACAGTAAGTTGGTAAGCCACTATGGAAAATAATTTTCTCAAAAAACTAAAAATAGATTTTTCACATGATCCAGCAATTCTTCTTCTGGGTCTTTATCCAGAGGAAAGAAAATCAGTATATCAAAGAGATACCTGAACTCTCATGTTTATTGCAGCACTATTCACAATAGTAAAGCTATGAAATCAACTTAAGTGTCCATCAATGGATAAATGGATAATGACAATGTAATATGTATACACAATAGAATACTATTCAGCCATAAAAAAGAACAAAATCCTGTTATTTGCAGCAATATGTGTGGAACTGGAGGTCATTATATTAAGCAAAATGAGCCCAGCACAGGAGGACAAAAATTGCATGTTCCCATTCACATGTGGGGTTTAAAAAGTTAATCTCATGGAAGTAAAGAGTAGAATGATGGTTACCAGAAGCTGGGAAGGGTAGGGAGGGTGGGGATAAAAAGAGGTTGATTAATGGGTACAAACTTACAGTTAGAAGGAATACATTACAGTGTTTGATGGTGGCAATCATCACCAAATACAGTTTAAGAACACTTTTTTCATGTCCGCAATAATAAACCCCACACCCTGTAGCCATCATTTTCCATCCCAGCCTTCATCCTCCCCAGCCCTAGGAAACCGCTAATCTACTTTGTCTCTGTGGATGATATGCCCATCCTGGAAACTTCATATAAATGGAATCATATGAATATAATATGTAATCTTTCGTGACACACTTGTAGCATGTAGCAGTGTGTCAATCCTTTTTATTACTGTATAATATTCCCCTGTATGAATGCATCACATCTTATTCATTCACCAGTTGATGGAAAACATCAATTCTTGCCTGAACTACTGCTCCCACCTTCTATTTGATTTCCCTGCATCCAGCCCACTCTCCCACATATAATATGACTGCATCACTTAAAGCCCATTATAACTCCTTGTTGCTTTGGTATTGATCCAAATGCCCAACATAGCAAGAAAGTCCTTTTGTGATTTGGATCCTGATCACCTCCTAAACCTCAAGTCCCAAGTAGGTTCCCATCCTTCTGAACTTCCAATGGTTCCTCAAAGGCACCATGCTCTCACATGCCTCCAAAATGTTGCATGAGCCATTTCCTCTGAAAGATCCTTGAGAACAGTCCTGTTTTTCTGTTCTACTCATTAATGCATCCGAAGCACCTAGAAGAATGTCTGGCATAAAGTAGTTGCTCAGTAAATATTTGTGCCTACAAATGGTTTCATTTCAGTGCATAGATGGCCTCTAAGATAGCTTCCAATGATCCCCACCCTTCTGCTATTCAGGTCTTTGTGTAGTCCCCTCCCCTGGAGTGTGGGCTAGATTTAACGACTTATTTCTAGATTACTGAATATGAACAAAGCCATTGAATGTCAATTCCAAGATTAGGTTATAAAGACAGTGGCTTCCACCGTAGGGGCTCTCTCATTTCCTTTCTCTCTCTCGGATCACTTCTGCTAAAATACACAAGCTGCCATGTTACGAACAGCCCTGTGAAGAGGCCTACATGCTACAGCAAAGAACTGAGGCCCTCAGTCCAGCAGCCAGTGAGGAATTAAGGCCCTCAATCCAACTACCTGTGAGGGAATCAAGCCTGCCAACGATCAGATAAGTGAACATGAAAGTCCATCCTTCAGTGCCAATTGAGTCTTTTCTTTTTTCTTGAGATAGAGTCTTACTCTGTTACGAAGTGGCGTGATCTAGGCTCATTGCAACCTCCGTCTCCCAGGTTCAAGCAGTTCTCCTGCCTCAGTTTCCTGAGTAGCTGGGATTACAGGCACGCACCACAGGGTTTCACCATGTTGGCCAGGCTGGTCTCAAACTCCTGACCTCAGGTAATCCACCTGCCTTGACCTCCCAAAGTGCTGGGATTACAGGCATGAGCCACCATGCCTGGCACAAAAAAAGAGTATTTCTAAGCCAAGGTTTGAAGATGCCACCAGGTTTCTTCCTGCTGCCTGCAGTCAAATGTGAATGAGCGATCAACTGCGGGAAGGGCTGTAAATAAAAAAGAGCTAGCACCTGAAGTTTTCTCAGCCTCTCTAGATGGTAAGTTATGTTAAAATGTAGAAATGGCTTCTCAGCAATGAAGAAATTCAGGAAAATGCTAGGAAACCATGGTGTTTGAAAGCCGAGGGTTCCAGTAAGCTTTGAGTTGACTACCACTCCAATTGGCAGCTTGACTGCAGCTTCAGGAGACAAGTTGACCCAGAGACACCCAGCATGCAGCTCCCAGATTCCTGACCCCCAGAGGCTGTGGGATAAGAAGTATTATTTTCAGGGCTCAGTGCTAAGTCTGGGGGTAATTTGTTACACAGCAATGAATCACAAATACATCAAGCCTCTGGAAAATACGCTGTTAGCAGGAGTGGGAGGTGGGAATAAGATTACTGACCAAAGAAAGCTAAAAAAAAAAAAAAAATCTTAGGCAAGCCAGGCACAGTGGTTCACGCCTGTAATCCCAGCACTTTGGGAGGCTTAGGCTGGTGGATTATGAGGTCAGGAAGTCGAGACCATCCCGGCCAACACAGTGAAACCCCGCCTCTACTGAAAAAAAAATAATAATACAAAAAATTAGCCAGGCATGGTGGCACACACCTATAGTCCCAGCTACTCGGGAGACTGAGGCAGGAAAATCACTTGAACCTGGGAGGCGGAGGTTGCAGTGAGCTGAGATCACGCCACTGCACTCCAGCCTGGGCGACAGAGTGAGACTCCATCTCAAAAAAAAAAAAAAATCTTAGGCAAAGCTTGAGGCCATAGCCATGAAAGCAGATCTTCCTCCCACTAATATATTTTAAATACATCAGTTATCTTTAGGTGGCAGTTACAGAAGAGAGAGATAAATGGTGAGGCGAATGGCTTCTGCCAGCTGGGCTTACTTGCTCTTTCTGCCTGAGGGATTAAGCAATGCCTTTTCCTGGCCAGTTGGAAATAAGAAGGGCAGGCACTCCTTATTTCCCACCCTTCCCCCTACTTATTCTCTTCTAGATGAGGTGCTAAGGATTCTGGGCTCTCCCAGGCCCAGGCAATGAATTTGAAATCTCCCTCCTCCAGCCGCCTCCCTCTCTGACTTCATACCCCATCCCCACAAAACCTACAACCTAAACCAGTGAACCAGCTCCGGGCAAGTTCTGTAAATGGGGATTTTATCAAGTCTCAAAGTTGAAGGAAAGCTCCTCTAGCCAGTCTTCTCTTCACACTACCTTGAGGACTTGGTGATCATGGGTACATTGATTTATTCATACCTTAAATGAACTCACACAGATGCGTGGAGAGAGACTAGGGAAGGATCAAAAGCCAAAAGCCCCCCCTATGCTAAGCTGGATCCAGTCCCACTTCTCTCTTGTGACTGATACACCAAATGCTCCTCCTCCACATCCCCTAACTTGGCCAATGGCAAGCCCTGCCCAACTGCTTGGATGTATCCCCCATATCCCTGAGTACCACACTGCCTCCATTTTCCAAGCAAAGACAAAAAAAACTGAAGAGCAACCAAATGTTGCAGATAATCCTCAGGATGCCTCTAGACTTGTAGATGAATTAGAAGATGGCACAACGTGGCACAATGTGGCAGCAGAAATTCTGGGGTCAGCAAGGCAGCCCCAGACATGACCAGTTGCTCATCCAGCCCCAGACATGACCAGTTGCTCATCCAGCCCCAGACATGCTCAGTCACTCACCTAACAGGCCACTGCTGATGCCTCCGGTGTCCTCTTTGCTCCTAGTCTGAGTCTTCAGAGCTGACGGCATTCCCTCTCCAGTTTGGGAGACCAGCACACACACTGCCTCTCAAAGGGACAGCAGCTGGGCAAGCCTCTGAGCCTCGCCCAGGTGGGACCAAAGCCTCCTATTTGGATCTCAGAGCTCTTCTTCATTTCTGCTAGCAGCAGAGGGGAAAAGCAGGGGCTAGGTGTGTGGAGCAGACAGGTATGGTCAGGAAGAGGCTGGTAGTCAGGAGGTGAGCATCATCAGGGCAGGAAGCATGGAGCAGAAAGAACTAGAGATTTTTCTCCCTAATCCTCATCCAACCTAGATTTCGGGAGGGCAGTTTTTGATCACATGCTGGATTCAAATTCTGATTGTGTGATTTCACCTTTGAGTTTCTTTGGGTATAAAATGAGAATGAGGGTTCCTCCTTGCTGGGCTGTCACAGAACTAAATTCAATGTTGTATATGAAGTGCCTGACACAGCAGCAGGCACACGGCAGCCAGTCAAAGCATAGTAACTCTTATTGGCCATTGTTGCCTGTTCTTTTTGAGTGCACGCCAGCAGGGAAAATTACAATAATCATCTATATTGGGGTAGTGTTTTATAATTTCCAACCTATGTCACATACATTTTCTCTCTTAGTTCTCCATCAGCCCTCTGACAGAGATTTTATTACTATATTGTTTCCACTTTTGAGGGAGAAAACTGAGAAAAAAGAAGTGGAAACGAGAGAGTCGAGAGGAAGAAATGGGAAGCGAATTTCTAATGAGTTTACAGCTACTCAGAAGTGGGCCAGGGAAAGTGAGCCACACTCCCAAATAATTCAAACTGTGCATGCCAACTTCTTCTTTCCAATGCCAGGAAAACATAAGCAACAAAAGACATACTAGAGTCAGAAGCTCCAGACTCACATACCGGTTATGCCCCTTACATGCTAATGTCCCCAGAACTTAGTTTCTTCACCTGCAGAATGCGGGTAACATTAATACCTGTCGTAGAGTAGTGCTCAGAAGATTCAATAAGACACTAGAGGTGAAAGGGCTTTCTAACCAGAGAACAGTACCTACTTTTATTGAAAAGGCTACCTTGAAAACTTTTCTCCAGCCTTCATTCTCATTTTGCAAACTCTCAAATCACAGATTTCTTTTTTCCTATGCTTCCCACAATATTCTGTACCTTTATGCAAGAGCTCTTGTTGTCTATTTACACATCAGTTTTATTACCTAGTGCTGTCTGAGCCCTCCCCGTTAGACCATGAGCTCCAGCCAGGAGCTAGCATAGAGTCGATATTCAATAAATGCTTGCTGCATAAAGATATGAACATAGCTCCAGTTTCTCCAATCTAACATAAGTCCAAACAGGTGAGAGGAACTCTGAGAGCAAGCTGAAACAAGAAGTCATCTCTTTCTTGGTCCTGTCATCTCTCCTGCACTTCACTGGGTCATCAGGATTAGAACAAGAGCAGCTGGTGAGGTTTCAACATACGGAAATGACCAGGGGCAAGAAACTCAAAAGCCACCATGAGATCCAATCCACAAAACCAGAGGGCAGAGTTCTGGTGTCAAAACTGGCCTTGAGACCTTGCCCTGCTACAGGCCTGTCATCACCAAGCCAGCCTGGACAGGTGCTTGGCCGGACAGCCAGCAGTCAGAGTCATCTCAGCTGGGATGGAAATAAATCTGAGGGTAGATTGTGGCCAGACACTGGTCAAGCTTCTTATCTAGTCAATCTGAGTGTTCTGTAAGCATGTGAAAAACATTCTCAGAGATTAAAATGGACTTTTTAAAATAAATGGCTCTAGGAAAACTTGCAGACATTTGAAAAGAGTTAGAGCTCTCACCATACACAAAAATAAACTCCAAATAAGTCAGAAATCTAAATGTAAGAAAAAAGAAAAAAGAAACCACACAAGTACCAGAAGAAAAGATGGACACACGTTTCCTCATTTCGTTCTCCATCAGCCCTCTAACAGAGATTTTATTACTATATCGTTTCCACCTTTGAAGGAGAAAATTGAGAAGAAAGAGAGAAGTGGAGACAAGGGAGTCAAGAGGGAGAAAAGGGAGGCGAATTTTCTAATGAGTTTATACCTACTCAGACATGGAAGGGATTTCGGCAATATCTGACAAAAGCACATGTGCATTTACCCTTGGACCCACCAATCCCAGGTCTAGGAATTTACCCTAAATTACACCTCCAACACCATCAACATACATATGCACAAAGTTATCCATTGCAGCATCATCTGCAATTGCTAAATATTGGAAACAACCTAAATGTACATATGTAAAAAATTGGTTGAAACTATAATATGTGCACAAGATGGAGAGCTATACAGCTATCAAAGAAAAAGTGGAGTGCTTTCCAGGGAATATAGTTACATGAAAAAAGCAAATTGGAAAAGATGATCTATAGTATGCCACCTTTCATGTAAGAAAGTGTAATGGTTAATTTTAGGTGTCAACTTGACTAGATTAAGGGATAACCAGATAGCTAGTAAAACATTATTTCTGAGTCTGTCTGTGAGGGTGTTTGAAGAAGATATTGGCATTTCAATCAGTGGATTGAGTCAGGAAGATCCATTTTCATCCAATGTGGGTGGACGCCGTTCAATCGACTGAGGGCCCTAGTGGAACAAAGAGGCGGAGGAAAGGAGAATTCTCTCTCTGGAATTCTCTCTTTCTCTCCTGGAGCTACGAAACCCTTCTTCTCCTGACCTTGGACATCTGAACTCCAGGTTCTCTGGCCTTCAGACCCTGGGGCTTGTACCAGGGGCTCCCAAGTTTCTCGGGACTTCAGCCTCAGCCTGTAGCAGGTGTCTTATGGGACTTCTCAGCCTCCATATTCTCACGAGCCAGTTCCCCTAATAAATCCCCTCTCATCTGTCTATCTTTACACATTCTGTTCTTCAGGAGTACCCTGGCCAACACAGAAAGAGACTTTTTTTAATGTATTTGCTACCTTGAGCGAAAAGAATCACCAGAAGAAATTAGAAACTAAGAAGTTAGGTACAGGGGTGGGTGGGAATAGGATGGAAAGGATGGGTGAATGGGAGTAATGTAGAGGAGAAGGGAGGATGACATTTCTCTGAATGTATTTTTTTTTGGTATAGTTTTGACTTTCAGAATCATATTGTGTCTTACACACTAAAGGAAAAAATAAAAATGGTCATGGAGGAAAAAGAAAAAATGGAATACAAATAGAAATAAATGAGCCTAACTGGATTTCAAATGAGTAACACAACCAAACTTAGGAAAGGCAATGAAAAGAACCCATGGAAATCTTGATCACAGTCTAACTAAATACCTCCAGGCTAAAGATAAAAAGAATTGTAAACAATTATTGAACCTCAAATCGTGAGTTTGTCTTCCACAATGGTGTAGATGAGCAATTCCAGGATATAATATATATTTCAGAATTAAATAAATGAGACTCAATTTGCACAGTCAGAAAGGAGTTTTAGATATGAAAAAGGTTTCAATGAACTCACTGGTGTTGAATTGGAATTAAAGGTGTAAGTGTGAACTCATAGTTTTGAGGAAGGAGGAGAGAGAGGTGCATATGTATACACATACATATAATTGCAAAAAAAAAAAAAAAAAGGAAAAAAGAAGGGTGGTTTGTGTGAGAATTGGTAGACTAAACCAAGTCAAATATGTTTCCTTACTTTAGGGTTCTTCAGAATCTTTAATTTCCTAATGCAAACTCTGAATCTCCATTGGGGTAAGAGACTATTCCAGCTTCCAAAGTTATTTAATGGTGGAACCCTTTTCCCATGGGATATGACACAGAACTAGAGTTTACACTAGAGTTAGAAGATGGCCAGAACCAGGTTGGAAGTGCTACCACCCCTTTCTAGCTGGGGGGCTTGGGCAAGCTCCTAATATCTCCAAAAAAAGATTAAATAAGATCACACTCAAGTACCTTATTATATTTTTACTTTTTCTCTATGTTCCCCAGTTCCCCTTTCCTCTCCCTCCCTCCTTTCCTACAACACTCCCATCTTATACTCTCAGGGAACCAGTTCCTGACGCAGCTGGCTTCCAAATCTAGCCCATGTTAGGGCTGTGCAGAGAATACAAATAAGCAGGCCAGCCTGTCTGAAAGCAATTAACTTTGTGGAATGCTATGGTTTTTTCTCTCCTCCTTTTGAAACTGGTTCTGCCTGAGCCCAGCACCTGGGTGACAAGTTGAATTTAGGAAGCCCAAAGAAAAGAAAGGAAAAAGGGAAAGGCAGTTAGCATGGTTTGCAAAAAATCATACCCCTTATTCCTAATTGTCAGACGGTGGGTACGTGGCAATGGAAGGGCAGAAAGTAGCCAGGGAAGGCAAAAGGGGGCCCCACTACAGACGCTGTTGGCCTCATGGAGTTTAGCTTAGTCCTGGTTGGTGAGATCTGAGTCATGGGTTGAATAGTGAGCAGATAGGTCTGATTGGTTGGGCAACCACAGCCACTTTTAAGTGAATTTAAAGTGAGCCAGACCCAGAGAAGCCCCATACATTCTCTGACAGTTGGGGACATGATTGGAGAAGGGTGTTGGAGACAGGTCACCAAGATTTATGATTATTTTTTGTACCCCAGTGGGTAATTACTCAGCCCCACCTACAGGTTCAACCTGAAAGTTCAATGATTCACTACATAGGGATTAAAAAAAAAAAGTCCCTGGCCAGTCCCCTGCAGCAAGTCAAACAGAGAGCAGCCAAATTCAATAAAGAGGCCAAGCAGAGTGGTTTAAGTGACCAAGGCCAATTCCATCCACTCCATCCCCTGGGAATCCACAGTCCTGTTTCCCAGCCCTCTCCTCTTGCTCCTCATGATGGTAATAATCAGGGAGGCCATCTGGCACAGTCTGTGTCAGGTACTATGCTAAACACTATAATGCACATATCTATTATATTATCCCATTTAATCTTCACCATGACTCAGGAAAAGCGATATTCATTGACTGAAGTATTTATGTGTTAGATGTAGTCTATGTGCCAGAAACTGTGCTATTGAGCTATTGTGCTACTGGTGCTGGCAACATTATGATGAATTTACAAATAATGGAGGAACTCGTTTCCCATTCTACAGATAAGAAAACAACCTCAGAGAGGCAAAGTGAGTTTTAGCCAGGTTGCTCCTATATTCTTTAGGCAGTTAATGAAGGCACCACTACAGGAGGGAGGCTACATACTGAAATAGTAGAAACATTCAATAGAAAGCAGACAAGTTCTTTTCTTTCAACAAGAAATTGAACTTCTTTTCTACTGTGAGGACAGCTTCTATTATTAAACAAGCAATCACTTGTCCATTAGTTAATCATCACTTCTAATAAAATAAGACAGTCAGTAGGAGTTTTCTAAGGAAGAGTTTTACAGAGTAAATATAACCAGTTCACCTCAGCACCTAAAGGGAGCTCAGTGGATATGGGAGAAAAGATAAACTGAGGCAAAAAAGCATTACATAATTTTCCTACTTTGATTAGAATCACAAAATGCCAGAACCAGAAAGGGAACTCATCCAATCTAAAGGGCAGCCTGTGGGCACTTCCCCAGCGTACACTTGCTTCTCTTGGTCAGAAACCCCAATTTTCATGCAGGTAGCCACGTCTCCCTCTCACAGACTGTTTACTTCGGAAATGGTGGTACCACTCCAGCTCCAACCAGGCACCCCACTTCCTGGCCTCAATTACTAATTCAGAGATGGCAGAGGGTCTATTGGCCAGTGTTGTCCAGTGAGGTGCTGGCAGAGCTTTGCCGAGGCTTCTTGGAGAGAAGCATCCTTGCTCTTCTGAAGGAGTGTACTCACTTGGGATTTGGAAGAAGATCCCCTTGCCTCAAAGATGAGTGCAAAGCAATCAGCCTGAAAGAGACGGAGTCTTGAACACATCACTGACCCACTGAGTCAAAACAACCTGGAAACCTGTTCTTATTTTGCTTTCTAATCTCTTCAGCAAATAAATCCTTTGTGGGATTGCAAGCCTATTTCCACTGGGTTATTTACCACAGAGGAAGAGCAGCCAACGTAAGGCCAAATTTTTCCTCTTATAGGCAAAGAAATTGAAGCCCAAAGAGGCTCAATGACATGTTCAAGGTCACACATCCAGAAGAAGATGGAGTCAAAATCTTTCTGGAAGTTTCCAAAAGGAAGAATAGGATCCTGGTTTGGAATTTCTCTGAAATTGGACTTCTAATTTTCTGTAGGAATGAACATTCCCAAATTGGAGCTGTCCAGCAATAAGACGGACTGCCTTTGAAGAAGTTGAGTTCCGTGCCATAGGTAGTATTCAAGCAGAAAAGTACAAAGACTCAACAACAGAGTGGCAGAGAGGATGTCTTATGGAGATAGTTGACATAAACCTCTCTAACTGCATGGACTGGAAGGGATCCAGGAAGCCCCCTAGTGAGTACCTAAGAGTTCTTTTACCATGGAGATGGTTTGCAGACCTAGGGAAAGCACCACCACACATAATGTAAAAAATTACACCCCATAACATTTACCATCTTAGCGATTTTTAAGTGTGTGGCTCAGTAATGTTAAGTCTATTCACATTGTTAGGCAATCATTCTCCAGAACTTTTTGGCTTGCAAAATTGAAACTCTGTACACATTAAACAACAACTCCCCATTCTCCCTTCTCCAGCCCCTAGTAACCACCATTCTTCTTTTTGTCTCTATGAACTTGACTACTCTAGGTACATCATATTAATAGAGTATCATAACATTTGTCCTTTTGTGTCTTATTTTTCTTACAATGATGTCTTCAAGGTTCATCCATGTTGGAATACTATGCAGCCATAAAAAAGGATGAGTTCATGTCCTTTGCAGGGACATGGATGAAGCTGGAAACCATCATTCTAAGCAAACTATCACAAAGACAGAAAACCAAACACCGCATGTTCTCACTCATAGGTGGGAGTCGAACAGTGAGAACACATGGGCACAGGGCAGGGAACATCACACACCAGGGCCTGTCATGGGGTGGGGGGCTGTGGGAGGGATAGCATTAACAGAAATACCTAATGTAAATGACAAGTTGATGGGTGCAGCACACCAACATGGCACATGTACACCTATGTAACAAACCTGCACATTGTGCACATGTACCCTAGAACTTAAAGTATAATAATTTTTAAAACAAAAGGTTCATGCATATTGTAGCATATGTCAGATTTTCTTTCCTTTTTAAGGCTGAATAATATTTCATAATACCACTGTACAGGTTGTACTTTTTGGCTACTGTAAATATTGCCCTATGAGAATAGGTGTAAAAATATCTGAATCCTTGCTTTCAATTCTTTTTTTGTGTGTGTGGAAAAAAATCTCTATTTAATAAATGGTGCTGGAACTACCAACTAGTACTATGTAGAACACTTAAACTGAACCCCTTAATTACACCACACACAAAAATCAACTCAAGATAGATCAAAGACCCAAATGTAAAACATAAAATTGTAAGAAACCCTGCAAGATCACCTAAAAGCTACCATTCTAGACATAGAAACCTGCAAACACTTCAGGATGAAGCTACCAAAAGCAGTTGCAACAAAAGCACAAGTTGACAAATGGGACCTATTCAAACCAAAGAGCTTCTTCACAGCAAAGGAAACCACCAACAGAGTAGACAGACAGACAACCCACAGAATAGAAGAAAACATTCGCAAACATTGCCTCTGACAAAGGTCTAATATCCAGAATTAGCAAGAACTCAAACAAGTGTACAAGAAAAAAACCAAACCTCATTAAAAAGTAGGCAAAAAACATGAACAGACGCTTTTCAAAGGAAGACATACATGTGGCCAACAAGCACATGAAAAACAAAGCTCATCGGTGATCATTAAAGAAATTAAAAAGAAGCCAGGCACGGTGTCTCACACCTGTAATCCCAGCACATTGGGAGGCTTAAGCAGGGAGAGGTCAGGAGTTCGAGACCGGCCTGTCCAATATGGTGAAACCCTGTCTCTACTAAAAATACAAAATTAGCCTGGCATGGTGGTGGGCACCTGTAGTCCCAGCTACTCAGGAGGCTGAGACAGGAGAATCGCTTAAACCTGGGAGGTGGAGGTTGCAATGAGCCGAGATCATGCCACTGCACTCCAGCCTGGGTGACAGAGCCAGGCTCCATCTCGGGGGAAAAAAAAAAGAAATTAAAAGAAAAACCACAATGAGATACCACCTCACAACAGTCAGAATGGCTATTTTTAAAAAGTCAAAAAATAACAGATGCCACCAAGGTTGCAGAGAAAAGGGAATGCTTGTACTCTGCTGGTGGGAGTGTAAACCAGTTCAACAACTGTAAAAAGCAGCGTGGCAATTCCTCACAGAAGTAAAAACAGAATTATCATTTGACTCAGGAACCTGATAATTGAGTATATACCCAAAGAAATATAAATTATTATAAAGACACATCCACATGCATGTTCATTGCAGCACTATTCACAATAGCAAAGACATGGACAGGCCCTAAATGCCTATCAAGGGTAGACTGGATAAAGAAAGTATGGTATGGTCAGAAGCGGTGGCTCATGCCTGCAATCCCAGAGCTTTGGAAGGCCGAGGCATGTGGATTGCCTGAGCTTAGAAGTTTGAGACCAGCCTGAAAAAAAAATAGCAAAATCTTGTCTACATGGAATATACAAAAAGAAAAAGCAGCCAGTCACGGTAACACACACGTGTAGTACCAGCTACGTGAGAGGATGAGGTAAGGGAGAATTGCTTGAGCCTGGGAGGCTGAGACTAAAGTAAGCAAAAATCACACCATGGCAATCTAGCCTGGGCAATAAGTGAGACCCTGTGTCCAAAGATAGAATAAAATAAATGATTTAGTAAAAAACAAAATATGGCACATAAACATCATGGAATACTCTGTGGCCACTAAAAAAAATCATGTCCTGTGCAATAACATCAATGAAGCCCATTAAAAAAAAAAATCAGCTCTGATCTTAGTTATTTCTTGCCTTCTGCTGGCTTTTGAACATGTTTGCTCTTGCTTCTCTAGTTCTTTTAATTGTGATGTTAGGGTGTCAATTTTAGATCTTTCCTGCTTTCTCTTGTGGGCATTTAGTGCTATAAATTTCCCTC
>NW_012109264.1:656503-661486 GCF_000951045.1 Mandrillus leucophaeus
TTCTGGCTTGTAGAGTTTCTGCCGAGAGATCCGCTGTTAGTCTGATGGGCTTCCCTTTGTGGGTAACCCGACCTTTCTCTCTGGCTGCCCTTAACATTTTCTCCTTCATTTCAACCTTGTTGAATCTGACAATTATGTGTCTTGGAGTTGCTCTTCTCAAGGAGTATCTTTGTGGCTTTCTCTGTATTTCCTGAATTTGGATGTTGGCCTGCCTTGCTAGGTTGGGGACGTTCTCCTGCATAATATCCTGAAGAATGTTTTCCAACTTGGTTCCATTCTCCCTGTCACTTTCAGGTATTCCATTCAGACGTAGATTTGATCTTTTCACATAGTCCCATATTTCATGGAGGCTTTGTTCATTTCTTTTTACTTTTTTCTCTAAACTTCTCTTCTTCCTTCATTTCATTCACTTGATCTTCAATCACTAATACCCTTTCTTCCACTTGATCAAATGTGCTACTGAAGCTTGTGCATGCGTCACGTAGTTCTCGTGCCATGGTTTTCAGCTCCATCAGGTCATTTAAGGTCTTCTCTACACTGTTCATTATAGTTAGCCGTTTGTCTAATCTTTTTTCAAGGTTTTCAGTTTTTTTGCAATGAGTTCGAACATCCTCCTTTAGCTCGGAGAAGTTTGTTATTACCAATCGTCTGAAGAACAGTTCTAGGCTTCCAGGGGGTCCTGGCGTTTTAGCTGTGGATCTCCCAATACCTGCAGGTCACAGAGCCACAGAGGCTGCACCTCCAGGAGAATAGGACACAGACCAGTGAGGATGAGACCTGGAGCTCCGGCCGCAGCCAGAGTCAAAAAAGCTTTCAATTCTTTAAATGTGAACCCAGGATTGGAATCTCTGGACTGTATGGTAATTCTATTTGTAATTTTTTGAGGTACCACCATACAGTTTTCCAGAGCAGCTGTACGGTTTTACATTCCCATCAATGGTGCACAAAGGATCTAATTTCTCTACATCCTCAGAGGAGCTGGGTTTGCCCCTTCTGAATTTGATATGAAGGCAGGACATCTGAGTGCAACTGTCTATGAGACAGTTGGAGATACCATGACTCAGGCGACAGGATGGTACTGCAGACAAATTTGAAATTTATCCAATAAGAAATGAGAGACGCCATGAAGATAATGAGTGCAGATGAAAGTGGAGGATGAAGAGCAGGAGTTGAGGACTTAGCCTTGGGGAATGGCTCAGTTGGGTGGCACATTAATTCACAAATGGCAGCTGCTAATTCTTTCTTTTAAAAAAGGTCATTCTCTAAGTTAAACATTCCCCTGCAGTCCCTGGATTTGCTTAGCAAACCCTTTTGCATATTAAAATAAATACTAACTTACTTCTGATGGAGTTACTCAAAACCAAAATTAAAGATTCCAGTGATAGTTACCATCTGTTGAGGTTTTACTTCATATATTTAATCCTTATAACAACCCTGTGGGTAGACATTATTCTCATATAGTCCTCTAGTGGGGAGGCAGAGCAACGCACCCCTCAAGGAGAGGGACAAGCTCTCCTGACTTTACTGCTTACTCCCACCCAGGGGGAATTAGAAGGGAAGGGTCAGATATCAGACACTGAGAATAGTGTGTCTGCTAGTTGGCAGGCACACTGTGCATTTGAAGTGTAGTCACAAAGATCAGTGATTGCCAGGGGTTCAGCAGGAGGGAGGGAGCAATAGGTAGAGCCCTAAAGGGCAGAGATAGCTATATAGCATTAACGCAATTGTCAAAACTTACAGAATACACAGCACCAAGAATGAACCCTAATGTAAACGATGGACTGTAGCAAAAAATAATTAATCAATATTAGCCCATCAACTGTAACAAATGTGCCACACTAATGCAAGATGTTAATAATAGGGGAAACTCAAGGACTGTAGTAAAGGAATATAAGAGAACTCTTGTACTTTTGGCTCACTTTTTCTATAAACCTAAAACTGCTCAAAAAAATAAACACTACTTTTGGCTGGGCATGGTGGCTCATGCTTGTAATCCCAGCACTTTGGGAGGCCAAGGCAGGCAGATCGCCTGAGGTCGGGAGTTCAAGACCAACCTGGCCAGCATGGTAAAACCCCGTCTCTACTAAAAATACAAAAATTAGCCGGGCGTGATGGCAGGCGTCTGTAATCCCAGCTACTCAGGAAGCTGAGGCAGGAGAATCGCTTGAACCCAGGAGGTGGAGACTGCAGTGAGCTGAGATCATGTCATTGCACTCCAGCCTGGGCAACAGAGTGAGAGTCCATCTCAAAAAATAATAATAATAAATAAATAAATAAAGACTACTTTTTAAGTGTATGCACGTAGTGTGGCCTTCCTTTGTGGTCACCCCTCTCCCATGCTGCAGGAGTGATAAGGAGGCCCGAGGGACAGGCCCCACGCTTTGTTCTGGAAACCTCTTTTCCCGTCGAGGTCCCCTCTTAGAGGAAGCCTTGCCATCTTGCTCTTTTCCTCTCTGCTGTCTCTACTTCCACGTGGCAGGCAGCTAGACCCCACTCCCTGCCAGCTCTTCCTCTGGCATGAAGATAAGCACATTTTCTCTATGAATCTGTCCCTCTCCAGGTACACTCTGCCCAGTTCTGATAAATGGGTTATATTAGTTTTGGATTGGAAGCCATTTACGCCTAATTACCTTAGGGGAAAATGTGTGATTCATGAACCTGAGTCACGTTCACATAGCTTGGGCCTCAATCCAGCTAAACACAAAATGGTGCTTGTTTTCTTGGCTCTCATGCTTTCTGTAACTAGATTCCTTGGGAGTCTCCTGGGAAGAAGGTATGGCTAAACCAAAGCAGAATTCTGATATTCTTGGTCCCCTAGCAAAATGCCAGCTAATAACAATCCACAATTCCTTATAACCTCTAACAACTGAACCCATTTTATAGATAAGGAAACTAAGTATTGATCAGCATAAGTGACTTGCTCAAGAACATATCTGTAAATGGTGGGACTGGAAACTGAAACTCAGATCTTCTGACTCTAGAGTCTATATTCTCTCTGTTCCTCTCTAGAGGAATGAGGTCTTTGATATTTTAATTTTTCTTTCAGCATGCATGGTTATGCACACCCAGTTAACACCTGAGTCTTCTTAACCCAGATCCTATAGCTTTCTACCTGTGCACATCATAATTTTAATGTGGGGCAAGAACCTCGGCTCAGGACTAGCCCCTACATAACAGTCATGCCAGGAAAAGGAAGAGCAGGGTAAGGGCAAGGACATTAGATCAAATACAAATACCCAAGGCTTTCTGTCCTTAAAGAAAAAGATTTTCTGTTTCTGGAGAAATAAGATGGATTCAGTCATTCAGTAAACATTTATTGGGGCCTTGGGAAACGTGAATAACACATAGTTCCTTCCCTTAAACAACAGATCACTATCTCAAGGGTGGGGTAAGTGAAGACAAATGAACAGATATTTACACATGGGGGTAATATGCAAAATATTTTATAACTGGAAAAGCATGGAAGCTAACCAATCAGAATGGATGCTTACCCATTCAGAACACATTCCAGCCATAAATTAACCACCTGGACATATCTATGTGTATTAGCCTGCTCAGGCTGCCTAACAAAATACCATCGACTAGGTGGCTTAAACAATAGACGTGTATTTTCTCATGGGCCTGGAGGGTGGAAAGTCTAAGATCAAGTTTCTGGCAGGGTTTTGTTCCTGGTTAGGGTCCTCTTCCTGGCTTGCAGGTGGCCACTTTCTTGCTACGTCCTCACATGGTACAGAAAGAGAGCTCTGGTACATCTTCCTCTTCTTGTAGGGGCACCAGTCCTGCGAGATTAGGGCCCCACCTTTATGACATTATTTTACCTTAATTAACTCCTAACAACCCTGTCCCCAAATATAATTCACATTGGAGGTTAGGGCTTCAATATATGAATTTAGGGAGACAAAAGTCACTCCATAGCAGCATGTGTGCCCTAACGGCAGCGTAACAGTGCTGTAACTGCTCCAAAGGAATTGACCATTGGGCGCCTGAGAGGAGCACTTCCCTGGTGACAGCACTTTGGTTTTTTGTTTGTTTTGTGAGATAGTCTCGCTCTCAGCAGGACCCTCGAGCTGGCCACTATCCGAATTTGTTCCCTCATATCTACCTCTCACTCTGACCTTACCAAACTCTTGTCATTGTATGATCAATTACAATAGTAACATCAAAGATCACTGATTACAGATCACTGTAACAGATATAATGAAAAAGTTTGAAATACTGTAGGAATTACCAAAGTGTGACACAGAGACAAGGTAAGCACGTGTTGAAAAAAAAAAAAATGACACAGATAGAATTTCTTGAAGCAGGGCTACCACAAACCTTCGATTTGTTAAAAAAAAAACAAAACAAAACAAAAAAACCACACAATATCTGTGAAGTACAGTAAAGTGAAGCTCAATACGATAGAAGGATGCCTGGACTTCTGCTATGGCAGCCCTGGGAAATTAACACATTAATTTTGTATGTTGTTCATTATAAGTGATTTCTTTGAGCACAGAGTGCACAGTGTAGATTTTCTTGGAGTCCAACAGGGGCAAAAGTGTTTGCCCAAAGGGAAGTTGGGTGGGGCACCAATTTGGGTAAATGCAATGTGTTTAGTGCAGCAGAGAACATGCTCATTTATTCTTTATTCATTATTTCAGCAAACTTTCTCAGGGGGTTCCTCTCTCAGCTTGGAGCCCCCCTCCCTCTGTTTCTACGGGGAGCTTCTTCCTTCTTTCTTGGCTATTAAACTCTCCGCTCCTCAAAATAATAAAAATAAAAAACTGTTTTGAAGGCCTGCTATGAACCAGGGTCTGTGCTAGGGAAGTACAATGCCAAATTTAACTTCTCTACCTTATTTTTCTGAATGACAGCACATCTGTTGATAGCATGGTTTACTGAATACTTTAACCTGACTGTTGAGACCTGCTGTTCCAAAAAATATATTCCCTTCATAATATTACTATTCATTGATAATGACCCAGTCACCCAAGAGCTCTGACA
>NW_012109264.1:664216-666855 GCF_000951045.1 Mandrillus leucophaeus
CCTGGTGACAGCACTTTGGTTTTTTGTTTGTTTTGTGAGATAGTCTCGCTCTCAGCAGGACCCTCGAGCTGGCCACTATCCGAATTTGTTCCCTCATATCTACCTCTCACTCTGACCTTACCAAACTCTTGTCATTGTATGATCAATTACAATAGTAACATCAAAGATCACTGATTACAGATCACTGTAACAGATATAATGAAAAAGTTTGAAATACTGTAGGAATTACCAAAGTGTGACACAGAGACAAGGTAAGCACGTGTTGAAAAAAAAAAAAATGACACAGATAGAATTTCTTGAAGCAGGGCTACCACAAACCTTCGATTTGTTAAAAAAAAAACAAAACAAAACAAAAAAACCACACAATATCTGTGAAGTACAGTAAAGTGAAGCTCAATACGATAGAAGGATGCCTGGACTTCTGCTATGGCAGCCCTGGGAAATTAACACATTAATTTTGTATGTTGTTCATTATAAGTGATTTCTTTGAGCACAGAGTGCACAGTGTAGATTTTCTTGGAGTCCAACAGGGGCAAAAGTGTTTGCCCAAAGGGAAGTTGGGTGGGGCACCAATTTGGGTAACTGCAATGTGTTTAGTGCAGCAGAGAACATGCTCATTTATTCTTTATTCATTATTTCAGCAAACTTTCTCAGGGGGTTCCTCTCTCAGCTTGGAGCCCCCCTCCCTCTGTTTCTACGGGGAGCTTCTTCCTTCTTTCTTGGCTATTAAACTCTCCGCTCCTCAAAATAATAAAAATAAAAAACTGTTTTGAAGGCCTGCTATGATCCAGGGTCTGTGCTAGGGAAGTACAATGCCAAATTTAACTTCTCTACCTTATTTTTCTGAATGACAGCACATCTGTTGATAGCATGGTTTACTGAATACTTTAACCTGACTGTTGAGACCTGCTGTTCCAAAAAATATATTCCCTTCATAATATTACTATTCATTGATAATGACCCAGTCACCCAAGAGCTCTGACAAATATGTACAAAGAGACTAATGTTTTCACGGCTGCTAACACAACACCCCTTCTGCAGCACATGGACCAAGAAGTAATTTTTCCTTTCAAGTCTTATTATTTAAGAAATACATTTTGTAAGGCTATATCTTCCATAGACAGTGATTCCTCTAATGGATCTGGAAAACACAAATTGAAAACCTTCTGGAAAGGATTAACTATTCTAGGTGCCATTAAGAACTGTCATAATTCAAGGGAAGAGTTCAAAAATATCAACATTGACAGAAGTTTGGAAGACGTTGATTCCAACTCTCATGGATAACTTGTTCAAGACTTCAGTGGGGGAAGTAATTGCAGATGTGATGGAAAAAGCAGGAAAACCAAATTAGAAGTGGAGCCTGAAGATGTGACCGAATTGCTGCGATCTTATAATGAAACATGAAAGAATGAAGAGTTGCTTCTTATAGATAAGCAAAGAAAGTGGCTTCTTGAGATGGAATCTACTCCTGGTGAAGATGCTGTGAACATTGTTCTGATGATAACAAAGAATTTACCATATTATGTAAACTTAGTTGATAAAGCAGTGGGAGAGTTTGAGAGAATTGACTCTAATTTTGAGAAAAGTTCTACTGTGGATAAAATGCTACCTAACAGCATCGCATGTGATATGCTTTGGCTGTGTCCCCACCCAAATCTCATCTTGAATTGTAGCTCCCATAATTCTCGTGTGTCATGAGAGGTAACTGAATCATGGGGGCGGGTCTTTTCCTTGTTGTTATCATGATAGTGAATAAGTCTCATGAGATCAGATGGTTTTATTAATGGAAGTTCCCCTGCACAAGCCCTCTTTGCCTGCCACCATGTAAGACATCCCTTTGCTCTTTCTTCATCTTCTGCCATGATTGTGAGGCCTCCCCAGCCATGTGGAACTGTGAGTCCATTAAACCTCTTTTCTTTATAAATTACCCAGTCTTGAGTATGTCTTTATTGGCAGCATGAGAATAAACTAATACAGCATATCACAGAGAAATATCACACGAAGAGTCATTCAATGCAGCAAACTTTATTGTTGCCTTATTTTTTAAAATTGCCACATCCACCCCAGTCTTCAGCCACTACCACCCTCGTCAGTCAGCAGCCATGAACATTGAGGCAAGACTCTCCACCAGCGAAAAGCTTATGACTCACTGAAGGCTCCAATGATCAGCATGTTTAGCAATAAAATGTCTTTTAATTAACATATATACTTTTTTTAGACATAATGCTATTGCACATTTAATAGACTACGCCGTAGTATAAACATAACTTATATGCACTGGGAAACCAAAAAATTTGTATGACTCACTTTATTGCAATATGTGCTTTGGTGTAGTGGTATGGCACAGAACTTGCAATATCTTTGAGGTATGCCTGTACCACAAACTGGGTGGCTTAAAATAACAAAACTTTATTCCCTCAGTTTTGAAGGCCAAAGGTCCAAAATCAAGGTGTTTTACAGGATTAGTTCCTTTCAGAGGCTCTGAAGGAGAACTTTCCTGGCCTGCTAGCTTCCAGGGATGGCCAGCAATCCTTGACATTCCTTGGTTTATAGGACTCTATTTATTCCTAATCCAATCGGGATAAACTCTGCCTTCACAATTTTTATTGCAGTCTCTGCCTTCATCTTCACATGGCTGT
>NW_012109264.1:667175-671876 GCF_000951045.1 Mandrillus leucophaeus
GTGAGCCACCGCGCCCGGCCCACATGGCTGTATTTCTATAAGGACACCAGTCATATCAGATTAGGGACCTACCCTATACACCAGTATAGTCTTTTGCTAATTACACCTGCAATTAGTCTATTTTCAAATAAGACCAGATTCTGAGGAGCTGGGGGTTAGGAATTCAACATATCTTTTGGAGGAGACACAATTCAACCCATAACATACAATAAATTCACAAAAGATGTCATTTGGGAGTCTTATTTAGTAAGCACAGGTTAGATTTCTGTGTTGACAACAGCTCTGCGGGGAGCTCCCTGGCATCTATTGGAGTGTGGCTGATACGGTCTCCCGCAGGTGAGAAACAACACTGGGCTGTAGCTATGAACTCCAAGTGAAAGAAGAACTGAGTGGTGCACACAGACTTGCCGGAGTTTCAGTCTCAGCTCTCACTTTCTGTGTGAATTGGGCTGAGTTCACTAGTCATGCTGTGCTTCAGTTTCCTTCTGTGTAAAATGAAGATAATAATAGTACCAACCTCATATCATTGCTGTGAGGATTAAATGGGAAAATACCCATAAAGTATGTTAAAAATTATTGGTGCATAATAAATACTACATTTCTAATTAGCAATAATAATTATTATTTGGCATTATAAGGATAAAATAGTAAATGCAACATGGGGAGTGGATGGCCTGGTGGGTGAGGTAGAAAAGAAGGCCTAGGATAAAGCCATAGGAACACCAAGATTTAAGGATCAGGTAAGGGAGGAGGAGGAAGAGCTGGCAAAAGAGAGAAAAAAGGTAGGGAGTTTCAAAAGAAGGGAGTGCCCTAAGAGATATCTGTGCCCACATGCTCATAGCAGCATTAGTCACAATAGCCAAAAGGAAGAAGCAACCCAAGTGTCCATCAATGAATGAGTAGATAAGCAAAATACAGTATATAAAATAGAATATTATTCAGCCTTAAAAAGGAGGGAAAAGCTAACACATGCTATGGCATGGGTGAACCTTGAGGACATGAGGCTAAATGCAATCAGATAATCACAAAAAGACAAATACCATATGATTCCATTTATAAATGAGGTGGAAAGAGTAGTCAAATTCATAGAGACTGTATTAAGCCATTCTTGCATTGCTATAAAGCAGTACCTGAGACTGGCTAATTTTATAAAGAAAAGAGGTTTAATTGGCTCACAGTTCTGCAGGCTGGACAGGAATCATGGGGCTGCATCTGCTCGGCTTCTAGGGAGGCCTCAGGAAGCTTCCCATCATGACAGAAAGCAAGTGGGGAGCAGGCGCCGCACGTGGCGAAGGCAGGAGCAAGTGAGAGAAAGAGTGGCGGGGGAGGAGCTACACACTTTTAAACAATCAGATCTCATGTGAACTCAGAGCAAGAGCCCATCATCACCAAAAGGATGACCCAAGCCACTCGTGATCCACCCCCATGATCCTATCACCTCTGACCAGGCTCCACCTCCAGCATTTGGGGATTACATTCAACATGAGATTTGGGCAGGAATAAACATTCAAACTATATCAGAGACAGAAAAAAGAATGGTGGTTGCCAGGGGCTGGGAGGAGGGAGAATGGGGAGTTGTTGTTTATTAGGGACAGAGTTTCTGTTTTGCAAGATGACGAGTTCTAGAGATGGATGGTGGAGATCGTTGTACAACAATGTGAATGTACTTAACACTACTGTACTATACACTTAAAAAATTGGTAGAATGGTAAATTTCATGTTATGTATATTTTGCCACATTTAAAATTTTAAAAATAAAAAGAAGAATAGAGTGGTCAACAGTATTTAATTCAGCTGAGAAGTCCAGAAAGATAAGAACTGGAAAAGGGTGGTTGGTCTTATCAACAAAGAGGTTGGTGGTCAGGTTGCAAGGGCAGCAGTGGGGCTTAGAAACCAGGCTGCCATGGGCTTTGGGGTGAGTGAGAGATAAGACAGAAAGCCAGGAGCTTGCTTACAAAGGAGGAAGAGATGTGTGCTCATAGTTAAGAGAGGATAAAGCTGTTAAAAGAGCTTTTCTCCTTTCTTTATTACATTCCTTTTTAAAACTACAAAATTAAGGCATGCTTTGTAAAACACATTGGCCTATGGAGAAAACATTGATAATCCTCCCTACTCCTCTCCACTTCAACCCAGTTACTTGTGTTAACAGCCTAGTGTTGACTTTGTCACTGCCTTCATACTCGCACCAGCACACATCAATGTATACACTTTGCAAAGCCTGAGACCAAGGTAGACAGTGTTCAAGGAGAAGCCCTGTGTCACTGAAGAACACGAGCAAAGGAGTCAGGTAGATTGGGAAGACAGAGCTGGGGCCATGTAAGACCCTGCAAGCCTGTGTGTTATTCCAAGTGTGTTAGACACTGGGAATTGAACAGTGAATAGCACTCCTCCCCATCATGAAGCTCATATTCTAGCCATGGAGAGCCAGTGTACCACAGCAGTTAAGAGCATGGCCCGGCTCTTCTGCTTAGTAGCTACGTGATCTTGAGCAACTTACTTGATCTCTTTATGCTCCATGTCCTCATCTGTAAGATGGAAACAATAGTCACCACTCCCACCTCACTGCTTGTTACAAAAAATAGATAGCTAATGTTATGATTTAAATGTCCCCTCCAAAACTCATGTTGGAATCAAATTGCTAATGTAATGGTATTTAGAGGTGATTAAGAGATGATTAGATCATGAGGTCTTTGCTCTCATTAAGGGATTAATGCCATTATGATGGGAGTATGTTCCTAATAAAAGGATTCAGTTCAGCCTACATTCCCTCTCTGTCTCCTTTGCTCACTTCCACCTTTCACCCATCCACCCACCTTTTAGATGTGCCTCTCCAGATGCCTGTACCATGCTCTTTGACTTCCCAGCCTCCAGAACCATGAGCTAAACAAATCTCTGTTCTTCATAAATTACCTAGTCTGTGGGTATATCTTTTATAGCAGCAGCAAACAAACTAAGATAGCTAGTACTATACATAGAAAGTGCTTAGAACAGAGAAAATACTTTATAAATGTTACATTTTATTACTAAGTCAAGCTCTTAACCATTATGCAACTGGGTCTCGGTTTCAGTATCCCATTCTGGCAATGCAAATTGACAATGAATTTTTTCCTTTATTCTGCAAAATTGAGTATGTGATACTGAGTTTTCACCCAGTGGCAACTGCCACAGTAGATACCAGAAGTTAGAAAAATTGCCATATATTTATCTAGGTATATATGAACAAGGCCAATCTTATGATGGTTTGATTTACAATTTTTTGACTTTACGATGGTTCAAAACTGATATACATTCTGTAAAAACCACACCTTAAATTTGGAATTTTGCTCTTTACCTGGGCTGGTGATATGTAGTACGATGCTCTCTCAAGCATCTCTCAAGCAGCTATGAGCACAGCTCCCAGTCAGCCACACAATCACAAGGGTAAACAACCAATACTCTCGAGTGCACCATGGTGCTAGACAATTTTGTCCAACTGTAGGCTAATGTATGTGTTCTCAGCACGTTTAATGTAGGCCAGGCTAAGCTTTGGTGTTCAGTAGGTTAGGGGTCTTAAGTGCATTTTTTTTACTTATTCAACTTACGATGGGTTTATTGGGACAATCCCATCATAAATCGAGAAGCATCGGTAAGTCCACTGAAATAAAACGGTAAGGATAGATCTCAAAATGATGACACTGTGTGGTGGGATGATGGGATTAAGGATAATACTTGATTTCTTCTTTATGTCAAGTTCTCTGCAATAAGACTTTGTTCATGTCCTAGTCATAAGAGCAATCATAGTTATTTTTACAAAAATATCTGAGCAAAGGATCTGTAAGCCCAGAGAAAAAGAAACGCATCTATGTCCTTTCCTCTTTGCTTTCAACTCAGGACATACCCTGAGAAATGACCAAAGCACCAACTATTCACCATTGTCCCAAGGCGAGATCACAAAGGAATGACTCAGAAGTGGCTTCTGACACAAGGCAGAGGGATGACTCAGAGGTGGCTTCTGACACCAGGCGGTGCCTCAGATAGGAAAGTGCATGAGAGCCAGCAGCAGCCAGCCAAGCTCTGCAGAGAACCCTCCCTGTCTAAAGGAATATGGCAGGGGGGCGGGCAGGGAGGGGTGGGACTGGAAGAGCTGACTTTGACTCTGAACCACACAAGGCTGGACTCGCCTAATTAGGCATGTTAATTGCCAAGAGGGAGCTCTAAACAATCAGACCCAACACATTGTGGAATTAGAGAATAGCCAGGCTTAGAAGCACTGCCCCCCACCCCAGTCCAACTCCCTCACCATTCCACTTGCAAAAAAAAAAAAAAAAAAAAAAATTCAAAAATCCCCAGTCTCAAGATTTCTTTTACTTTAGCTCCCCACAGAGTCCCGCACTGGGCCAAGAACACACAAAATAAAGTGCTTTGATTATATTTAATCCCTATTTCTTGTGTTCCCTGCCCAGCATCTACTGCTTCTTTTCCTGGCAACAGTGCCCCAGTTTCCCTTTGGGGAGCCACCCCTCCCCACTCTTGGTGGGACTGTTTGTTAAGGTGAACTTCCTTCCCTGACCAGGTGGTGGACACTGAGCTCAAGCTAAGCCAGTCAGATGCTCTTTTCCTCGAATCAGGCCACAGTGGATTCCCCACCCTCCCTCTGCCCATTCCCCACCTCTGCTACAAGCCTTTGAGTGCACCATGGTGCTAGACAATTTTGTCCAACTG
>NW_012109264.1:672775-702829 GCF_000951045.1 Mandrillus leucophaeus
TGATCTCTCTACTTCCAAGACAAAGTCTTGTCGCTGTGTCTTCCAGAGGGGAGGAACTCTGTGTCCTCACGTGGCAGAAGAGAGCAAACCCGCTCCTTCAAACTCGCCTTTTAGAGATGGGGTCTCACTCTGTCACCCAGGCTAGAGCGAGCACAGTGCTGTGATCCTAGCTCACCGCAGCCTCAAACTTCTGGGCTCAAGCCATCCTCCGGCCTCAGCCTTCCAAGCAGCTGGGACTACACATACGTGCCACAGTGCCCAGTTAATTTTTAAATTATTTTTTGTAGAGACAGGGTCTTGCTTTGTTGCCCAGGCTGGTCTAGAACTCCTGGGCTCAAGCAATCCTACCCCTCTCAGACTCTCAAATTGCTGGGATTACAGTGTGAGCTACCACTCCTGGCCTGCAAATACTTTTTATAATGAGTGTCATTAGTCCATTTATGCGGGCAAAGCTCTCATGACACAAACCCCTCCCATTAGGCCCCACCTTTCAATATGGTTGCACTGGGGATTCAATTCCCAATACATGAATTTTTGGAGGGGACAAAAACATTTAAACCATAGCATACCTCTAATCAAAGACCCTTCACTGTCCACACCTCTTACTGCTGTTCACAACATACATCACCTAGCAGACTGATATTCTAGCTGTAATTACAGAAAAACTATTCCTTCAGCTTCATCATGATCTCTTTTATTTCCCCCATTTACCCTATATTTTCATAGCAGGTGATGAAACCAAGATGAGTGATTCTGACCTTCCTAACCGGTAAGGATCAGAAGGCTATTGAGAGAGGGCAAGAGGAGGTAACTCAGCTAAAGCAAACAAAATAAACAAAACCAAGTATAAGAAACAATCCCACAGTGGAGAACAGTCAAACAAAACTACTTTTGTTTGGTTTTTTGTTTTTTTGTTTGTTTTGTTTTTTGGTTTTTGGGATTTTTTTGAAATTTTTTTTTTTTTTTTTGGTTTGGTTTTTTGTTTTTTTGTTTGTTTTGTTTTTTGGTTTTTGGGATTTTTTTGAAACAGAGTCTCTCTTTGTCACCCAGGTTGGAGTGCAGTGGCGCAATCTCAGCTCACTTGCCTCCCGGGTTCAAGCGATTCTCCTGCCTCAGCCTCCTGAGTAGCTGGAACTACAGGCACACGCCATGACACCTGGCTAATTTTTTGTTTGTATTTTTAGTAGAGACGGGGTTTCACATTGGCCAGGCTGGTCTTGAACTCCTGACCTCAGGTGATCCACCCGCCTCGGTCTCCCAAAGTACTGGGATTACGTACATGAGCCACCGCACCTGGCCCACAACTACCCTTGGCTTTCAAAACATGGCTTTAAAGTCTGGAGGCTGTGGCTGAGCCAAAGCTAAATGTTCACCAAATCCTATTTCATTTTCCACTTCCTGGGCACAAGGGAAGACCACAGTTCCCAGCAACCTTTCCAGTTATTCGGATGCCATGTGACTCATTCAGGCCCACAGCTATGAGCACACATGATACACATCATGCTCTTTTTTAATTTGTCACAAACATATTGGAAGCCACAGGTTGATATAGCAGCATCACAAAATGAGGCAGCCCCGATCAGGAATGACTGCAGAGAACACAGCTGCCCCAAAGAGTCACCAGACATTGCATGACACAGATACCGTGGTGCCGGTTGGATTTGTTCCTGCATCATAGGCCAGGCCCTTCCCAAACAAAACATGAATTTCCTGTTACCTCTCAGTCTATGTGCAAAGAGCGTGATAAAATGTTCAAGAAGTCTCAGCTGAATGGGACATTTAAAGATGGTGCAGTCCAGTTAAGTGAGGGAAATGAGAGAACACGGAGGATATTCCATTTGTCACATATTTATGGGCTTGACCTAAGCCTGTTTCCTCCTCTGGAAGATAGGAATAAAAATAACACCTACCTCAGGGAGCTGTGACATTTTAAAGAAAGCATTTATTTCACAAACATTTACATAGTATTTACCACGGCCAGGCACAGTTCTAGGTTTTTTACCATTGTTCGCATGTTCAGTCCTTGTATTAGGGGCTGCCGTAGAAGATTAACCACAAACTGGGTGTCTAAGACAATGGAATTTTATCCTCTCACAGTTCTGGAGGCTAGAAATCTGAAATCAAGGTGTCGCCAGGGCCATGCTCTCTCCGAAGGTCCTAATGAAGAATTATTTCTTGCCTCTTCTAGCTTCCAAGCAGGGATAGGACATTCTGTTGGCTCCCAGTAATTCCTGGCCTTCCTTGGCTTATAGCCACAAGACATTATAATCATCCTATGAAAGGGGTACTAATATTATTCCCACTTTACAGATGAGAAACCTGAGAGAAAATAAGAAACTTGCCCAGGTTGGGCCACCTCACTCTGAAGTTTTTATTCGGACACTGTGTTGTTTCTGAGACAATGCACGTGAAGTACTTTCCACAATGCCTAATAAATTTTAGGGGTTTCATGCACCACACTCAGCACCAGAGACTGGACAGACAAATATGAGCAGGGAAGAATCCCTCCCTCCCTATGGTAACCGTATTATAAAGGGAATAAGTGGGGCACAGTGGTATGTACCTGAAATCCCAGCTACTATGGAGGCTGAGAAAGGAGGATGGCTTGAGGCCAAGAGTTCGAGACCAGTCTGGGCAACACAGTGAGACCTCATCTCTAAAAATAAATAGATAAATAATAGCCAGGCATGGCAGAGCATGCCTGAAGTCCCAACTACTTGGGAGGCTGAGGTGGGAAGATCACCTGAGCCCAGGAGGTCAATGCTGCAATGAGCTATGATTGTGCCACTTCACTCCCACCTGGGCAACAGAGTGAGACCCTGTCTCTTTAGGAAAAAAAAAAAAAAAAGAGGGGGCTGAGGCAGAAGAGTCACTTGAACCCGGGACATGGCGGTTTCAGTGAGCCAAGATTGTGCCACTGCACTCTAGCCTGGACGACAGAGTAAGACTCCATCTCAAAAAAGAGAGGGAATAAAAAAACAGCATCATAATTCCAAGTAGAAAGCTCTAAGAGTCACAAGACAGACTAAACAAAATGCTAAGGATTTAAAGGAAGAAGTTTGAAGAGAATTAGAAATACCTTATAGAAAAGGAGGATTCAACCTGGATGTCTAACAGGTGATAGGAGTGGATCAGGGGTCAGATAAAACCTCATGATAGAAGGCCATGTGATAGACAACAGCAGTATTTTAAAAAGCCATATTTATTGAATACTTGTTATGTGCCAGGCACTATTCTAAGCACTTCTCACAGGTTACATTATTATTTAATTATAAGACTTTAACTTGCCGTTGGAATGGCTGTTTCCCTCGCTAGCCCATCAGCTTCTGGAGGCAACATGTGTATTCAGCGTGTATTACTGTGTTCTCACACTACTGTAAAGACATACCCTAGGCTGGGTAATTTATAAAGGGAAGAGGTTTAATTGACTCACAGTTCTGCATGGCAGGGGGAGGCCTCAGGAAACTGACAATCATGGCAGAAGGCAAGAGAGAAGCAAAGGCATGTTTTACATGGCAGCAGGTGAGACAGCATGAATGAGCGAAGCGGGAAGAGCTCCTTATAAAACATCAGATCTCTTGAAAACTCACTATCACGAGAACAGTATGGGGGAAACTGCCCCCATGATCCAATCACCTCTCACCAAGTTCCTCCCTCAACATGTGGGGAAAATGGGGATTACAATTCAAGATGAGATTTGGGTGGGGACACAGTCAAACCACATCACAACTCTACCACTCAACCTGGAACAGAGGAGATGCTCAAGAAGGAAGGAGACAGAGGAAAACTTCACCCTAGATCAGTGTGGAGTCACTGAAAGCTTCTGAGCAGGGCCGGGACATTACCACAGACATGGAAGCTGAGCATGTGACAAGCATTCTCTCCATGACAAAACTGACTCAGTACTCTCTCGACTAGGCCTCAAACTTGGGCCCTTTCCTTGGCCTACTTAGTCCAATTTTAGCAAGAATCCTGCTGGGTCAGTTTAGTAGAAATCACCTACCTGATATCTTATCACCCTGGCCTGCCCTCAGCAAGAATCCTGTTGAGTTGTTATGGCAAGAGTCTCCCTAGCTTTAATATTTCCTCATAGTAATTTTCTATCCACTGACCTCTTCACCCCGTTTTTTACTATAAATCTCCACTTGTCCTTGTTGTATTCAGAGTTGAGCCTGATTTCTTTCCCCTACTGAAAAACCCCCACTGCAACTGTCCCTCTTGAACAAAGTCTTCTTTCCACCTTTAACAAGTGTCTTGAATAGTTTTTCTCTTTAACATAAGAAAACTCAGCCCAATCACTTCTGATTTGACCATAACCAGGCCAGTATTTATTTTATTATCTTGACAACTGTGAGATAACCAGGGGTGCCTTCTTGAAGTTGTCCAATTTGAGCTAAAGGTAAAAAATAAATAAATAAATAAAAAATACTTTAGATGATCAGCATAACCATGTAGGAGGACTGGTCATCACTTGTTTTAAAGACTTCTAGAGATACAGGAAGCCCAAGTCTAGAACCACAGAGATATAGAAATCTAATATGCCTTCTCATAGCATTATTTATAATATTGAAACATTGGAAATAATCTAAAATTGATTACTATGAAATGAGATAAATCGATTTTGATACATCTACTTTATGAAATATTAGGCAGCCAATAAAAGTAAAATGTAGATCTAAAAAATTTTTTTAAAGTATAATGTAGATCTATTTGTGCTTACCCAGAAAAATATTCAAGCAAGGTGCCAAAGAGTATGCTGATGGGCACAGTGGAGCTTTTGTGGAATATTTTTCAAATGAGTCCAGTTGGTGACAGTCTACAAAATTTTCAAACAAAAATGCAATTTTTTTTTTCTTTTTGAGATGGAGTCTCGCTCTGTTGCCCAGGCTGGAGTGCAGTGGCATGATCTTGGCTCACCGCAACCTCTGTCTCCTGGGTTCAAGCTATTCTGCCTCAGTCTTCCACGTAGCTGGGACTACAGGCGCATGCCACCATGCCCGGCTAATTTTTGTATTTTTAGTAGAGACAGGGTTTCACTATGTTGGCCAAGCTGGTTTCAAACTACTGACCTCGTGATGTGTCTGCCTCAGCCTCCCAGAGTGCTGGGATTACAGGTGTGAGCCACCGCGCCCTGCCAAAAATGCAAATTTTTCATCAACTGACTGGTTTCATCTATTGAAAATCCTTTATTAATTGCAAAATGGCAGCTAATTGTTTCACTCTTCTTTGTCTGTTTGGGCTGCTATAAGGAAATACCATAAACTGGGTGGCTTATAAACAACAGAAATTTATTTCTCACAGTTCCAGAGCCTGGGAAGTCCAAGACCAAGATGCCAGCAATTTGGTGTCTGATGAGGGCACACTTTCTGTTTCATAGATGGTGCTTTCTTGCTGTGTCCTCTCATGGTGAAAAGGGCTAACTAGCTCCCCAGGGCCTCTTTTACAGATGCATTAATCCCAATTATGACGGCAGAATGCTTATGATCTAATCAGCTCTCAGGTGGGGGTGGGGGGGTGCATCCCTTGCGGCTAAACGTCAACTGCATCTGGAGAAGAAGCAGCAGCAGATTAGGCTGGAAAAGTCCCAGGAGGCCAGATGATCACAGGAGAGACTGCAATTATTGTTGTCTGCCTCCGCTTCCCTCCTGTGGCTCTAGTCTAGAAGCTTCCCATGCACCGTGCAGGAGGTTCTTACGACTGCATGTGATTTCTTTCATAGCTAGAGTTCCGGAGCTTTTGTGCTGGCTGCAACATAGAATATGGAATTTCCCTCCCAAGCAATCCTTTATCTTTGGCAACCTACTGGAGTGTGATTTTGGCACTTGTATGACGTGGCAGGAGCTCAGCTGGTGCAAGCCCAGAATACCCTGTGGCTGTCATGCCAGCTGCTGAGCTGACGAAGGTGCCAGGGATTCTGCCAGAATGGCCGAACCCGCCATGGTTCCTGGTGACAACATCAGTACCACGCCTGCTTAGTTTCCCCCATTTCACTTTCGGTCTTCCATTGAGAGGAGGGAGAGAGAGGGCACAGCCATGTTTTTGTTGTTTTGGGAAACAAACCGCTTTCTACCTTGAGGGCATGAAGAAGTCACTGGCTTCAGAATCAAAACTCAGCTGGATTCGAGTCAGTCCCAGATCTCCCAGACTGACTTTGACAACCTTGGGGAGGGAGGCATTATGTCATCTCGCAAGTGCCCGTATCCTCATCTCCAAAATGGAAATGATAGTATTGTCTACCTCAGAGGGACATCATGGGATTCAACAAGAACCTGTGTAAAGTGCCACAGCAGCGTTTGGCACGTAGTAGGTGCTCAATAACTTCCAGATCGTCCTACACACGTCTTCTCTCCATACTTCTAGAAAGCGAGAGCCATGTTCAATCTTTGTTTTCTCCCATAAAGCCAAGCAGAGTACCTTGTACAAATTAGATGCTCCACAAATACTAGTTGAAGAATTAGCGAGTGAGAGAAATGTACAAGTTGAGTGAATGAATGAGAGGCAGAGAAGCAGCTCTCAACACTCCCCATAGAATCCACTGACTGAAATGGTGAAACAGCAGTTTGTCATCTCCCAAATCTTCTCAGCACACAAATATGGATCCACCAGGCAGAACAACCGATACAAGCCCCTCCCAGGTCTCTAGATGCTCTCTGGGCACTCAAAATCTGGGCACTCTCTTCTTCTACATGCTCTGGAAGTCTGGACACAGCTCCCAGACCCACCACCAACCACAAAGCTCCAAGACTCTAGGTCTACAGAAAGGGACTCACCTCCCCAAGCTAAACAGAGGGGCACCCACCCCAGGCATGCAGAGAGGGGACTATCCCACCCCAAGCCAAAACAGAGGGGCTGAGGTACATGTTACTATTATATCCATTTTGCAGATGAGGAAACTAACACCCACCCCAGGCACGCAGGCAGGACTCCCCGCCCCAAGCCTAAACAGAGGGGCATCCACCCCAGGCATACAGAGAGGACTCCCCATTCCAAACCTGAAACAGAGGAGCACCCACCCGAGGCATGCGGAGTGGACTCCCCAACCCCAAGCATAAACAGAGGGGCACCCGCCCCAGGCATACAGAGGACTCCCCCACCCCAACCCTAAACAGAGGGACAGCCATCTCAAGCATACAGAGAGGACTCCCCCCCCGCCGCCACCCCAAACTCTGAACATGGGGACACCCACCACAGGCATACAGAGAAGACTCCCCCACCCCAAACCCTAAACAGAGGGGAACCCACCCCAGGCATACAGAGAGGACTTCCTCACTCCAAACTCTAAACAGAGGGATACCCACCCCAGGCGTACAGAGAGAGAACTTCAATAGAAGACAGACCAGAGGGAATTGCTTAAAGAAAGCCACAAACTCAGTGTATTTACGGATTTTAGTCCTGAAAAAGCACCCGAGTACCCCAGCCCGCCCTACAGCCCTGCCAATCAGAAGACTGGCATCAAGTCATTGACAAGATGTCTAATTTTAAAATGCTTTTGTTTCCTGGTCCCCGGATATCACCTCCTTAGCCCTCTCTCCTTCACCTCCCCCCTCCCCTAGTTTGCACAAAAACACCATTTGTGGGCTCAAGTCTCCCAACCCTGGCACTGAGCCACACAGTGAAGTAATTGCGCAATTAGAGCTTAATTGCTGGATTTAATTTCGGGCTTTTTTTTTTTTCTTTTTCGTCTCAATTGTTAAAAATGTGCAGTTCCCGCCTTCGAATGTCTGATGAGTTCCTTGGGTCGGCCCCAGGAAGGGGTGTGCTTGGGGCTGGGGAAGGGAGGGGCAACGACTGCCGGCCGGGTTTTGCATCTCAAAGGGAATTTATGAAGTCAACCTGCCCTGTAGGTGGCTGAAAGCCAGCTAGGAGGGAGAGATTAACTCTGAGATGTGGTGGCAAAGGGTTTTTCCCTTGGGGCTCAGATTTTCAGTGACCTTCAACAAATGCCATGCCCATGCTTGGCAGATGGATGGCATATCGTTGCACTCACTGAGGACTTGCTACGTGCAATGTACATGAAGCCAAGTTGTGCCACTGAAACCCTCAAAACAACCCTCCCTCCAGAGGGCAGCTTAGCTACTTTTTTGTACATGAGGAAACTGAGGCTCAGAGAGGTTCAGCAGCTTACCCAACGTCACACAGCCAGTTAGTGTTAGAGCTGGAATGTGAAGGCAGGAGCTAGCTTTTTTTCTTGTGGTTTTAACAGTTTTATTGAGGTCTAATTTGTATACCATAAAATTCACCCCTTGTAAGGATACAAATCTATGACTTTTACTAAATTTATAGACTTGTGCGGCTCTCACCACAATTCGGTTTTAAAACATCTCCATCACCTCAAAAAGTTCCCTTATTAATTAATTCCCACTTTCAATTCCAGGCCTAAACAATTATTTTTTATTTATTTATTTTTTTTTTGAAACAGGGTCTTGCTCTGTTGCCCAGGCTAGAGTACAGTGGCATGATCTCGGCTCACTGCAACCTCTGCCTCCCAGGTTCAAGCGATTCTTATGCCTCAGCCTCCTGAGTGGTCAGAATTACAGACATGCGCCACCATGCCTGGCTATTTTTTTGTATTTTTAGTAGAGATGGGGTTTCACCATGCTGGCCAGGCTGGTCTTAAACCCCTGACGTCAGGTGATCTGCCCGGCTCAGTCCCTCAAAGCAGTGAGATTACAGGCGTGAGCTACCACACCCAGCCAGCAACTACTCATCTGCTTTCTGACGCTATAAATTTGCCATTTCTGGACATTCTGTATGAGTGGAATCAATCATACAATAAATACGTAGTCATCTTTTGCATCTAGCAAATTTCACTTAGCATTGTATATTAGGGGTTCAGCCACATCATAACAGGTAATAGTAATTCATTTATTTTTAGTGCCAAATAGTACCCCAGCAAAAGAATACATTACATTTTGTTTACCCATTTTCCAGTGAACGGATGTTTGAATAGTTTTCAGTTAGGGGAGGAGCCACCTTTTTCCATCCTCCTCTCCCCAAAGGGCCTAGCACAATAACCGCTCCAAGAAAGAAAGTGTAGTGAATCAATCTGAAAAATGAGAGGATGGGCTCACTTTCTACTTTTCCTGCTCAAGAGCAGTGAAGTTCCTGCAACTCCACGCCCTCCACACACCTCACTCACAAAACACCCCACACGCCTCTCTGATGTGTCCATACTTCAATCAGGTAGCCCTTCTCCCAGCCTCTCGATAGGTGCTGTTGCCAGCACCCTCCTTCCATGCCCTGGGAAGGCAAGAGTGGCCAACCCCACAGCCTCCAGTTGGCTCAAGGACCTGGCCCTATCCTGCCTTCAACACGCACTGCTGATGGACACCTCAGGAGGCAACAGGAACTTGAGTGCCATTGACAGCAGAAGCTCTGGGAATGGGCATTTATCTGCACACTGGGCTCAGAGTTCCTAAGGTGGAGCTTCTGTGTCTTCCCCTTTCTGTATTTATGGCACAATCCTGAATGTTAGAACTTTGAGAGGTTCACTAGTTAGAATGTACTCTTCGGGAATCACGCTTCTCGCTCAACCTCCTTTTGCTCTTGCTCTTGTCACTTTTTGAGTAGAGCCTCATGCCTAAGGGTATTCTCTCATATCCTTCCCATGAAGCCAAATCCTTGTGTGTCTCAGCAAACAAGCACCAGCTTGAGTCTATACCAGGGGTCTGCAAACTACAGCCTACAGCCAAATCCAGCCTGCCACCTGGTTCTGTACAGCCCCAAACATGGTTTTTTACAGTTTTAATAATTGGGGGAAAAAAATCAAAAGAAAAATGGTATTTCGTGACACATGAAAAGTATATGTAATTCAAATTTTGATATTGATAGTTTTTTTGGAACACAGCCATGCTCATTCTTTCATGTATCGTGTGTGGAGTAGTCGCAGCAGAGACTATACGGCCTTTAAAAGAAAAAAGATGCTAACCTCTGATCTGTACCATTGTGACTTACCTCTCAAAACAACTTTATAGCCCATTTTCTTTCATAACCCTCTTTTCCAACCATCTGACAGATGCCTCTATAATGGTCAGCTCCTCTTTCCTGCTAAATGGGATTCCAGCTCCAGCCCATCCATAGTCACCCCCTGCCACTCAACATGGTAGGTCCTGACAGGACATGGGTTGACCCTAGCCTTTGCCTCCATCCCAGGCAGCAGTAGGAAAGGCACAGAGATGGAGTGGGAGCTTTAGGTTTAGACTACATGGGTATGAATCCTGGCATCTCCATTTACCACCTCCATGAGCCTCACTCAGTTCCTGCTCTGGAAATGGGGAATACAGATTGACTAACCTGACCCTAGAAATCCAAACTCCAAATATTCCGATGAGCATTCCCTTTGAGCATCATGTTGGTGCTCACACAGTTTCAAATTTTGGAGAATTTCAGATTTCAGATTTTCAGATTAGGGATGCTGAAACAGGAAGTATAATGCAATATTTCAAGATTTAAAAAAAGCAAAACATGAAACACTTCTGGTCTCAGGCATTTTGTTTGGATAAGGGATACTCAACCTGTGGTAATAATACCCACAACATCAGGATGATGTGAACATTAATTGAAAGGATACAGGTAATGGACTTGGCACAGTCCCCATCCTACAGTACACGTTCAATAAACGTTGAGTTGTTGGCTATAGCGCTAAGCAGACAGGAACATGATCCCTAAACCTGGTGAGTATTGATTCAGGAGCATTTCTCGGAGGCCAGTCTCATTTCTCCAGTTATCTCCTTTTCCTTCCTTCTCTCTCCTGCCATCCAGTTCCTGTCTTTTCCTTAAATATTATTAACAGCCTCGCATGTGCCCTTTGCTGCCACTTAAAATGTGTTGTATCTTAATTTCCCCAACTGCAAAATGGAGATAAAGTCTCCTCCCAATCTACTTGACAGAGCTGTTGAGCAAACGAGTCAAGGGACAGGATGTACAGAATCAGTTTGCAAAGTACAATACTCTATGCAGGTATTACTTATGATTTTTAATACCTTTGTAGCAAAGGGTATTTGGAGTGGACTGTGGGTTAAATTGTGTCCCCTTGAAAGATATGTTCAAGTTTCATTACCTGTAAATGAGACCTTATTTGGAAATAGGGTCTTTGCAAATGTAATCACATTAAGATGAAGTCATACTGGATTTGGGTGGGTCCTAAACCCAATGATTGGTTTTTGTTTTGTTTTGTTTTTATTTTTGTTTTTGTTTGAGATGGAGTTTCCCTCTTATTGCCCAGGCTGGAGTGCAATGGCGCAATCTCAGCTCACTGCAACGTTCGCCTCCCAGGTTCAAGTGATTCTCCTGCCTCAGCCTCCCAAGTAGCTGGAATTACCGGCATGCGCCATCGCACCTGGCTCATTTTGTATTTTTAGTAGAGACAGGGTTTTACCATATTCCCCAGGCTAGTCTCAAACTTCTGACCTCAGGCGATCCACCCACCTCAGTCTCCCAAAGTTCTGAGATTACAGGCATGAGCCGCAGAGCCCAGCCAGTGTCCTCATAAGAGAGGGGAGCTTGGACACAAGCACAGAGGAAAGTGCACCACATGACAACAAAGGCAGAAACCGGAATAATGCAGCTGTAAGCTGAGTAATGCCAAGAATTGCCAGGAGCCGCTAGAAGCTCGAAAGGCAAGGAAGGTCCCCTGCAGCCTTCAGAGGGAGCATGGCCCTGCCAACACCTTGACTTGGAATTTCTGGCCTCCAGAACTGTGAGAGAATCAATTTCTATCCTTTTAAACCACCCAGTTTGTGGTTGTTGGTTACAGCAGCCCTAGGAGAGTAGCACGAAGTGCAAAGTCACTCTTACCAGCCAAGCCTCGCAGAGCTCCTACAGTGACATTCATGCTCTTTAACCTGACAAGCCACCTCTTTGACCAGTCTCCCTCTCATACCAGCCCCCAAACCACACTCTGCCACTAGCAGATCCCGCTCATGTTTTCTTCCACCCAATATCGTGTCTGTCACCCCCTTGCTGGCATGCAAACACAAGGCAGCATGCTCCACTCTGACCTCACCACAGCAGATGCCAGGCAGCACAGTTGCTGACATCGGCAGGCATCATGCCAAGGGTTTGTGTTTGAGCAAAGGCCCTCCTTGCTGGTGGCTCCTGTTCAGTTGCTAAGCAGAAAAAGGGAGGGGGGAAGGAAAAAAAAAAAAACCCATTACGATTAGGGATGAGCTTCTGCATGGTTCTGAGGCCTCATCAAGCCCTGATGAAAATGATGAATTACTCCTGAGATCCCCAGAGCCCAAGCTCATCTGTTACTAATGAAACCCACCCCAAAATAGAGCTCAGAGGAGGGAGACTTGCCTTTTTTTATTTTTTTTAAAACAGAAGAAAATATCCACCCACTTCCCCTGGCCTTTAATCAGGACTCCATGCTCCCTGGGCAGCTTGTCCACCCCCTGCCTGTGCTATTTTATTCCTTTCTCTGAGAATGTCCTTCCCCAGTCCCAGATTTGAACCAACTCCAATGCCTCCTCCCCTACGACGTCTTCCAGAATCAACTCCAGCCAGGGGCGGCTTCATGGGCCTGTGACCTGTGCAGTCACACAGGCCTCCATACTTGCAAGGACTCCAAATTAAATGCTTTAATGCTCTGCTATCACCAACTTCAAATTTGTAACCATTTTTGAATTAGCAGTGTTGAATTTTCCATTTTTACTGGGCCCAAAAATCACAAAGCTGGTCCTGACTCCAACCTTCTCCAACCAACCAGAGTAATCTCTTCTACTCTGGACCCTGAAAGAATGCTCTTTACCTGTACACCTCTTTATTATGCACTGGAGGAACATTTGTTAAGGACCACTTAGGGTGTCAGGCCCTGTTCTAGGCAATGGCGATTTGGCAACAAACAGGACAGTTCCAACCCTGCTCTTATGGGCCTAACAGTTCAGTGTGAGGGAGATGCAATGAACACATTAAATACAATAACGGCAGATTAGAAATCCCCTTACTTTCTTCAAGTAGTCATCGGTTTCTACCTGTACATTGATTTTTTTTTTTTTTTTTTTTTTGAGACAGAGTCTCTGTCGCCCATGCTGGAGTGCAGTGGCACAATCTCTGCTCACTGCGGCATCCACCTCTCGGGTTCGAGAACTCTCCCACCTCGGCCTCCCAAGGCTGGGGCTACAGGCGCTGGTCTCCAACTCCTGACCTCAAGTGATCTGCCTGCCTCGGCCTCCCAAAGTGCTGGGATTACAGGTGTGAGCCTCCACACCCAGCCTTGTTCGTTGATTTCTATACACTTGTTGGTCCTCCAATAAACACCAACATCCCCAAGCTGGCCTGTGGGACCTGTGCGGTCTGGCACCCACTTTCCCTGCTCCCAGCCTTTCTGGTTTTGCCCTCTCTGAATCTCTCCAGACCTCTTTCAATCTCCTATACACTTTTGTGATAGGCCTTTGCATAAACAGTTCCCTCTGCCTAAAATGCTCTTCACTTTATAAACTCTTGGGCATATTTCAGGTCTCAGAGCCAACATCACTGCCTCCAGGAAGCCTTCCTGAATTGCCCTGACTCCTCTACATCCTACCCCACCCAGCACTTCCTATGTGTGTGACTAATGGATTAATGTGCACCTCCTCCATTGGACTGGGCCCTGCTGGAGCTGAGACTTCTGCTTTGCTTCCTATTTGTACTAGTCAAGTCTCACCCTGCTATAAAGACATACCCGAGACTGGGTAATTTATAAAGGAAAGAGGTTTAATGAACTCACAGTTCCACATGGCTGGGGAGGCCTCGGGAAACTTACAGTCACAGCAGAAGGGGAAGAGGCTTGTCTTACACGGCAGCAGGCGAGAGAGAGCAAGTGTGTTTTGGAGGAAAGCTCAAACACTTATAAAACCATCAGATCTCGTGGGAACTCACTATCACGAGAACAGTACAGGAGAAACCACTCCCGTGATCTAATCACCTCCCACCAAGTCCTGCCCTTGACACGTGGGGATTACAGGGATTACAATTTAAGATGAGATTTGGGTGGGGACACAAAGCCAAACCATATCACTATTTTATCTCCTGTTCCTAACCCTGGAACATAGAAAATGCCTGATTAACAGATATTGAACTTAGCCAGCAAGAAAGAAGATAGGCCTCTGATGAGACCGGGACTCAGCCCTCAAGGCATTTGGCAATGATTGAGTAAGTGATTAAATAAAGGATTACCCGTAAAGAAAAGCACCTGCCCTGCTTTCTGCGTCTCCCAGATGCCTCTGAGTCCCCCTTTTCCCCAGAGGTTTTGCTGTCTGCCAGACCCACTCGGCTGCTCTCCCCAACCCCCATGTGGAATGTGGGGAAGGTAAAGCCCACCCCAGGGCCTGCCCAAGACCCCCAATAAGGAGGAGGTTCCTGAAAAGACTTTGGAGCCCTGAACCTCAGACATGGCTCAGCAGACATAGCAGGGAGTTCTGCAGCCCAGTACTCACTGTTGATGCAGACGCGCAGGCAACACGCACACACAGCTCCTCCTCAGGGCTCGCTTTATCTGCTTCATCCACGCCGGCATGTTCTGAGTGGAGCTATCCATCTAAGGGTCTACTCAGGAAAGTGTGGCCCTGGGAATCTCATTAAAGCTACAAAAATGGACAACTAGAAAAGTGCCTCTAGGTGCAATTCCAATGCCTGGAAACTGTGTGCATGTGATGCAGATATACAGTATGCATGGATGCAAACCAAATGTTCCTGAAATTGAATGAAGGTGGAATGGACCTGATCTAATAAATGGGTGCACATAAGCACACATACAAATGCTTATGTGTGTGCACAAGAAGCTTTCTCTACAGATACTTTCATGTCTGCTTCCCGCCTGCCCATTGCTCTACCAGAGTCGGCGTGATCCTCCAGCGCTGAGTAGAGAGGGGAACATGACAGTACACACGGACAACAGACAAGATTCCCAAAGGTGAATCTACTGGAGAATCAATAATCGTATAGAACCAGATGGGGTAGTATGCACCTATAATCCTAGCTACTCGAGATGCTGACGCCAGAGGATCGCTTGAGCCCAGGAGTTTTAGGCTGCAGTGAACTGTGATAGAGCCACTGCATTGCAGCCTGGGCTATGGAGCAAGATCTTATCTCTAAAAAGCAGGGGGACGGGGCGGGGGAAGAACAGTGAGACTAGAGATTGGACTCATTTTGCTCCCCATCCCCCACCTTTAAACAAATGGAACCAAGAACTGTAGAGATAGTTTTCAGCTCAATCCAAAAGCAGGATGGAGTGGATCACCTCTTGGTAGTGAGTTTGACATCCCGGGAGGTAGCCATCCCTGGGTCAGGCAAATAAAGGGGTTCTTGCAGTGGACTTTCAGGATTGTGTAGGGTATTGGATTGTAAGGTCCTACAGTTTTAATAAACTTAATACAAATGCACCCAGCTTTTTAGAAGTTGTATTAGTTAGAAAATTTTTGCAATCTATCCATCTGACAAAGGTCTAATATCCAGAGTCTATATGGAACTTTAAAAAATTAACAAGAAAAAACCCCGTTAAAAAGTGGGCAAAGGACATGAACAGACACTTCTCAAAAGAAGATATATATGCGGCCAACAAACATAAAAAAAAAAGCTCAACATCATTGATAAAGAAACGCAAATCAAAACCACAATGAGATACCATCTCACACCAGTCAGCATGGCTATTACTAAAAAGTCGAAAACAACAGATGCTGGCAAGATTGCTGGCAAGGAACATTTTTACACTGCCGGGGGAAGTGTAAATTAGTTCAACCACTATGGAAGACAGTGTAGCAAGTCCTCAAAGACCTAGAGGCAGAAATGCCATTTGACCCAGCAATCCCATTACCGGGTACATAGTCAAGGAAATACAAATCATTCTATTACAAAGATACATGCACATCTATGTTCATTGCACCATTATTCACAACAGCAAAGACATGGAATCAACCCAAATACCCAGCAGTGATAGACTGGATAAATAAAATGTGGTACATACACACCATGGAATAGTATGCAGCCATAAAAAGGATCATGTCTTTTGCAGGGACATGGATGGAGCCGGAAGCCGTTATGCTCAGCAAACTAACACAGGAACAGAAAACCAAATATCACATGTTCTCACTTGTAAGTGGGAGCTGAATGATGAGAACACATGGACGCAGGGAAGGAAATAACACGCACTGGGGCCTGTTGGGGTGGGGGAAGGGAGAGCACCAGGAAGAATAGCTAATGGATGCTGGGCTTAATACCTAGGTGATGGGATGATCTGTGCAGCAAACCACCATGGTACATGTTTACTTATGCAACAAACCTGAACATCCTGCACACGTACCCCTGAACTTAAAAGTTGAAGAAAAAAATAGAAGTTGTATTAGTTCTCTGATCATAGTATCGTTACATCTTAATAGTCATTATTCACAAAGATAATCTCTATGTACCAGGAACCAACATATACGCTTTACATAAGCTATCTTATTTAAATGTTGCCATCGCTCCAACTGGGTATTTTAGCCCCATTTTAAGATGAAAAACTGAGGCTTAAAGAGAATATCAATGTGGCCAGGCATGGTGGCTCACACCTATAATCCCAGCACATTGGGAGGCCAAGGTGGGCAGATCGCTTGAGTCCAAGAGTTCAACATGGCAACACCCAATCTCTACTAAAAATACAAGAATTAGACTGGCATGCTAATTAGCCTGCTGGCATGTACCTGTAATCACAGCTACTTGGAAGGCTGATGCAGGAGGATCACTTGAACCTGGGAGGTCAAAGCTGCAGTGAGCTGAGATCGCACCACTGCACTCCAAATTTACAAGAATAATTTGTAGGCCAGGTGCGGTGGCTCACACCTGTAATCCCAGCACTTTGGGAGGCCGAGACGGGCGGATCACGAGGTCAGGAGATCGAGACCATCCTCGATGAGACAGGGTTAACACAGTGAAACCCTGTCTCTACTAAAAATACAAAAAATTAGCCGGGTGTGGTGGCAGGCACCTGTAGTCCCAGCTACTCGGGAGGCTGAGGCGGGAGAATGGCGTGAACCCGGGAGGCGGAGCTTGCAGTGAGCCGAGACTGCGCCACTGCACTCCAGACTGGGTGACAGAGCGAGACTCCATCTCAAAAAAAAACAAACAAACAAACAAAAAAGAATAATTTGTAATTTGAGATCCTGTCTCAACAAAAAAAAAGAGAATATCAGTGAGAACTCTTTTTTGATGTACATGACAGTACATCTTGTTCAAACTGCCTTAAAAGAAAGAGGGAAGTTATCGAGTTCCATAACTGAAAAGGCAAGAGGTGGGGAGAAGGCCTTCAGGCTGTGTGTAATCCACAGGCTCATAACGTGTCAGGAGGACTCGGCTCCATCTCTCCCTGCTCTGCTAAGCCTTGGTGGTCTCTCTGTGTTGGTTTCATCTCCAGCTGGCTCCCCATGCCAAGCCAAAAGTGGCCAAAGTTCCTGAGCATGAATCTTCACTTCTTACTGTTTTCCCAGGAAAAAGCAAATAGTTTTTGCCAGAAGCCCCAGCAATGGTCTCTCTGCATCTCCTTGGACCACACTGTTAAGGATCCTGAGATGAGGAGATTTTTCTGGATTATCTGGGTGAGCCCTGAATGCCATGACAAGTGTCCTTGTAAGAGAGAGAGAGACAGAAGGAAACTAGACACAGCCAGAAGAGCGGGAGGCAATGGGATCCTGGAGGCAGAGATTGGAGGGATGCAGCTACAAATCAAAGAATGTCTCCAGCCACCACAACTGGAAGATGCACGGATAGATTCTCCGCTAGAACCTCCAGAGGGAGTGTCGCCCTGCCAACACCTTGATTTTAGCTCAAAATGCTGATTTCAGACACGTGGCCTCCAGAACTATGAGCACATACATTTCTGTTGCCTTAAGCCACCAATATTGTGGTCATTTGTTACAGCAGCAATAGGAAACTAATAAACCATCTAATACCCACACACTCCTGGGGCTGGGCACCATAGGATGCTCTCATGTCACCATATGACCTCAGTTGAGCACATGGGTGGTGTGAATTTTCCTGGAAGCCAGTCCTACACTGGGACGGCTAGCAATACATTTACTATATATTGACGTTACTGTGAATCACATACAAATATAGCTCACCAAACAAGAATTCAAACCCAACTCATCTCACTCTCCATCAGATTCCCAGACTTCTCCCAGGCACTCCAGTACTGTCGATCAAGAGAGGAAGTTCGAGGGAGGAGAATCAGAGTGGAAAGAGATTGTGGCTGGGCACAATGGCTCAGGCCTGTAATCCCAAGGCTTTGGGAGGCCGAGGCTGGAGGATCACTTGAGCCCAGGCGTTCAAGGCTGCAGTGAGCTATGACTGCACCATAGCATTCCAGAGTGAGATCCTACCTGTAAAAAATAAAATAAAATAAGACGTTAGTCTTAACCAATTGCCATGCATTTGAAGAAAGGGAATTCCAAGAGGTTTTTTTATTTTTAAATTGTTTTATCAATAGGTAATAGAGGTAATAATGTGTACATCTATTACCTATAATCTTGATACATTTTACCTGTACAGATACAATTACCTGTAATAACTTGATATATTTGCATAATCAATGAGAGTAATTGGGATAGTCATCACCTTAACTATTTATCTTTTCTTTACGCCAGGAACAAATTATTCTCTTCTTGCTATTTTGAAATGTACAATCTATTGACGTTAACTGTAGTCATCCTACTATCTATCAAACACTGAGAACTGCAATTTAAAGCTCTTAATCTAGCAAATTTTACAAAAATATGTGAATATACAAAGTTGTTGCTAGGGCCCCTCCCAAAACTTTGCAAGCGGCCCCGCAAACCACTTCCACCTGATGTGCTTTTAACAGGGTCACTCCAGCTGTATACTGAAACTAGACTCAAGGGATGAGGGTAGAAACAGAGGACCCACAAAGACACCCTTTCACAAACCCAGGTAATGCATAATGGATGCTCAGACCAGCTAGGTGGCAGGGCGGGTGGGAGAAGTGGTCTGGTCGAGTTCTGCATGTAGTTTGAAAGTGGAAACAATAGGATTTCCTGGTGGATTGGATGTGGACTGTGAGACAATGAGTCAGGAGAACCGCACATTTTTTATCTGAGCAGCTGTGAGGATGGTGCTGCTGTGAACTGAGATAAGGAAGACCTTTTTCTTTTTTTCTTTTTTTTTTTTTTTTGAGAGAGAGTCTCACTTTGTCACCCAGGCTGGCATGCGGTGGCGTGAACTCAGCTCACTGTAACCTCTGCGTCCTGGGTTCAAGGGATTATCCTGCCTCAGCCTCCCAAGTAAGTGGGATTACAGGTACACGCCACTGCCAGGCTTAGTTTTGTATTTTTAGTAGAGACGGTGTTTCACGATATTGTCCAGGCCGGTCTCGAACTCCTGACCTCAAGAAGTGATCCATCCACCTTGGCCTCCCAAAGTGATGGGATTACAGGCATGAGCCACCGCGCCCAGCCAGAAAGACTTTTTCTTTTTGAGATGGAGGCTTGCTCTGCCACCCAGGCTAGAGTGCAGTGGCATGATCTTGGCTCACTGCAACCTCCACCTCCTGGGTTCAAGCGATTCTCCTGCCTCAGCCTCCCGAGTAGCTGGTATTACAGGTGCCTGCCACCGCCCCTGGCTAATTTTTGAATTTTTTAGTAGAGACAGGGTTTCACCATCTTGGCCAGGCATCTCGAACTCCTGGCCTTGTGATCCACCCACTTCAGCCTCCCAAAGTGCTGGGATTACAGGCAGGGCCGAAGACCTTTTTCTTTTTTTTTCCCCTTTTTTAAGTGCTGGCCGAAGACCTTTTTTTTTTCTTTTCCTGGCCGAAGACCTTTTTTTTTTTCTTCCTTTTAGTGCTACACTAAAAGGAAGAGGGTCCTAGCACCCTCTTTAACACAGGAAAGTGCTCCATATTCTGAGGCCTGGGAGGGAGTCCACAAATAAAAAGACTTTGAATTGTCTCTGGGTTTTGTTGTTGTGTGTGTTGTCGTTGTTGTTTGTTGTTTGGTTTTTTGCCTTTGTTCTTTTTGTTGATCTTTTTTCTCCCTGCTTCTTCAGGTTCCCCAAGGAAACAACTGTTTCTCCCCACTCCACAGCTGATCCTCCGACATCATACTCAATTCCCTGCCTGTGCCCGGGCGTGGCACCTGTGCTACCTTTAAGTATGGCTGGCTGTAAACTCTTATCCTGTCTCCCTAGGGAGTGGTGCAGGGGAACTTTGGGGGAGGCTTCCTGGGGCTCGGAGTTGATATGCTAATTAAGTGGCTTGGTCCCCACCCACTGCCTCACCCCCCTCCTTCTGTGCCTCTGACAGCCAGCTCCTCCCACAGACTGCGTAGAAAGGGAGCTGAATTCTTGAGAGCCTTAAATGCCTAAATCTGCACTCTCTCCATGGCAGAGTCTGGGAGTGAGATCCTGCAGCCACATCCAGTGTGGGAGCTGTGTGTGTATGTACACTGTCAGTTTCAGGGTCTAAGCCATATTCTCCATTGAAAGTCATAGTATATAATTAAGGAATCTCAGCTGGGTTCAGTGGCTCACACCTGTGATCCCACCACTTTTGGAGGCTGAGACAGGTGGATCAACTGATGTCAGGACTCCGAGACCTGCCTGACCAACATGGTGAAACCCTGTCTCTACTAAAAATGCAATAATTAGCTGGGTGTGGTGGCAGATGCCTGTAATCCCTGCTACTCTGGAGGCTGGGGTAGGAGAATCGCTTCAACCCAAGATATGCAGAGAGGCGGAGGTTGCAGTGAGCCGAGATCACACCATTGCACTCCAGCCTGGGCGTCAGAGCAAGACTCTGTCTCAGAAAAATAAATAAATAAATAAATAAATATAAAATAATTAAGGAATCTCACTTCCTGGACCTGCTGAAAGCATCTACCTTGTTGAAGCTACTTCTGAACAGGACAATAATGACAATCTCAAAGATGATACTACGATCTCTGCAGTAAGTACCGTTGACATCATTTTACAGATGAGAAAACTCAGGTTTCTTTCCCAAGTCACCAGTGGGCTCTTTTTCAGCTCTGGTCCCTTGCACTTGGTTATTTCCTCTGCCTGGAACTCTCCTCCCCAGGCTCTTCTGCAGCTGAGTCATTCTCATCTTCTCATTCTTCATGGCTCAGCTCAAATGTCACCTCCTCCGAGAAGCTGTCCCTGACCATCCTCTTCAGCAGCTCCCCACCACTCTTAGTTTTTCTCTATCAAATCACTCCATTTCATTCTCAAAACTCAAGACAATCTGTGTTGTTGTTTGTTCATCTGTCTGCCTGATTAGAGCATGTCTTTCCCCACCAGAACATATGCTCCTTAAGGACAGGGATCTACTCTGTCTTATTCGCTTCCAAATCCCAGGTTAGACTAGCGCTCAATAAATGAAGCTTTTCACTGGCTCCTACTGGTCCAAGTATTTTGTGCCTTCCTCTGTGGCACTGTTCACTGCCTTGGTGTGATTCTCATCACGCTGTAGGCCATGCTGGAAATATTTGTATGCCCCTTGGTTAAACTGGCCCCAGGTGCCATTGTGTACCAGGAGTTTGAGAAGCTACAAATGAACTAAATGGTCTCTGTAGCATGGGGGTGAGCTACATCCCCTGGACGACAAACTGGACACGTAGTGTGTCTGCAAAGGTAAGCCATTATTAGGTTGGTGCAAAAGTACTTGCAGTTTTTTGCCATTGAAAGTAATGACCGAAACCGCAATTACTTTTGCACCAACCTAATATTTGAAGATTGATAATGCCAAAAATTTGCAAAGCCAAAAGGGAAATACCCAGCAGAGCAAACAATGTCAAGGGGAGACATGTGCTTGGGAGCTATCTGTTTCTGCTCACCATTGAATCCCCGTATTTGGCATATTGCAATGCATCTGGCCAAACTCGTTGCCTGGGACAGGAAGCGTTCTGTACATAATCAAGACAATTAATATTAGTTTAATTGATTTACATATATGTGTGCCTACAAATATACACATGTGCGTATGTATATACGGAAGTGCATTTATGCACAGATCTCTGCCAAATCAGCATATGGGAAACTGTGTAATATACGTAAGAATATAAAACAAGAGAAGAGTCAACTGAAAACTGCTCCATTGTTAAATTCTCCCTCCAGTTAATCTTGGAAAATAAACTGTCCACATCTCAACAGGATGCTATCTGGATTTTGGCTTGTAGTCACCATGGAATATCCATCACACTCTCTCCCCATTTTCTTCCTATGTCTCTGGCCAGGCTTTTAAAATCTTTGCAAATCCCTCTTTATCTGCCTGTTTCTCAAAGGGTGATGTTTCTGGTAACCTCTAGCCTCCTTGGCATACACACCCTCCCTGGTAGGTTACATCACTCCCATGGCCTTGGTTACCTTCTACATGCCCACATATCCCTGATACAGATCATGAACCCAAATCATTCCCCAGAGCACCAGTCCTGAACAGATCACAACCACCCACAGTCATCTCGACATACAGGAAGTCTCATCATGGCATGGTTCTCTCCTTGGGGAGACCTACTTCAGCATAACCTTTTTCTAACCCTGGCCCCTCTTTGTCTCCCCACAGCCACTTGTTTCTGGAGTTTCTAGGTATTGCAAAACAGTTCAAGCTCTCCTACTGTTACAGTCTTGCCCATGTACCACAATGTAGCAGTCTCTCATTGTAAGGCATCACCCAGAGTTCTTTGTCTCACGACCAAGAGAGTTAAGGAGTGTGAACTCAAAGGGTGAGGTTGGAGTAAAAATTTAATAAGAGAAAGAAGAAAGCTCTCTGCCAAGGACAGGGGTCCTGGAAGTGGGTTGACATTTTTACAGTTGAATGCAAAAAGCTTTTATAGGAAACTGATGAGGGCTGGGTGTCTTATTTGCATAAGGCGTGAATTTCTGGTAGCTCCACCCTCCTAGTGCACAGATGGGCCCTGAGTTACTCCATATTGCTTTGTTCCCCTTACTGCGCATGTGTCAGGGGACAGAATTTTCCATTGTGGGCATGCCTGTGTAGCCTTTCCTATCTGTGCGACTGTGGGCATGTCTCAGGCAAGCCCCCCTATGCAAGTTCTTTTATCTGTGCCTGCAGGCTGTTCTTTTGTTTGAAAGGATTCAACCAAAGTCCCACCCTAACTGCCTGCCTGACCATTTTTCTACCTTCTAAGTGTTCACTTGGCTCATGGGAATTTCATGCATTTTCAGCACCCATAAGGCTGCTCAACTCTGCTCCTCTCCCCTACTCATATAGTTAGAGGCGTTGGATTAATCAGGCTACTCCTTTAGCAAACGTTCAACTGGGAAAGGAGGTTCCAGGCTCATCACCTGGCACTCCCAGCCCCAGCTCTCTGAATAAGGGGGCAGTGGAGGAAAAGGCTCAGCACTCTACCCTTCCCAGTGCTTGATATTCGACAGTTCTTTGTCGTCAATTAGAGGTCTGCACACCAACTTCATAGCAGTAGGAAAAGTCTTGTCACAATCTCCCTCCCCACTCCCCAGCACCTAATTAAGTTTTCACAACTTAGCAAAAGCTAATCATCTATGGGTATATTGGTCCGTTTTCACACTGCTGATAAAGACATACTCAAGACTGGGCAATTTACACAAGAAAGATGTTTAATTGGATTTATAGTTCCACGTGGCTGGTGAAGCCTCACAATCACGGCGGAAGGCAAGGAGGAGCAAGTTGTGTCTTACGTGAATGGCAGCAGGCAAAGAAAGAGAGCTTGTGCAGGAGAACTCTTCGTTATAAAACCATCAGATCTCATGAGGCTTATTCACTGTCACGAGAACAGTATGGAAGAAACTGCCCCCCATGATTCAATTATCTCCTACTGGGCCCCTCCCATAACACATGGGAATTTTGGGACTACAATTCAAGATAGGATTTGGGTGGGGACACAGAGCCAAACCATATCAATAGGCAAGTCTCCTTCCAAAATTCCCATTATTCAAATATAATTTCCAAGCTATTCTTGCCTTCCTGGCTCCATTTGTTGTGTGTAGAGCTTTCTGATGAGACCAGTGTCTCCCATCCTCCTGCCTTAGTCCCCTTCCAATTCATTCTCCACTCTCACTGGAGCTCCTCTGATCCTCCCCTCCTCACCTTCATTCTGTTTAACTGTGGAAGTAGAACATAATTGCAATTCAAATAATAGAAAAATGTAAAAGTAAAAGCCCTCCTCTTCAATAGCATCTACTCAGCATTAGCATTAATAAATGTTAAGCATGTATCAATTGGTGTAAACTTTACATATTAATCCAGAATTTGGGGAAAAAAATTCCAAACTGTAGGAAATGATATAAAATGAAAAGTAAGGTCTTCCCTCTTTCCCTCTCCTTCCAACTCACTTTTCAGAAGTAACTTCTAACAATCATTTATTGCATAATCTTCATAAAATTCTTTTGCATATACATACAGGTACATGTATGACTGTGCATATACACGTAAATGCATAGTCCTCCTTCCCCCCACACACACATATGGAATTATATTATTATGTCTTGCTTTTTTCACTTGACAATAAATCTTGGTGACTTTTCGTGTGAGCACAAATAGATCCTGCTCCATTTTTTAATGATAACACCATCAGCTTTTGGGTCAATGTACTGCAATTTATTTAATCAGTCATCTTTGATGGCTACCTAGCTGGTAAAATGCAACATCAAATACACCAGTTGTGATGGTTAGTTTCATATGTCAACTTGTCTAAGCTATAGTACCCAGTTATTGAATCAAACACAAACCTGGGTGTTGCTGTGCAGGTATTTTGCAGGTGGAGTTAACATCTATAATCAGTTGACTTTAAGTAAAACAACTTGCATTCGACACTGTGGGTTAGCCTCATCCAATCAGTTGAAGACCTTATGACCAAAACTAACATTTCCCAGAGAAGAGATTTCTGCTTCAAGACTGCAGCATCTGCACTTTATGCAAATAATTAGGTCAAGTATAAGACTAAAACCTATTTTGCAAATAAATTTATCCTACTGTGATTTGTTTTTCATAGAAATGAAAACTAGAGAGGAAAAATAATGTTTCAGAAAAACTAGAGTACACCTGTTAATAGATTCCAGCCTTGTCCATTGTTTTTGAGCCTCTGCTAATGACCCAATATCTGATTGATTCTTGGAATCATTAACCTGGATCCCTCAAGGGTTCAGGTCAATTCTACAAAGACATTCACTTCTTACGTTAGGGCTCTCATAATCTGCTGTTCTCTTCAGTGCTCTACTAAAGCTGGGATAAGAGCACCAATGTTTTTGTTATGCAGACCTTGGAGCCCTCGAATACACAGAGACAACTGCAAAACAATTTCATTCCTCTGACCCTAGAGGCAACCCCTACCAATGACATCCCTTGTCAGCAGGAAGAAATTAGAGCAATCCCTCAGCCTTTTCCTATCTCGGTAGCTCACACCACAGGGTTGAGGTGTGCTAAAACCCAAGGGTGGGGCATTGAAACCACCTTTCCAAAATGATAACGATAAGAGAAATCTGACATAGTCGATTCCATCTTGTGTCAGGCCTCTGAGCCCAAGCTAAGCCATCATATCCCCTGTGACCTGCAGGTATACATCCAGATGACCTGAAGCAACTGAAGATCCACAAAAGAAGTGAAAAGAGCTTTAACTGATGACATTCCACCATTGTGATTTGTTTCTGCCCCACCCTAACTGATCAAAGTACTTTGTAATCTCCCCCACCCTTAAGAAGGTTCTTTGCAATTCTCCCCACCCTTGAGAATGTACTTTGTGAGATCCACCCCCTGCCTGCAAAATATTGCTCCTAACTCCACCGCCTATCCCAAAACCTATAAGAACTAATGATAATCCCACCACCCTTTGCTGACTCCTTTTTTGGACTCAGCCTGCCTGCACCCAGGTGAAATAAACAGCCTTGTTGCTCACACAAAGCCTGTTTGGTGGTCTCTTCACACGGACGCGTGAGACATCTTGCTTCTAAACTCCAAGCTGATTTTGGTCACTCCTGGGCATAGGCCAAGCTAACTTTGAGAGGAATTTAGTTTATAATTTAACATTAAAGATGATAATAGCCCTTCCTCAAACCAAATTACCTTTGTAAAAATAAGGAGAGGGCACAAGATTAAAATTAAGAGAGGGGCTTGAATTCTGCTAAGATGTAGGTGTTGTTAAATGATAATCAACCCTTGTTCCAGAGGTCACAACATTTATGACTTCCCCAGTTACTCCTGTAGATAACATCACTATTTTAGAACCTAAGATTAGCCTTTTGGAATTTTTTTTCAGACTTTTGCATTTCTCATGACCCGCTGACTCCAGCTAGACCCATGACTCAGCAAGTCCTGTGGCCCCCACCCAGAAGCTGACTCAGCACACCAGGACTGTCCTCCACACCCCTGTGGCTTCATCCCCAAGCAATCAACATTCTCCATTCCCTAGCCGCCTGCTCACTGAACTATCCTTGAAAAACCCTAACCTCTGAGCCTTCACAGAAGCTGATTTAAGTAATAATTCCATCTCCTGTGTGGTGAGCTTCACAGAAATTAAACCCTTTCTTTACTAGAAAAAAAAAAAAAGGCTGCAGCATCAACTCCTACCTGAGTTTCCAGGCTTCTAGTTTGCCTCACAAAAATTTCAGACTTGCCAGTCCCACAATTATATGAGCCAATTCCTTAAAATAAATCTCTTTATATGTGTATATAAATGTATACATATGCACATATAGAATGTATTCTATATGTGCCTGTAAATATACGTAATTATATATAAATATATATACAAATGTAAGATATATATGCATACATATTGTGATAGTTAATTTTAGGGGTCAACTTGACTGGATTGAGGGATGCCTCACTGACTAGTGAAGCCTTGTTCTGGGTGAGTCTATGAGGGTGTGTATTAGCCTGTTCTGATGCTGCTGATAAAGACATACCCGAGACTGGGCAATTTGCAAAGGAAAGAGGTTTAATGGAGAACTCACAGTTCCATGTGGCTGGGGAAGCCTCACAATCACGGCAGAAGGCAAGGAGAGGCAAGTTACGTCTTACAAGGATGGCAGCAGGCAAAGAGAGAGCTTGTGTAGGAAAACATTTGTTAAAGTTAAACTTCTTTTAAATTGGTGTTTAAAGCCATCCGATCTCATGAGACTCATTCACTGTCATGAGAACAGCACAGCAAACACCCTCCCCCATAATTCAATCACCTCCCACCAGGTTCCTCCCATGACATGTGGGAATTGTGGGAGTTACATTTCAAGATGAGATTTGGGTGGGGCCAGAGCCAAACCATATCAGGGTGTTTCCAGAGGAGACTGATGTGGGAGTCCATGGACTGGGAGAGGAAGACTGCACTCACTGGGAGTGGCCACTATCCAATGGGCTGGGCACCTGGCTAGGACAAAGCAGGCAGAAGAAGGGGAATTTTCTCTCCCTCTGCTTTCTCTCTCCCTTCTGGAGCTGGATGTTTTTTCTCCTCCTGCCCTTGGACGTCAGACTCCAGGTTCTTAGGCTTCTGGACTCTGGGACTCACACCAGCAGTCTCCTGGGGGCTCTCAGGCCTGACTGGGAGCTTCACTGCTGGCTTCCCTGGTTCTGAGGCTCCTAGGTTCCGACTGAGCCATGCTACCAGCTTTGAGCCACACTGGGGCTTCCCTGGTTCTCCAGCTTGCAGACACCTATAGGGGGTCTTTCTCCTGAACCCTGACCAGGGCACATAGGTTATATCCTACCGATTCCATTTCTGGGGAACTCCAACTGATAAGTCAGTCCTTGGACACTCCTCACATTACCTGCTCATTTCAAAGTCCCCCCATTTGTTCTCAGGATGAAGCCTTCCTGGGACACAGAACTTCCTGATCCAGGCTTGCCTTCCCCTCCCAACTCTTTCTCCCACCTGCCCACCTTGCCTTTCCTAATGCAGCCCCACCTAAGAGCTTGGCACTCACCAATACACAGAGTTTTCCTTGCCTCACTTCACAGCCTTTCCTGTATGACACTTTTCCCACTAACCCCTGCTGTTCCTCCGGTCTTCTCTGGGATTTCACCTCCTTTAAGAAACCTTGCCTGGGCCGGGCATGATGGCTCACACCTGTAACCCCAGCATTTTGGGAGGCCAAGGTGAAAAGATCACCTGAGGTCACGAGTTCGAGACCAGCCTGGCCAACATGGTGAAACCCTGTCTCTACAAAAATACAAAAATTAGCCTGGTGTGGTGGTACATGCCTGTAATCCCAGCTACTTGGGCGACTGAGGCAGGAGAATCACTTGAACCCGGGAGGTGGAGGTTACAGTGAGCCGAGATTGTGCCACTGCACTCCAGCCTGGGTGACAGAGCAAGATGCTGCCCCCTCCCCCCCAAAAAAAAACCCTTGCCTGGCCCTCCAAGATTGGCTTAAGTGACCTTCCTCTGAAGCCCCAAGTCCCCAGTAATTGCTACAAGAGACTTGGTACTCTGCAACAGACATCGATATAGTGATCATGAAGTACTGGACCACCAGTCTAACAATAAAATACATTTATGGGAACAACAGGACAATATGTTTGAAACCAAGACTATTTCAGAAGATTGGGGATATTTATTTGTTCTCCATGAATAATGAGGGAAATAAATATTGTTCCATAAACATTTATTAGACACCTACAAAGTTCCAGGGGCTGAAATGTTACTGATAAAGAGATGAGCAAGACACATTCAAGAGGAAAATGTGGATAAATGCCAAGCTGCTTCTTGGATGTGGACATGGGAGCCTGACTCCAGAGAAATCTGGATCATAAGCGCTAACACTTAGTGAGCACTTACTAAGCGCTGGCTCTTCTAAGCATTTCAGTGCCTTAATTCATTGATGTAATCCTCTCAAAAGTTCTGTGACATGGTATCTCCAAGGATTTGGATGCATTTGTTTTCTCAGGACCAGGGAGGAGCAAGGCAAGCGTGAGGTAGGTCTCAGCTGGAGGCAGCTCCAGTCTGGTCCCACAGGGAGCTCTGGCGCATGAACCACATCACAAAGTTAGTCTCACCATAAGGCAAAGGTAAGTCTGACTTGGAGGCCCTGTTCATCAGCCATTGGCCTCTGGCTGCCTCTGGGATTCAAAGAGGAATGGACATAACTTCTTAGGTGGGGAACACTTATTCAACCTAAGACAATTTTTTGGAGAAGGGGCAGCAACAAGCTGCCAGGAATAGTCCTCGAAGCAGCCAGAGGATGAATACAGAGTGACCCCAGCATCTACAACAAGGAGGGACTACTACTGGCATCTCGGTGTTACCAAAGAGGAAACTGAGGCCTAGGGAGGTGATGAAATGAACCCATGCCCACAGCTGGAAGTGAAGCCACCGAGGTCTGCTGGAGCCACTGCAGGTCTCACTGGTTCCTGAAAGTCATAGCTATGTCTTTGCCCAGAGTTTACTCTCAAAAATATAGGAGACTCAGGAGTTCTGGTCTCTGGAGGAAAGGTAGATAGAGAGTAAGTCCTCATTTAAACAGATGACCTTTCTGAACTTGCCAGAGGCAGAGCTGCTGAGTGAGTCTCATTGGAAAAGGGAACGGATGAAAAAGGATAGGGCTGCAGGCTCTTCACACATGGAATTTAAAGCCAAGCTCCAGAGCCACATCTGGATTCTGTAAAGTCAAAAACAGCCATGCCTGGAGACTCAGTGCCCCACATTTAGTGTGGTGCCCTAGGAAGGGCTCAGCCCCTGTGGTTCATGTGGCAAGGATGGTGTTCACTAGGCCACCTACCGGCTGTTTGACTTTGGGCATGTTACTACATGTCTCTGTGCCTCCGTTTACTTATCTGTAAAATGAGATAACAATAGTCCCAATCCTCTGGGGATGTAGTGAGAGTTGAATGAGTTGGTGTTCATAAAGCATTTAGAACCATGCCTGGAACGTAGTAAGCATTTCATTTGTGTTTGTTAAACACACACACACACACACACACACACACACACACACACACAAAACAAGGATTTGTTGAATAAATGAAAGAATGAATGCAGCCTGGCAGACCTGGGTTCAAATCCCAGCACTGTGTTTTGTATATGCTATGTGACCTAAACCCTTGATACTACAGCATAGCCTGCAGCCCAGCAACTGCCCTGGGAGCAGAATCTCAGGCCTCAGCCCAGA
>NW_012109264.1:703949-705701 GCF_000951045.1 Mandrillus leucophaeus
TGAGCCTGAGAGGTAGAGGCTGCAATGAGCCATGATCACGCCACTGCACTCCACCCTGGGCAACAGAGCAAGAGTCTGTCTCAAAAAAATTAATAAATAAAAGGAGGAGGGAAGGTGTCCTAGGCTGGGCAAAACTGTACAAGGCATGAGGTTGGAATGTGGGGGAGGTGTTCAGAGCTCCACACCTTTGGTGGTGCAGTACTTACTGCTTGGAATGCCCTTCCTACTCTACCTCCAACTCACAGGCTCGGTCCAATCCTTAAGATCCAACCCTCCTATAATCACCTCTCTTAATCTATCCAGGTGGAGATAAATGCTCCTTTCTCTGTTGTGCAGGAGCATTTGAGAATAGGTGGCAAAGGATACATGGCAGGGCCATTTATTTATTCATTGCTCTTTTCCCCACAAGACTATTGACACAAAAACTATATGCTCAGGTTCTAGCCTGGCCCTTCACCTGTTGTGGATGCTCAGTAAATGTTTGCAGATGAAATGAATGAACACACAACTTGGTTTTTGTTAGAGAAGGAATGTCACCCTGCCACCCAGGCTACATTGCAATGGCATGATCATAGGTCACTGCGTCTGAATTCCTGGGCTCAAGCAATCCTCCGACCTCAGCCTCCCAAGTAGGTGGGACTACAGGTGTGTGCCATTACACTCAGCTAACATTTTTCTTTTTTTTTTTAAGAGATGGGATCTCACCATGTTGCTCAGGCTGGTCTCAAACTCCTGGCTTCAAGTGATCCTCCCATTTCTTATATCTCATAATTCAGTATAGCCCAGTAGATAGGGGTTGACTCAAAGAGCAATTGGAATATCTAAGAGCTCGGGGCCAAAGGATTCATATAGGCTCACATTATTATATTATAGAGAATGGAAAAACTTCAGAGCCGTTAAGCAACATAGACACTGTAACACAGGTAGTTCAAATGACAGCTAGACCCCAACTCTGCTCTCAGATTTTTCTCTTTTCTTTTCAATGTTTTAATTATATTTTTACAAAGTGACATATACCCATGGTTTAAAAAATCAAATATTGCAAAATTATGTACGGTATTATTAAATTCTCCTCCTCTTCCCTGATCCTCAGTCCCCAGTTTCTTTCTTATAAGAAGTTCATTGCTATTGTTAATATGTATACACATTTATATACACTGTATATATACATGTCTACAGACGTTCTATGAGCATCTATTCACATATATGATGTTTACCTCCTCTTACACTAACAGTAGTAAACATAGAACAGAATTTTTCAAGCTGTTGATTGTGATGCATTAACAGGTTGCAAAGTTCACTATAGGTGTGATCTTGTTTGTTTGTTTTGTTTTGTTTTAATGAAAAAGAATGGTATGGGATGGAATGGATTAGAGTACATCCACATAAAAGATCAAGCATTGTTTCATAAAACTTGCTTCAGATGTTTTTAATCAAGCTAATTGAGATATAATTTACATATAATAAAAATTCACCCTTTTAAATAAAGTATAAAATGTGATGAGTTTTAACAAATGTATTCAGATGTGTAACCACAATCACAACTGAGATATAGGACATTTCCATGACTCCAGAAAGCTCCCCAGTGCCCTTGAAAGTCAATCCCTTCCCCCTCATCTTCAGTCCTGGTAGCTACTGATTTGCCTCTGTCACTAGAGTACTGCTTGTTATATTTATATAACAAGTGAAAAATACATATATCTTATAGATGGTATATAAGATATATACTATATTATATACAATCTTATAATA
>NW_012109264.1:711811-713730 GCF_000951045.1 Mandrillus leucophaeus
GGGCAAGAGGTGGGCACATTGAAGGTGGAGATGACAGCCCTCATGCCCAATGCTGTGGGAGAGGAAGTCCCTCACTTCCTGTGTCTGTGCTATAGGAGAGTAAGTTAGGCCCATGGATTCCTCAGGATGCACACTTCCAGGTTTGATGTGCATGACCTAAGACCACCAGAAGTGCCACCCATCACTCTGCCTTGCTCTCCCATCCTCTCAGTAGAGGGGTTTGATGGGCTTCAGGTTGCTTGGGACCCACACAGCCCTGAGCAGGTGCATGGCTTTCTCTCTGTGGGAGTCTCTTGTGCTCCGTGGAGAATAAGGCCAGAGTAAGGGGAGACAACCTTCTGAAACATGGGCCTCCTAATTGATCCTTGAGTCTTAGTTTTGACCCCCCAACCCATGCTCCATACTGACCCCAGACTCAACTTTTGAAGCAGGTCTGACTGTCAACTCTGCTCCTCATCTCCCTTCAGTGGCTCACCATTGCCTCTGGATCAAGTTCACACCATTTATCCTGGCCCACCAGCTCCTTCCCAGCCTGACCTTAACCTAACTCCCCAGCCTCTCTCCCTCTTTGACCTCACTGAGACCTTTCTGGCCATGCTTCTTCAGGGCTATGGCCCTCCAAAGGACAAGATTTGATGAGCAAGGAGGACGGGAGGCCAGGTGTAGTGGCTCACCCCTACATTCCCATCACGTTGGGAGGCCAAGGCAGGAGGATTGCTAGAGCCTAAGAGTTCAAGAACTGCCTGGACAACATAGTGAGACCACATCTCTACAAAAAAAATAATAACCAGGTGTGATGGTGTGCACCTGCAGTCCCAGCCACTCAGGCAGCTGAGGTGGGAGGTTCATATGAGCCTGAGAGGTAGAGGCTGCAATGAGCCATGATCACGCCACTGCACTCCACCCTGGGCAACAGAGCAAGAGTCTGTCTCAAAAAAATTAATAAATAAAAGGAGGAGGGAAGGTGTCCTAGGCTGGGCAAAACTGTACAAGGCATGAGGTTGGAATGTGGGGGAGGTGTTCAGAGCTCCACACCTTTGGTGGTGCAGTACTTACTGCTTGGAATGCCCTTCCTACTCTACCTCCAACTCACAGGCTTGGTCCAATCCTTAAGATCCAACCCTCCTATAATCACCTCTCTTAATCTATCCAGGTGGAGATAAATGCTCCTTTCTCTGTTGTGCAGGAGCATTTGAGAATAGGTGGCAAAGGATACATGGCAGGGCCATTTATTTATTCATTGCTCTTTTCCCCACAAGACTATTGACACAAAAACTATATGCTCAGGTTCTAGCCTGGCCCTTCACCTGTTGTGGATGCTCAGTAAATGTTTGCAGATGAAATGAATGAACACACAACTTGGTTTTTGTTAGAGAAGGAATGTCACCCTGCCACCCAGGCTACATTGCAATGGCATGATCATAGGTCACTGCGTCTGAATTCCTGGGCTCAAGCAATCCTCCGACCTCAGCCTCCCAAGTAGGTGGGACTACAGGTGTGTGCCATTACACTCAGCTAACATTTTTCTTTTTTTTTTTAAGAGATGGGATCTCACCATGTTGCTCAGGCTGGTCTCAAACTCCTGGCTTCAAGTGATCCTCCCATTTCTTATATCTCATAATTCAGTATAGCCCAGTAGATAGGGGTTGACTCAAAGAGCAATTGGAATATCTAAGAGCTCGGGGCCAAAGGATTCATATAGGCTCACATTATTATATTATAGAGAATGGAAAAACTTCAGAGCCGTTAAGCAACATAGACACTGTAACACAGGTAGTTCAAATGACAGCTAGACCCCAACTCTGCTCTCAGATTTTTCTCTTTTCTTTTCAATGTTTTAATTATATTTTTACAAAGTGACATATACCCATGGTTTAAAAAATCAAATATTGCAAAATTATGTACGGTATTATTAAATT
>NW_012109264.1:718013-736842 GCF_000951045.1 Mandrillus leucophaeus
AAAAAACAAGTTAAAAAATAGACTATATATATTCCATAATGGCAGAGATTTTTTTTTTTTTGAGACAGAGTCTCACTCTGTCACCAGGCTGGAGTGCAATGGTGCTATCTCGGCTCACTGCAACCTCCGCCTCCCTGGTTCAAGTGATTCTCCTGCCTCAGCCTCCCGAGTAGCTGGGATTACAGGTGCACGCCACCATGCCCAGCTAATTTTTTTGTATTTTTAGTAGAGATGGGGTTTCACCATGTTGGCCAGGATGGGCTCGATCTCTTGACCTCATGATCCGCCCCCCTCGGCCTCCCAAAGTGCTGGGATTACAGGCTTCAGCCACTGCGCAAGGCCCTAGCAGAGATTTTTTTAATCTATTTTTTCACTTTTGTCTCTTCAGTGCGTAATTTGTATCTAACAACATAGTAGTTACTAAATATTTGTCAGAAAAAAATGAATGAATGCACCAATTCGTGATGTGAAATATAATTCTTATGGTGGGTTAGGATCAAAAAAGTTTGAAAGCTCCAGCTGTAGTTGACGCCTCAGAGTTAGTATGTTTGAGAGCTTGCTCCATGTCATTATAAAGCTACCACATTGCTTTTAAAGGCTACAGAGCATTTCAAGGTGAGAGTGAATCATACTTTAAGTGGCCCTCTGTTGTTATGTTATCTCCAACCTTTTTACTAATAATATCCTTATACGTATGTCATTAAGCACATGTGTTAATGTAGGTGTAGGATAAATTCTTAGAAGTGATACTGCCCAGTTGGGATATGTGCATTTTTTTATTTTGAGAGACATTGCCTTAATGGCCCTGTGAAAGCTTACACCAATTTGTACTCCCACAATGACAGAGAAACTTGGTTTTTCTACCCTTAACCATGTGTCATCAAATGTCTTTATTTTTGCCCATTTAATAAATAAATATGGTATCTTACAAAAATTTTGCATTTTTTAGCAGTGAGTGAGCACCTTTCATATGTTTAAAGACCACTGTTATTTATTTTCATATGAACTTAGAACTCTCTGTTCATGTCCTTCGTTTTTCTTTTGACCAGTTAGTCTTTTTCGTTATTCCTCTGTAGAGGTATTGAAGGAAATTAGGCCTTTGTATCTCACATGTTGGAAACATTTTTTTTCCAACTAAGTTTGTTGCTTATCTTTTGACTTTAAAGTAATTTTTGGAATGCAGAAAATTTTAATTTTATGACATCATAATATTGATTGTTACCAATTTTCTTTTCTTATATGGATTCTGAAGTTTGTATCATGTTTAAGAAGACAAAGTTCCTCCTCCATTTGGATATTATTTAAATAAGATCTCCCATGTTTTCTTTTAATACTTTTGTGGATTTTTTTAAAAATTTAAATCTTTGCTCCATCTGGAACTTATTTTGGTATAAGGAACGAAGAAGAGATCTAAACTCTGTGTTAGATGGCTACCATTTGTCTAAACATAACACCATTTATTAAATAATCTCCTTTTCTCCCACTGATTTGAAATGTACTCTTCATCACAAACTAAATTTCTCTGCATACTTTGGTTTATGTCTGGCTCTCCACATTGTTTTCTTGGTCTCTGTATCTATCTATTCAGGTACCATTATCAAGCTACTTAATTTCTTTTAGCTTTTTAATATAATATCCTCCAGGCCTAGATTACTGTTGATTTTTCAGAATTTATATGGTTATGCTCATCTGTTTCTTTTTTCATATCAACTTTAGCATATCTAATTTTTTAAGCCTATCTCCTAAATGAGATTATGCTTTCTTTTCTTTTTTTTTTTTTTTTTTTTTAGACAGACTCTCATTCTGTCACCCAGGCTAGAGTACATGGCACGATCTCAGCTCACTACAACCTCTGTCTCCCAGGTTCAAGCAATTCTCCTGCCTCAGCCTCCCGAGTAGCTGGGATTACAGGCACCTGCCACCACGCCTGGCTAATTTTTGTACTTTTAGTAGAGACGGGATTTCACCATGTTGGCCAGGTTGGCCTCAAACTCCTGACCTCAGGTGATCCGCCCGCCTCAGCCTCCCAAAGTGCTGAGATTACAGGCATTGGCCACCACGCTTGGCCAGATTATCCTAAATTTAAATATTAATGTAGGGACAATTGGCTTATGTAGCATGGAGCTTTGTGTCTTACAAATTTGTTTTTCCATTTTTTCCTTTATTTGTGTATATTCCTCAGAAACATCTTCGAATTTTCTTCATATGAAATACATCTTACACACAACTTGATAACTATATTTACAGGTATATGATCTGTTTGTAGCTATTGTAAATCCACTTTTTCCTTGTTTTATTCTTGTCTGCTTATGATGTTGGAAGATACTGATTTTGTTACCCAGATGCCCTACTGCATTCTATTGTTAGCAATGTTTTTAAATTGAATATCCTGGGTGTTGTGAGCATAGTCATATCTATATAGAATAAGTTTGCCTCCTCCTCGGTAATGTTCACATCTCTTATTTCTTTCTCCTTTCTAATCCCATCAGCTCTGCCTCATGACCATTATCTAGCAGTGATTGCGATCATGGACACATCATGTTCCTAACTTTAACGGGACGACTTCTGGGGTTTCATGATTTGGCACATGGTGTGTGTGTGTGTCCCATTATTTTCACAGCTGGCACAGAGAAAGGGAGGAAGCAGAAGGAGACAGAACAGACCGAGACAAATGAGCAATGCAAGTGAATTCTCTGCCTACAGCCCAGACAGCCTCAGACATGCATCTTCCTCCTCCCACCTCATCTTCCAAGCTCTAGGACAGTCTCCTTTCCCAGGATCTCCCCAGGCTTTAGATCTCTTCCTTCATTCAGTCACTGGAGCTCAGATTCTAGCCCCAGCCTTGCCACTGTGCTTCTGAGCCTCAGTTTCCTCATCTGCAAAGCAAGCTAATAATAACTACTCTGCCTACTTCCTGGGATGGGTGTGAAAACTACTTTTTGTAAATGACAATGCAACCATGAGAAGTTATCATTATGGAGGAAGTTTAGGCAGCTGATGGTCCTCCAGTCACACAAATTATACTTGTAATGATAACTTGGAGCTTTCTAACCAAGTGAATACAGAATAGAGTTATGCACAAGGAGAGAGCTGCTATAGGATCATTTTCTTTTAAACTGCATCCAGGGGTGATGCAACAGGCTCCCAGGACCTGCACGAAACTACAGTCCTGTCGTCCCGGCTCTCAGCCCCTGAAGCAAAGCCCTGCACTTCCCAGGAAAGGAAAATAAATGGTAATGGCATTTCTGACTGACATGCCAGGGACTTGGAGGACAGAACTGCTTTTTTGCAGGTCAGGCTGGCTGAGAACCTCGACAGCCGTGGGCAAACACTCACAGCAGCCAGCGTCAAGTCAGCCCGCCACTGCCAATCGGGCAGCCCAACTCCGCAACTAGATACCTGCAGGGCAAGAGACCAGGTCGTAAAATCTAGGCAGCCACTTCCAATATCCAAAACCACTTCTTAAAATGCAATAACAACAAATTAGAAAAAATTGTTGGGGGGAAAAAGACGCCTACCAGAATTTTGAGTGTTTAGGACACCGATCTTAAGCACATGAATAAGAAGGTCATCAAGATCGTCAACAAATAAATGGGCAAGGACAGGAGCAATTTCCAGAAGAGACAGCCAAGAAACACACAAGGTTTTTGCCTACCCTCTCTCTACTTATTTATTGCTTCTCAGGGTTCTGCAAAGAACATTGATATTACCTTGGCAATCAGAAAAGGATTATTTTATTAATCTAGACAGTTATTTCGAAAAAGGTCTGAGGCTTCTTCCTTGCTGTTGTGTTCTACAACCAAACAGCCCCTGCTGTGCGCTTAAACATCAGAAACCTACAGCTGCTTGTCGCTTAGTCACTTAGATTAGGAGCCCTCCTCAGCACAGAGGGGAGGGAAGCGAGTTGGGGCATGTGAAGAAGCAGAAGATCCAGAATAATGAAGGAAAAGGATGGTAATGACGGGCCCAGGGTATACTGTCAGATGCCTAAGGTTTGCACACCAGCTCAGCTACTTAACAGCTGTGTGACCTTAATCAACATACTCAGGTTCCCACAGACTCATCATCTTGTCTGTAAACTTGGGGTAATAGTTTGTACCTTTCAGGATTGTGAGAAGTAACCGAGGTAGTGTGTGGAAAGGGATTGGTACTGTGCCTGCCACACAGTAAACATTAAACACATGTAAGATGCAAGTAGCACTTTTACCATTGGTAAAGAAGGAGTGCTCTTTGGGAGGCCGAGGTGGGCGGATCACGAGGTCAGGAGATGGAGACCATCCTGGCTAACACGGTGCAACCCCATCTCTACTAAAAATACAAAAAATTAGCCGGGCGTGGTGGCGGGTGCCTGTAGTCCCAGCTACTCGGGAGGCTGAGGCAGGAGAATGGCGTGAACCTGGGAGGGGGAGCTTGCAGCGAGCCGAGATTGCGCCACTGCACTCCAGCCTGGGCGACGGAGCGAGATTCCATCTCAAAAAAAAAAAAAAAAGAAGGAGTGCTCTGGAGTCTGGAGTAGTGGAAGGACCACTCCTGGATGGGAATTTAGTCCTAGTCTACGGGACTTACTGTGTGGCCTTGGGCAAGTCATGTCACTTCTGTGTCATAGATGAACTCTGAAGTCTCTTCCAACCGGACACTCTGAGTACTGTTCTTAGACCCTCCCTGCTGGCCTGCCCTTGGCTCCCAGCTAACTCTCCTAGCCACCGTCCTCACCCGGTCGGGACGCAGGTAACACGGTGTGCTGTGGAAATGCCGTACAACATCGCTGAGACTCCTTGCTGACGGGTCAGCCCTCGCTTCCTCAAGAAAGCTGACTTTTTGTTTGGGCCTCAGCCATTTCCATGGAGACAGGGGACACAGCAGAAGGGTTATTGAAAGTTCTTCCTCCAGGAAAGGCTCCTCCCTTCCCCAGGGAGCCCACACTCTAGTGACGCAGTTTCCTGGATCCACTGAAACCACGGGGACTTCCCATCCCAGCTGCCTCCGGGCTGTTCTGGGGAAACAGGGCCAGGCAGCCCCTTTGAGGTGACTCCCAGCCCTCTGCCCACACCCAGGCTCAGCTTGCACCCAGGCAGCTTCCATCTGGCTGCCTGCAGATTCCTTCTTTCCTACAGGTACCTGCTTGTTCTTGGGATGCAGGAGAAACTTTCCATCACTCCTGCTCTGGGAACCAAGCCTTTGGCAGCAGAGAGCCAAATCTTCTGAAGAAAGCCTGGAGCGGACTGTCTCTTCTCTTGGCAGAGTTCAGACTTGTGCCACACACAACCCTGCCACCCCCCACAAGGCAGGATGCATGCCCTGTGACTGGGTTGCTGATACTCCCACACACAGCCCCATGAGTTCCTTCCAATACTCCCCCACACAGCCCCACATTTAACTTCCCACTAGTGAAACACGCAACCCCGCCACCCCCACAAGGCAGGGCACATTCCCTGTGACTGGGCTTCCAATACTCCCACACACAACCCCACTAATGCCCTCCACATTCAACTTCCCACTACTGAAACACGCAACCCCGCCACTCCCCACAAGGCAGGGCACATGCCCTGTAACAGGGTTTCCAATACTCCCAATACTCCATCCCAACTCAGAAGTGACGTCTACCTAAGGCGAGTCCTCAAGGCAGCAGAGTCAATCTTGTTGGATGCTTTTCCTGCTTCTCCCTTTGGCACTTCTGGGCCCACCCTCAGTCCCCAGCCCCCTCCGCTGCCCAGGCCACTGCACGACCATGGGAAAGTCATGGGGATTGGAATCTTCAGTCCGAATAACGATCTGTCACTTACTATTTGAGTGATGTTAGACAAGCTACTTAATCACCTGTGCCTCTGTTTTTCTCATCTGTAAAATGGGAATAATAAAAACAGCCTCATAGAATTTTATGTATTCAACAAATGCTTACTGAGCTTACTTGAGTGCCCAGTGTTATTCTAAATGCTGGAGAAGCCACAGTGAGCAAAACACATCTGAATTCTTGCGAATTAACAGAGATGACGTTTGAAAAGCACCTTGTGGCCTTTCATCCCTAGGCACGATTATTTTGTATCACATCAACACTCTTTCAGAAAATAGCTATCACAACTGGATTAAAATGCAAACCAAAACACTAAAACCCAGTCTTTTGAAAAGCACAGAACAACAGCTTTTCAACTTTAATGTACTTTTTTTTTTTTGAGACGGAGTCTCGCTCTGTTGCCCAGGCTGGAGTGCAGTGGCCCGATCTCGGGTCACTGCAACCTGTGTCTCCTGGGTTCAAGCGATTCTCCTGCCTCAGCCTCCTAAGTAGCTGGGATCACAGGTGCATATCACCACGCCCAGCTAATTTTTGTATTTTTAGTAGAGATGCAGTTTCACCATATTGGCCAGGCTGGTCTCAAACTTCTGACCTCATGATCCACCCGCTTTGGCCTCCCAAAGTGCTGGGATTACAGGCATGAACCACCACACCTGGCCTCAACTTTAATGTACTTGAGAGAACTTGTTAAAACTGTTTCCCAGCTGGGCTCAGTGGCTCATGCCTGTAATTCGAGCATATAGGGAGGCCAAGGTGGGCGGATCGCTTGAGCCCAGGAGTTTGAGACCAGCCTGAGAAACATGGCAAAACCCCAACTCTACAAAAAATACAAAAATTACCTGGGTATGGTGACGCATACCTGTAGTTCCAGCTACTCGGGAGGCTGAGATGGGAGGAATCGCTTGAGCCTGGGAGGCAGGTGGAGGCTGCAGTGAGCTGAGATCATGCCACTGCACTCCAGCTTGGAAGACAGTGAGACTTTGTCTCAAAACAAAACAAACAAAAAAAATCCTGTTTCCTGGGCTGCATCCTCAGAGCTCCTGACTCAATTGGTCAAGTTTGGGCTCATTAATTTGCATTTCTACCAACCTCACAGATGATGCCAGTGTTCTAAGGACCACTCTTTGAATTACACTGGCAGAGGAGAACAATCAAGGTGCCCAGAACGTGAGGGGCAAAGGTGCTGGAGAGAAGGAAGTCTCTTGTGATGAGCCTGACATTCTGAATCTCTTCTGCCTTTGAGGCATCTACTGATTTGCAAGCCCTGCGAAGCCAAGAGACCAGGCTAAAAACAGCTACTAAGAGTTTTCACCAGTGTCATGGCTATGGAGATAGAGTTTGAGGAGCTAAGGTCCTTGAGAAAAAATAACTGCAAAGAAGCAAGCCCAACATTCTGCTCATCCTTTTCCTGGAGATACTTTTCAATTCCAACTCCTTCCTGTCCATGTCTGGTTCTGAGAGCTCTGTGAGAATCTATTTGCCTGGGGTGCACGTCCACCCACACACAACCTTCAAGCACAGGGTAGTTAATGCTACACCAGGCGAAATTTTGATTAATGGAAGACAGAAGCTGCTGGATAAATTGTACCCTTAGGTAGAGTCCTGAGACACAGCCTACATGGCTTCTTGAGGGCATAGTCCTGTGATCTGAGCAAAATGTTTCACTTAGCAGTGGCTAATATGAAATGATATCCATTGGTGTTCTTTTCATAATGCTAGTAGATTTCTAGTATGCTTGACACTACAGATTTTTCCTCACTACTATCATCATCAAAATCTACCTGTTTCTTTTCTTTTCTTTTTTGTTTTGAGACAGGGTCTAGCTCTGTTGCCCAGTCTGGAGTGCAGTGGTGCCATCATAGCTCACTGTAACCTCAAACTCCTGGACTCAAGTAATCCTCCTGCCTCAGCCTCCAGAGTAGCTGGGACTATCAGAGTGCACCACCATGCCCAGCTAATTAAAAAAAAAATTTGCAGATATGGGGTCTCACTATGTTGCCCAGGTTGGTCTTGAACTCCTGGGCTCAAGCAATCCTCCCACCCGGGCCTCCCAAAGCACTGAGATTACAGGCATAAGCCACCACATGCAGCCGATTTCTTAAAATAATATTAGCAAACATTTATTGAGAGCTTACTCTATTCTAATTAATGTTCTAAGTGCTTTGCACATACTAATCCATGGAATTTTCTCGATAATCCTAGTTGGTAGGCACCAGCATTACCCTCATTTTACGGATGGAAAAATAAAGGAACAAAGAGGTTTAGAAATGTTTCTGAGCTGATCAGAGTTGATCTGGGATTTCAGCCTGGGTACCCTTGCTGCGGACTCTGCCCTCTTGAACACTTACACAGCTTCGCAGAGCATCACTGCCTTAAATTACTGAAGAGAATCTGTTTAGGAAGAGTTTTCATGTGTATCCTATTACCTGTGCCTAAACAGTAATCCTGTAATATAAACATGAGGGCATAGTGCTGTCCCATTTTACAAGTGGGAAAATTGAAGCCCAGAGATTATTAGAAAACTTCCTGATACAGTTTGGATGTTGTCCTCTCCAAATCTCATGTGGAAATGTAATCTCCAATACTGGAGGTGGGGTCTGGTGGGAGGCGATTGGATCATGGGGGCAGATCACGAATGGTTTAGTACCATCCCCTTGATACTGTCATCACAATAGTGAATGGGTTCTCGAGAGATCTGGTGGTTTAAAAGTGTGAGGCACCTTCCCTTCTCTTGCTCCTGCTCTGACCACGTAATGTGCCTGCTCCCCCTTCGCCTTCCGCCATGATTGGAAGATTCCTGAAGCCTCCCCAGAAACTGAGCAGATGTTGGCATCATGTTTCCTGTGAAGCCTGCAGAACCATGAGCCAATTAAACCTCTTTTTCTTGTAAATTACCCAGTTTCAGGTATTCCTTTATAGCAATGCAAGAATAGATTAACACATTTCCCAACGTTTCCAAAACTAGCTAGCAGCAGAATCAATATCAGAAATTAAGCCTTAGAGTTAATTTAAAAAAACGTTATTACTCTGTGTCAGTCACTATGCTAAAAGCTTTATATACATCATTCATTTTAAGCCTTACAGCAATCCAATCCCATGAGGTAATTATTAGTTCCCCCATATTAAAGAGGAGAAAAGTAAAAATGCAGAGAGATTTGGCAAGGTCACAACTTGAAAAGATGACTTTTTTAGTACGCTTTATTGAGACATAATTCAAATACCATATAATTCACCCATTTACAATGTATAATTTGGCTGAGTGCAGTGGCTCATACCTGTAATACCAGCACTCTGGGAGGTCAAGGTGGGAGGAGTGCTTAAGCCTAAGAATTGAAGACCAGCCTGGACAATTTAGTGAGACCTCGTCTCTACACAAAGTAAGATAAAATAAATTAGCTGGGCAGGGTGGTGTGCATCTGTATTCCCAGCTACGTGGGAAGCTGTGGCAGAAGTATCACTTGAGCCCTGGAGACTGAGGCTGCAGTGAGCCATGATTGCACTACTGCACTCCAGCCTGAATGACAAAGCAAGTCCCTGTCTCAAAAATAAATAAAAAATAAATAAAATAAAAGATATAGTTTAATGGTTTCTAGCATATTGACAGAGTTTTGCAACCATACCATAATTAATTTTATAACACTTTTATCATCAGACCTGGAATTTGAACCCAGATCCATCCAGCTCCAAAGCTTATGCTCTTAATAACATTATATTATCACCAAAATCCAGGTCAGAGTGCCATCCATGGCACAACACTGTCTTTCAGAATGTAAGCCACCTTCCAAAGCCTGGGCATTGTCCCATGAGGCCCTGCCACGTGCTTTGGGATGTAGAAATCCCTGAGGATGATGACGATGGTGTGCAGACAGCACCTGAGACCCAAGTCCCTCACCCATCAGCAGACCTCAGAGACAGGGCCCCATCCAGGTGGACTGAGGTGAAGCTGAAAATAGAGAGAATAGGTCACGATGTGAGCAGGGGCCAAGGATGGTCCAAGCAGATGGCCCTGTCTTTAAATATTCAGTGGGTGATGAGACAGTGATCAAGAAGGGAGGTGGAGGGTGGATAAAATACTGATCTTATGCATTCATTCATTCATTCATTCATTTAATATGCACTTACTATTGAATTAGGTATTTTATTATCGTAACAGAAATACCTGCCATCAAGGAGCTCACAGTTCATGAGATAAACCAAGAACAAATTATTGTAATCCATTTAGTCATTCATTCCATAAATTTATTTTATTTATTTGTTTTTACTATTATTATTATTATTATTTGAGATGCAGTCTCACCCTGTCACCCAAGCTGGAGTGCAGTGGCACAATTTCAGCTCACTGCAGCCTCCACCTCCCAGGTTCAAGAAATTCCCCTGCCTCAACCCTCTACCTCAGCCTTCCAAGTAGCTGGGATTACAGGTGCACGCCACCACACCCAGCTAATTTTTGTATTTTTGGACGGGGTTTCACCATGTTGGCCAGGCTTGTCTCAAACTCCTGACCTCAGGTGATCCACCCGCCTCGGCGGCCTCCCAAAGTGCTGGGATTACAGGCGTGAGCCACCACACTCCGCCCATTCCATAAATTTATATTGAATATTATTATGTCAGACACTGTCCCAGGAGCTGTGGATCCAGTGATGATCAAGACTAGCACAATTGCCAGCTACCCCCAAATGCCATCTTGCACTCCTTTCATAGTAAGGCTGCATTTTCCAACCCCCCAGCACTGAGGAATAGCCAATAGGAAACAAAATGGCCAATAGTACTAGAAGTGACATGTGGCACTTCCAGGTTATGACTTTAAAGGGAAGGGCCTGGCCCTTCTTCCCCTACCTCTGTCTCCATTCCACTGCTGGCTGTGAGTATGGCAGCAAGCGATAATGTATCGGGCAATACCCAAAGCTGACAGACCCAAGAGAGGAGCCTGCATCCATGCTACTGTGGAATCTCCATCTCAGCCTTGAACTGCACACACCTGACTATTACATGAGGGCAAGAGGAGCCCGTCTCTGGTTTAAGCCACTGGTATACTGGTTTCTGCAGTGGAAGTCAGCTGTGCATTCTAACACAATAACAAACACAACTCCTCCTCCATAGGTGGGATATGGAGGGAATAAAAGAGCCCGTGCTTGAGAAGAATGAAGGAAAACAACGGGATTAATTAGCAGGCACGAGCCAGAATCAACTCACTTCCCAAGAAGAAACTCACAGAGCTTTCAGCCGGGCGCAGTGGCTCACACCTGTAATACCAGCACTTTGGGAGGCCGAGGCGGGTGGATCACCTGAGGTCAGAAATTTGAAACTAGCCTGGCCAACATGGTGAAAACCCATCTCTACTAAAAAAAAAAAATACAAAAATTAGTCAGGTGTGGTGGCTGGAGTCTGTAATCCCGGCTACTTGGGAGGGAGGCTGCAGTGAGCCAAGATCACACCACTGACTCCAGCCTGAGTGACAGAGAGACACTCTGTCTCAAACCAAAAAAAAAAGAAGAAAAGAAAGAAAGAAGAGAAACTCATAGAGCTTTGAAGGGAAAGGTCAGCAGTGCAGAGCATAAGCTCATCTTGTATTTGCCATACAAGGATCCATGACTCTTCCCAGGACTCATTGGAATACTTAGGGCCCCAGAACATTGCATCCATTAGGATGTGTTCAGCTGCAAGTAGCAGAAAAATTACTAAAAGTGGCTAAAACATAAGCATGTTTATTGATTACTAAAGAAATCTAGAGGCAGGTTATTCTGTTGTTGGTTTAGTGGTTGACATCACTGAAGACCAGTATTTCTATTCTTACACTCTACTTAGCTCACTGTTGAGTCTTAAGCATTCCCAACTCATGGTGGCAAAATGGCTGCCTAAGCTCCAGCCCTCATGTTCTCATCAGGCACAAAGACTCCAAAGTGGGAGTAGGGGAGAAACTGGGAAACAAGGCTGCAAGACAGAGCTCTCTTATTTATCCTTTCCCAGAAGTCTTCACCCAGCAAATGTTTTATTAAATAGCAGTTGTTAGAAATCGGTCTGTGGGCCACTGCTATCTGTAAAAGTAGTTGAGAAACTGAAAAATTTGATTCTGAAGTCTCTTTTGAAGTAGTGTATGAGGGAGAAAGGTGTTGTTATATCATAACACTTAAGAGAATTAGAGGAGGTTATTTAAAGCTCTGTCTGGAGACCTGGTCTTTCTCTGGGGTTGTTCCGGTTCAGGTTGAGGCCTGACACCAACCAGGAATTGTAATTAAAGAAAAAATAAATAGTTGGTCGGGCACAGTGGCTCATGCCTGTAATCCTAACACTTTGGATGGCTGGAGCAGGAGGATTGCTTAAGGCTAGGAGTTCAAGACCAGCCTGGGCAGCATAGCAAGACCCCATCTCTTTAAAAAAACAAACAAACAAACAAGCAAAAAAGCTGGGTGTGATGGTGCACCTGTAGTCTCAACTACTCTGGAGGCTGAGGTCGGAGGATTGGTTGAGCCCAGCAGGTCAAGACTGCTATGAGCCATGACTGATCATGCCACCGCACACCACCCTGGGTAACATGGGGGGAGATCCTATCTCTAAAAATATTTTGGAATTTTTTCTAAGCCAAATGTGGTCTGAGCTAAACTAGATGTGGGTCCTGCACCATCTCAGCCCTCGACTTCCAAGGCTTTTCTCTTGAGGGAAAGTCAGGAGAAGGGAGGACGCCCTCAAGCCTCCTGCTGCTGCCTTCCAAGAGCCCCCACAGGCCGTTTCCTGCTGGACTCCCATCGTCAGAGGGGGAAGGGGTAGGGGTGGTTTGGACCCTGGTTTGAGGGTGAGCATTTTTTCATCCCCAGGTCTTAGCCCTTTTCTCAGGATAAGCCAGGCCCAGCAAAGACCTTGAGGGTCAAATCCCCCTCTTTGGGGTGGGAGGCCCCTCTTCTCTTTAGTTAGCATGCACTTCTACATACATCACGGAAACTCTCTACAGTTTGCACAGGACTGGTTTCAACGTCCTCCCCATCGCAATTGGGTGCACACTGCTTCTGCATTTTTTTAAGCTATGTTTGTGCGAGTCTGTGTGGTTCTCTGTGTGTGTGTGTGTGTGTGTGTGTGTGTGTGTGGTGCTGGTTGTGAGGAAGGCAAGAGGTATATGCCCAAGGCTCCCAGGAAGGAGAGGGACTCATCCTGTCCTGTGGTCTCAGGGCTGCTGGTATAAATCAATTTCATCTCTCATTGACTTGGCAGAATATTAAAGCTCTGGGAATGCTGAACATTCCTATGAAGGAGATGTTTACTGAGATAAAATAACTCGCAGGTGACTAGCTGCACCACAGACAGGATCTCCAGGATCTAAAGAACAAATTCCTTTATGATTATGTTTCTCAGGGTCAAAGGCCAAACTACAGTCATTTGAGGGTCTCCTTCATCTGGCCCCGGAATGGCTCCCGATACGTTTTTCTAAAATGGCTTCTTGACAAGCCCCGAATGTGATCCTGCTTCTCCTTCTGCCTGGAAAGAGCCCCCTCTCATCTCCACATGACTAACCTGCCGCTCCCCCGCAAACCATACCCAGGGTTTTCTATTACACTTGCAGTAAAATTCAAACTCCTCCCTATAGTCTCAGGGGCCCTGCACACTCTGACTCCACCCACCTCACTAATCTCATCTCCTTCCACTCTGCCTTCTCTGCGCTGCGGTCACCAACACCCAGTACTCCTTCCTGCCTCAGCACCTTTGTACTTGCAGTGACCTCTGTCTCAAACTCTGCTTTCCTAAATCCTTGCAAGTTGACTCTTATATAAGACCCCTGCTGGGTGCAGTGGCTCAGGCCTGTAATCCCAGCACTTTGGGAGGCCAAGGCAGGTGGATCACCTGAGGTCCGGAGTTCAAGACCAGCTTAGCCAACACGGTGAAAACCCTGTCTCTACTAAAAATTAAAAAAAATTAGGCCAGGCACAGTGGCTCACGCCTGCCTGTAATGCTAGCACTTTGGGAGGCCAAGGCGGGCGGATCACCTGCGGTCAGGAGTTCAAGACCAGCCTGGCCAACATGGTGAAACCCCATCTCTACTAACAATATAAAAATTAGCTGGGCGTGGTGGCACGTGCCTGTAATCCCAGCTACTCGGGAGGCTGAGGCAGGAGAATCACTTGAACTTAGGAGGTGGAGATTGCAATGAGCTGAGATAGCACCACTGCACTCTAGCCAGGACAACAAGAGCAAAACTCTCTCTAAAAAAAAAAAAAAGTAAAATAAAATAAATATAGGACCCAATATAAACTAGCCCTATATGCCCCAGGCACAATCTGTTGATCAATCTGTTTGATTTTTTTCAAGGCACTTATTCCAGATTGTCCTGTTCGTGATTGGTTCACTTCTGTTTGTATGTCTCCCTGCCCGCTACTAGAATAAGAGCTCCATGAGAGCAGGTTCCTTTTTTGCCTCGTTCAGCATTACGTGGGTGTCTCTAGCACTTGGCAGAATTCTTGCTTCCATAGCAAACATATACTTGCTGAGTAAATGACTGAAAGCTCAGTTTAGGTGGAACCATCAAAAGCCTTTGCTTAATGCTAGACACGGTGGCTCACACCTGTAATCCCAGCACTTTGGGAGGCTGAGGCAGGTGGATCACCTGAGGTCAGGGGTTCAAGACCAGCCTGGCCAACATGGTGAAATCCTGTCTCTACTAAAAATAAAAAATTAGCTGGGCGCGGTGGTGTACCCCTGTAATCTCAGCTACTCGGAGGCTGAGGCAGGAGAATTGCTTGAACCCGGGAGGCAGAAGTTGCAGTGAGCCAAGATCATGCTGCTGCACTCCATCTTGGGCGACAGAGCAACACTCCATCTCAAAAAATAAAATAAAATAAAATAAAATAAAATAAGCCTTTGCTGATTCCCTGAGCTGGAAATAATCTCCCTCCTCTGAACAGCTAAGCCACACTTTCTGCCTCTCCTAAGGTCCTCAGCACTTCTGCCTGTGCTGCGGTTATTTGTAGTTTTTCTCTCCCCTACCAGACCTTGGGCTCCTTGATCTAGTTCCTCATCTAATTCATCTCTGTATCTCCCACCTCCTCCCAGCTTTTAGCAAAGTGCCTTGTGCACTGTCAGTGCTCCTTCAATGCTGAATAAGTGATGTTGACTGTCCTCACAGACCCCTAAGAACCATTTGGAATTCCACAGCTATGCATACCAAGCATCATGCCCTACACTCTGTTCAAGATGACTGCGAATATATGCAAATATGATTTCCAAAGATGAATATTGCTGGGAAGATAAAATTGAGTAAACACAGGGCTTTACTGGCAGGTTGTTCCGATGATAATTTTCTCCTCGTATTCAGCATAATTGGATGGCTGCATCTAGGTTGTTTTGCACCAGCCCTCTTCAAAGGAGGGTGATTAAATACCAAGAAGATGAAAATTGAAAGCAACAATCTTATTAGGGGAATGGAAAAATGACAAATGCCACTGAGTCTCTATAAAGATGCAAGGCAGAGAGGGACTTTTTTTCAATGCTGGTTGGACCTTGAAGGGCCATAAGGATCCCAACTTGGTCTGTTTCCACTCTGGTACATTTCCACCGCCGGCTTTAAGGTTGCATTCGCAGGTCTGCCTTTTGCTACAGTATCCCATCATGCTTTGTTGGCTTATGGAGATATTACCATTGTTTCCTAGTGGAGGATGGATCTAGGGGGATGTTTTTGTTTTACCAGGTGTTTCAAACCAAACTCCCTCTGCCACGCACTTCGCTCTGAAATCTCCATTCCCACTCCTCCTTGGTCTCCTCAGGTATGCTCCTGTAGGCCGTATTACAATCTCCTGAACATGCCATCTTGCTTTACAACTATTTCCACCAGTGGCTTGTTCCACTTGGGAATGCCCTCCCCACCAGGCCACTTTCAACATCCATCCACGGGAACTCACCCATTAAGGCCAACTCCAGCCACGCCTCCTGAGCGAGGCCTTCCCTGAGTTAATTATTCTCCCTGTGTGTGCCTTCATTAGATCTTGTTCTTGACCTATCAGAATTGTCATCTTGAATTGTCTGTGTCTGTCTTCCTCCCTTACCCAACTCCGAGGTCCTGAGGGCAGGGACTGAATCTAATTTATCTCTATAGCCTCTGTGCCTAGCACAGTGCCTGGCACATGGCAGATGCTCTATAAATGTTTGTAGAACACAGGATATAGAACACGAGCCAAAGTCCTGACTACCGCACAGTATGACAGAGTTGTTAAGTACGTGGGCTCTACCAATAGATTGCTTGAGTTCAAATCCTAGATCTCGACTTGCTAGATAGATGATGTTGACCAAGTTACATGGATATGGTTTGGATATTTGTCCCCTCTAAATCTCTCGTGTTGAAATATAGTCTCAGGAAGAGGGGCCTAGTGGGAGGTGTCTGGGCCACGGGGGTGGATTCCTCATGAATGGCGTGGTGCCCTCCTCATGGTAATGAGTGCATTCTCACTGTGAGATCTGATTGTTTGAAAGTGTGTGGCACCTCCCGCCTCACTCTCTTGATCCTGCTCTCACCGTGTGACACGCTTGCACCTGTTTCACCTCTGCCAGGAGTGGAAGTTTCCTGAGGCCCTCACCATAAACAGATACTGGTACCATGCTTTCTGCATAGCCTTCAGAACTGTGAACCAATTAAATCTCTTTTCTTTATAAACTACCCAGCCTCAGGTATTTCTTTATAGCGATGCAGGAATGGACTAATACATACATGAAGTCCGTTTCCTCATCTCTAAAGTAGGGATGCTGACGATCATGGTAATAACAGCCCTCCCACCATCACAGGGATGTGGCAGGGGTGTTAACACAGCACGTGTGTGGTGCTCAGACAGTGCCTAAAACATGGTGCACGTGGCTATTATCATTGCTAATGGTGTGACTGTGGGTGAGTCATTTACCCATTCTCAGTCATTTCTACTTATTTCCTCAGTAACAAAGTCACAACTGCTGGGAGGCTCAGATGATACAATACGATATGTGAAATTGCTGGGAAGAAGAAAAAATTCTGTACGAATAAGGTGAAACCGCGTGTCATGAAAGTTGTGAACTGCCTCTTCCTCTCCCGCTCTATCTGCGCCCCCCCTTTATTTGGAAAGGCGTGACATTATATTGTTCCCCTCAAATAAATCAGAGAACATGGAGATATTACCCTATTTGGGTGAAAAATAAAATTATCATTTATAATTAGGCCACTTACACTAGGCAAAGTTGTTCATCTAACTCCTTGGGTTAAGGTCAGGATTACCTGCTTTAGTACCTCATGGTGATATTATTATTAGGTTGGTGCAAAAGTAATTGTGATTTTTGCCATTGAAAGTAATGGCAAAACCGCAATTACTTTTGTTTTGTTTTGTCTTGTTTTGCTTTGAGATGGAATCTCGTTCTGTTGCCCAGGCTGGAGTGCAGTGGCGCAACCTCGGCTCACTGTAGCTTCTGCCTCCTGGGTTCAAGCGACTCTCCTGCCTCAGCCTCCCAAGTAGCTGGGATTACAGGCGCCCACCACCACGCCAGCCTAATCTTTTTGTATTCTTAGTAGGGACGGGGTTTCACCATGTTGGCCAGTCTGGTGTTAAACTCCTGACCTCAAGTGATCTGCCTGCCTTGGCCTCCCAAAGTGCTGGAATTATAGGCATGAGCCACTTCGCCCAGCCAAAAACCACAATTACTTTTGCACAAACCTAATAATTCTCTAATCCATTCTTCATGCCCTTTGAATCATCTATTCTAGTCACCCTCTATAACAGCACATGGAAGATAGGCGGGACTAAGGATGTGTTTCCTCAACCTTTGCTCCTTCAAATAAAACCCATACAACTTTCGCCATATCTTCTTAGTGTGTTTCTTCTCTAGACTAGCTCCCTTTTAAAATTTAAATAAATTTATGTATAAAGGGAACTAGATGTAGAAAAAATGAAAAGTGCTTGCTGTAAATAAAAGGAGACAAAGAAAAGACTACAATGAAAACACAACAATATTGTTGAATTCCAACCACATGCCATTGCTTCTGTAAGACTCTTAGCTTCGTTCAGGAAAAAAGGCTAAGAAGAGGCAGAAAGGTGTTTCGCTTATTGACCTCAAACTGAAACTTCCTCCATATTGTCACAAAGAAAAGGGAGTGGGGAAGCTACTATCTCACTTTATGTTTTAAGGTTAATTCCACATTAGTGCACCACCTAAAATCAGCTTGTGTGTGCCATACAGGCATATTTTACTAGTAGTAAAAGAGGTGGCCCTGTGGAAACACTGGCCAACTTACTAGAAAATCATTATCGTGGACTAAATGGCTTCAGACATCAACCATAGATAACCCAACCCGAGCACAGTCTAGACCCTTTTCCCCCGTCATTTCATAGAAGCCTGCCATCAGGTCCTACAGATTCTGCCCCTTCATGGCCCTTGAATCCCTCCCTCCTCTCCATCGCCAAGCACCATCTTCTGAGCTCAGCTCCTCATCAATTCTCTTTGAACTGGTGCAGTATCCTTTCTCCAGCATCTGTTTCCTGAGGCCTCTCACATTCTTGATCCCTCTGCCATATGCCTGCCAAAATCAAGATCCTAACAAAAGTTTGCTGAATGAATGAGCATATATCTTTAAAGACCCAAATAAGTCACCATCCAAAGGCATGATTTGCGTTTCTTGGAGACAAATTGGAGTGAGGATAAGGTCTGAAAGTTCAAGAAAAAAGAAATGTGACCAGGTGCTGTGGCTCATGCCTATAATCCCAGCAACTTGGGAGGCCCAGGCGGGCGGATTACTTGAGGCCAGGAGTGTGAGACCAGCTTGGGCAACATGGCAAAACCCCATCTCTACAAAACATACAAAAATTAGTCAGGCATGGTTGTACGTGCCTGTAGCCTCAGCTATTCGCGAGGCTGAGGCGGGAGGATCCCTTGAGCTTGGCAAGTTGAAGCTGCAGTGAGCCATGATCATGCCACTGTACTCCTGCCTGGGCAACAGAGTGAGCAGAAAAAAAAGAAGAAAGAAAGAAAGAAAGGAAGAAAGAAAGAAAGAAAAAGAAAGAAGGAAGGAAGGAAGGAAGGAAGGAAGGAAGGAAGGAAGGAAAG
>NW_012109264.1:737042-770577 GCF_000951045.1 Mandrillus leucophaeus
AGGGAGGGAGGGAGGGAGGGAAAAGAAAAGAGAAGGAGGGAGGGAGGAGGGAAGGAAGGAAGGAAAAGAAAGGAGTGTTACTGATTAATCAGATGAATTAAAGAGCTTTCTGGAGCTCTGGAAGATTGATAAAAGATGGAATACTCCTTCCCAACCACAGAGGGTATGACCTTATCTAGCAAGCACCCCTGTGTTCTCAGCCTCACTGTTCCCCCAGGGGACCCCTGTCCCAATGTCCTTTATGTGTTCTGTTCTGTGGAGCTTTGAGCTGTGTCTACATCTTTTTCCCAATAGACTGTGAGCTCCTTGAGGTCAGGGACCATACTTTGGTCAGTCTCTACATTCCCAGCGCTTAGTACATTGAGGAGATGCCAAATAAATGCTGGCTGAACTGAACTGCTGAAGTCAAATGCCTAGTAATTCCATGTCACCTGTCCCCAGTTAGCTCTCTCTGCCAAAGCCAACAGGATCCTTGTCAGCCATCCAAGGCCTGAACATAACCTTGTGTAGTTTGCAAGCAGGATAATTTGTTTCTTCTTGGGAGATCTTGTCAGCTTCTTCTTTATGGAGGTAATGTTTAAAAAAAAAAAAAATCTTGGCAGAAGACAAATCCAACTGGAAAGCACCTCAGAGTCTGGGTAAGAAAGAGTCTTGAAGGTGTCTCTTCCAACAATGTCTTATGTACATCTCCAAAAATTCACATAATGATCACTGCGGGTCAGCAACATCTTCCCTTGCCAACAGTATAATTAAATTACCTTTGTCAGTGACTGTGGGCCCCAGGGACTGTGCTGAGGGAAAGCCATTTTGTTTAATAGGAAGTTCAGCACAGGAGTCTGTCTTTTGCCGCCTCCTCCCAGGCATTTGTTTCACTACCATTTAAAGAGTCTTCTGTGCTATGAGGTGGACACTTCGGCAATTTCCATTTTGCAGCTGCAGGATTGAGGCTCAGATAAGTCAAATAACATGCCCAAGATCACACAGCACCCATAGCCGGTGTCACTCACCATTACACACACTGTCCCTTTTTCTCCCAGACCAAGAGCCTTTTCGATTACCTATCACTCTATTCCTGGTAAAAGGTCTGCATAACAATTCTCAGGCCACGGTCTTCAGGAGAAGGGGTGCTCTAAAAACACGTGGATGGGAAAACACCCCTCAAATCCATGAATATATCCATGAACATATCCATGAACATGTAACAGAGGAGATGTGAGGATTTTCCAACCAGACACTGCACCACTGCCAAGCCAGGCTTTCAGCCCATATTATATGTAAATATTATATAATGTACATATATATGTGAATATATAATTATATATAGAATAGTACATATTTTATATAATATCCCATATTACATGTGAATATTAATACTTTTACATACACATACATATTTCTATTTTTTTCAGGCTGTGAATGCCACAGGAACTTGGATCCCTTTCCCTTCAAGGCCCAGCTCAAATGGCACCTCCTCTGTGAAGGCATCCTTGATTCCACTAATAGCAGTGATCAGGCTTTTAGCCTGACTAAAACCAGGGAGCATTTAATCACGCACTATTGTCTTATTTTCAATAATTCAATGAGGTGGGTATAATTATCCCCTTGCTATAGGTAAGGAAACTGAAACACAGAGAGGTTAAGTAGCTTGTCTGAGGTTGCAGAAGTGGTCAGCAGAGGAGCTAGGATTTCAGGTTGCAGAAGTGGTCAGCAGAGGAGCTAGGATTTCAGTCAATGAGCAAATCTTTACTGAGTGCCTTCTATCTGCAGGTGCTGTTCTGGTTCTTGCTTTTTTTTTTTTTTTTTCTTTTCCTGAGACAAAGTCTCGCTCTATCACCCAGGCTGGAGAGCAGTGGCGCAATCTCAGCTCACTGCAATCTCTGCCTCCCGGGTTCAATCGATTCTCCTGCCTCAGTCTCCCGAGTAGCTGGGATTTCAGGCGGGCACCATCACGCCCAACTAATTTTTGTATTTTTAGTAGAGATGGGGTTTCGCCATGTTGGCCAGGCTGGTCTCGAACTCCTGACCTCGAGTAATCCGTCCACCTCAGCCTCCCAAAGTGCTGGGATTACAGGCAGGCGTGAGCCACTGCACCGGGCCGGCATGGCTGTTTTATGATAGATTTCTGTGTCCCTGCCTCCTCACCTAGATTCTAGCATGTGATAAATGCTCTTTATTTGTACAAAGCTTATAAACCTTGAGTCCCATGTCGCTTGTGTTTGGGTGTAGCTGAATTGGAAGAACCACAGTCTTGCAGCCAACATAGTGAAAAAGGAATCCCATTCTTTACCTAGGTATCTCCAAGAACAGGAAAGGGAATGCGAAATATAACTGACAGTGACGCTCATCCAAAACGCCTTCTCCTCCCCAGCTCTCTTATGCTCTGAAATTGCTCTGGAGCCTCTGGCTGCCAACCCTACCTACCTTTCCCAGGCCACATCCTCAAGTACTTTCCCTCACACAGCCCCGAGAGGCCTTGTGGCTGGTTCTTCCTCTGTGACTGCCCTGCCTTCTCCCCACATCACCTACATCACCTCTCTCTCTCCATTCTTTGTTAGGTAAATCTGCTTCTCTTTTGGCTTTTCTTGTGGGTCCATAGTAGTTGTATATATATTTATTGGGTACGTGGGCTATTTTGATATGGGCATACAAAGTGTAATAATCACATCAGGGTAAATAGAATATCTGTTACCTGAAACGTTTATCCTCTGTGTTACACACACTCCAACTGCACTCTTAGTTATTTTTAAATGTACAATAAATTATTGTTGACAGTAGTCACTGTTATGCTATCAAATACTAGCTCTTATTCATTCTATCTAACAATATTTTTGTACCCATTAACCGTCCCCATTCCCCACTACACTACACTTCCCAGCCTCTGGTAACCATCATTCTCCATGATGTTGAGAAGTTTCCATTTTTAGCTCTCTATCTCTATGTCTCTATCTCCATGAGTTGAGATGTTTTAATATTTAGCCCCCACAAATGAGTGAGAACAAGTGAAGTTTGTCTTTCTGTGGCTGACTTATTTCACTTAATATAAGGTCCCGCAGTTCTACCCATGTTGTTACAAATGACAGGCCCTCAGTTTTTTTATGGCTGAGTAGTATTCTGTTGTGCAAATGTACCACATTTTCTTTATCCATTTGTCTCCTTTTTTTTTTTTTTTTTTTTTTTTTTTTTTTTGCTTTATGGAGACACTCTGTTGCACAGGCTGGAGTGCAGTGACACAATCATGGCCCACTGCAGACTCAAATTCGAATTCCTGGGCTCAAGCAATCCTCCCTCCTCAACCTCCTGAGTAGTTAGGACTACAGGTGTGCACCACCACACCCAACTATTTATTTTATTTTTTATGGAGACGAGCTCTCACTATACTGCCCAGACTGGCCTTGAACTCCTGGGTTTAAGAGGTCCTCCCACCTCAGCCTCTCAAAGTACTGGGATTACAGGCATAAGCCACCATGCCTGATCCCATTTTTCTGTTGATGGGCACTTAGGGTTGCTTCCAAATCTTGGCTACTGTGAATAGTGCTGCAATAAACACAGGAGTGCAGATATCGCTTGAATTTCCTTTCTTTTGAGCTATACCTAGTCTTTTCTGCCTTTGGTTTGCTTTCCACTTTAAGCAAGTGTGCTTTCTCCCTTGCCTCCCGTGTCTTTGGAACTCTGCCTCTCTCTACCTATTTCCCATTTTTGTGCCCTTCCTCAAGTCTAGGGAAGCAGAATGACAAGGGGCAAATCCTCCTTCAGAAGGAGAGGAGGACTCAACACAAGCAGGTGGCTGGCATCCACTTGCTGAGAAATCTTGTCTTAGGCTGAGCGTGGTGACTCATGCCTGTAACCCTAATACTTTGGGAGGCCAAGGCAGAAGGATCACTTGAGCCCAGGAGTTTGAGGCTGCAGTGAGCTATGATGATGCCCCTGAATTCCAGCCTGGGTGACAGAGTGAGACCCTATCCCTCCAAAAAAGAAAGAAAGAAAGAAATTTTGCCTGACCCACACGTGTTTCTTGAATGGATAGATGGATAAATGGATCCAGAGTGTCACTGTAAGTTATGTCATTTATTTATTTAACACATGTCCATATAACACCTATCATAAACCAGTTATTGACACTAAGAAGCTGGCCTTAACAGGAGGAGCAAGGTGGAAATCCTAACTGATAAGGTACACTTATCAAGCTTCCCTTTTTCTGGGAACAGGGTCCCAGTGTGTGTCCCAAACCCTATAGAATGTGGGTTATTCTGTTTCTAGGCAAACATACCAGCGCTGAGAGCCTCCATCTCCATTTGTTAGGTAGGAAAATCCACTCATAGAAGTCAAGCGAGTTACTCAAGATCTTTCAGCAAGATAATAGGAGAACCTGGGCCTTTGCACTTTGCCTTAGGTGTCAATGAAGAGATTGCCTTCTTTGGAAATTCATGATGTAGTCTTTTGGCCCATTGACCACTGAGTGCTGCTATTTTAGGGTTTGGTTTGAACCAAAGTGCAAAAATGAGTACTAATATGAATATATACTTCATATAATAACAATGATAGGTACTATTCACTAAGCATTTACCACGTGCTGGGCACGATGCTATACCCTCTATGATACATGATTTCAGTTAATTCTGCCAATAGTCCTGCAAGATAGATATTACAGACCAGGAGGCTGAAACTGTGGAGATACTAAATAACTTGCCCAATATCACAGAGACAGATTGAAACAGAGGCCTGAGGGATTCAAACTTCTGTGCTCTCAGTCAAGATGGTCAACTCCTCTCCCTCCCCCACAGAGCCCGTTTCAACTCAGGTGGTCTCCAGAATGCTGTGAACCAGGGCGACTCTGGTCTATATTTTGCTCTTTTCTCCATCCTTTGCCCCCAAGTTCTCCACCCCTAAACACACACGCACATGCATACATGCACGTGTACACACACACCCCCCACACACACATCTGGTAAAGGCAGCGATATGGTTTGGCTCTGTGTCCCCACCCAAATCTCATCTTGAATGTACTCCCATAATTCCCATGTGTTGTGGGAGGGATCTGGTGGGAGATACTTGACTCATGGGACTAGATCTTCCCATACTGGTCTCATGGTAGTGAATAAGTCTCACAAGATCTGATGGTTTTATCAGGGGTTTCTACTTTTGCGTCTTCTTCATTCTCTCTTTGCCTGCTGCCATGCATGTAAGACAAGACTTGCTCCTCCTTGCCTTCCGCCATGATTGTGAGGCTTCCATGTGGAACTGTAAGTCCAATTAAAACTTTTCCTTTAGTAAATTGCCCAGTCTCAGGTATGTCTTTATCAGCAGCATGAAAACAAACAAATACAGACAGTGACTTGGGGAGGCGGTGATGGCAAAAGAAAAGATAATCCAGCAGGCAATAATTAGGAAACCCCAAAATTCACATTCTGGAATGTGGACGTGGTCCGAATAGCCTCAGCACCCTGAACAGTTCCTCCCCATTGGTCACCAGTGTGCTGAAACACCCCTGCAGTAGGCTGCAGAGCCTGAGAAACAGTCCCAGGCCCGCCTCCCACCTCCTCACCTCCGTTCTCAATGCAGCTGCTCTGCCCAAATGGCTCCAGAGACTGCACCCACAGCCTCTCCCGCGGTTTCCACATCCCAGCCCAGCCTCTGGGTTGACACTTATTCCTTCTGAATGCTGCTTTTCAGGCAAAGCTGCATAGAAACAGTGGGACCAGGCAGGGAAGTCTCATGCACCTTGAAACTGATATCCTTTCAATATCTATTCTGCATTTATTTAAAAGAGAGAGGCAGGGTGGGTGAAGGAGGCCTGCTTGTTAGTGGCCACCCCAGCCTGTCCTCCACCATCACAGCAATTTGGCTCTGAGCTTGCACATCCCACTTTGCAAAACCAGAGCCCCTACAACTGACCCAACTGCAGCCTCCCTGGTAGGCAGTTAGCAGCCTGAGCAGATGTTTTGAAGATCCACGTCACCGACATCCTCAGTAGTATCTTATCGAAGTATTTCTTGCAACCTTCTGCAAGCATGCACTGTATTTTCTTTGGAAGGAGTTCTGGGAGCAAAGATTTCCTCCATGCCCTCACACCTCCAGTGTTGGCCAGCCAGTTAGGTTTTGCGTCTGCCTAGTGGTCTCTGCCTGTTCTCAAATCTCTCTAAGCTGTAAACTGGGCCTCTCAGCTAGTCCTGCCCACCTGATGCTGAGAAGAGACTTTCTCTGAGTCCACACTCAGGTGAAGGACATACCAGATTTTGGAGAAAGGGAGTTCAAACAGCGTATTTTCACAGTGTTAACAGTTCTGTCATTGGTAGGCTTATCACAGTTGATGTGGCCATTCAATGTGGCAGCACTTCTTATTGCTTACCCAAAAGCTGTTATTAAATCAGAAAACAGCTGACAATCCATGGTATCTTGAAAACATTTGTAGCCTTCATTCATGTACAGACACCACTCTACCACACACACCCAGGCAGAATTCTCTTGCTGTCTTCACCATCCTCCCACAGCCCTTTATGTCTGCCTTTTATATAACCCTTGTCAGGGTGCATCATCATTGTTTGTTTGCATGTGTCTCACCCACTAGACAGTGAGCTCCTCAAGGGCAAAGGCTCTGTCTCATTCATTTTTATACTCCAATGACTAGCACTGTGTCTAGTACCTGGTAGGCACTGAATTCAATTTGGTCAAATTGGAAACAGACTGAGTTCAGAGGTCAGGGGAGACACATCAATCCCGGAATCTAAAGGGCTTAGGGTTCTCTTTTTTTTTTCACTAATCAGTTTAGGCAGCCATGGACCTCTTGCAAGGGATCCATGCATTTGTTGTGGAATGAGATGACCCAAACAGATGATGGATTTGTTGACCTTTCTAGGAAAACTTCAAACCCTGAGCCGGTGCTACCATGAAGGGTCCTTTCTACAGTGTCTTGGAGCTCCCTGTCTGCCCCCTGCATCAAGCTCAAGGTAAAAAAATCCCATAGGTGACTCATACTGAAAATGGGAAGGAGGGAGATCTGTATTGTGGAGCCCTCATCAGCAATTGTTCTATTGATTATTTAGCATCAGATTTTTCATAAGATCTTTGGGGATTTCACTCCAGCCAGATGACCTTAGGCATAGTGAAATTGATGGTCTCTTGTGTGAGAAGTAAGGCTATGAGGTAACAAGGAAGAGAGACTACAGTGATGCATGAAATTGTATCTTTTACATGGTAACCAGTGATTCAGGCCAAGGTTGCAGCAGCTGCCATTTTGAAAATAGGTATGACAAAATTCACCTGCCAGTTTGTCCCTTTTTCGTAATTATAATATTCACCAACACATGTGTGGGTTTATGTGTGCCAGGTACAGTCAGTGGCATATAGTAGGCACTCAATATTTGTGCACAGAATAAATGAATGAATGGTTTATATGTGACAGGTACTGACAGGTACAGTCAGTGGCATATAGTAGCACTCAATAAACTGTTGTGCACAGAATAAATGAATGAATGTTCTACCTACATGCACAATCTCCTTTAAAGTATACAACACTTCGAGGTAGGCACCATTATAATTCAGATGGAGAAACTGAGGCTTATAGAGGCACAGTGACTGGTGAAAGCTTACCCCCTTTTCCAGAACAGAAGACACATGTCCCCATTCAGTGATCAAAACCACTTCTCAGCAACCAGGGCCTTACAATGGCCTGCAGCGCTCTACATAATCTGGTCTTTGCCCTAAAGTCACTATTTCATGGAAGCCTCCTCTGATTACTCTGTCTTAAATTGCAATACCTCTGTACATGACCCCTCCATGATTTATTTTTCATCATAGCAATTACTCATCACCCATGATAATACATATCTTATTTTTTGTTGTTGTTGTTGATTGTCTGCTTCTCCCCAGGGGAATGGAAACTTATGGAGCAAGAATTGTTTGTTTTGTTCACTGTGGTATTCCTTAGCATCTCAAAAAATGCCTAGCCAATGAATGATTGTGGAATGAATGAATGAACCAAGCTAAATCTTTTTTTTGTTTTGTTTTGAGATAGAGTCTTGCTCTGTTGCCCAGGCTGGAGTGCAGTGGCGTGATCTTGGCTCACTGCAAACTCTGCATCCTGGGTTCAAGCAATTCTCTGCCTCAGCCTCCTGAGTAGCTGGCATTACAGGTGCAAACCACCACGCCTGGCTAATTTTTGTATTTTTAGTAGAAAAGGGGTTTCATCATCTTGGCCAGACTAGTCTCGAACTCCTGACCTCGTTATCCACCCACCTCGGCCTCCCAAAGTGCTGGGATTACAGTTGTGAACCACTGCGCCCGGCCTGACCAAGATAAATCTTTGGGAGCACTGCTACCTACTAATGTAGGACTTCATTACATACCTGGATACTTGCAAAAGTCTCTCAGTTGGTCTCCCCATTAATCAGTGGTTCCCTCCTATTTCCCCGGGGTCAGAATGACCAGGTCGGTTTGGACTAGATTGTGAAACAGCTTGAATGTGCAAGTTGAGAGGTATGGCTCTTACCTAGGCAATGAGGACATCTTAATGGCTTTTAAGAAGGGCCGAGTTGTTTTTTCAGGCACATGACAGGCAGGAAGAGAAAAGATGGAATTGGAGTTGTGCAATGATCTGGTCAGAAAGACTAATAACGAAACTGTCGAGACAGTCCTGGTTACTCTTTCACATTGTGTTGCAGGAGTTGAAGAGCCCCATGTAGGTGCTCCTGGGGTCACCTGAAGCCAAGGGGGCATTGTGTAGAAAAGAAAAAGAGGCCTGAATTTCAAAAAGTGGCTGAGCCCATAGGTTAGTTTATTTGGAAATAGTACATCTTAGTTTAAAAACAAAAATCACAAATCACTGATCTATGCAAATCACATTGCAAATCACAATGAAACACAAAGAGAGCATGAGCAGGAAAAGGAGGAAGAAGAGAAGGGGGAAGAAGGAGAGAAGGGAGAAGGAAGAGGAGACTCTCACAATGAGGCAAGCATCATGTTCTCCAGAGCTGCAGTCATTTCAAGGCATCCAGGGCAGATCTGCATCCACGTTCCCTCAAACGATTGTTGACAGGATTCAATTCCCTGGAGGCTGTTGGGATGAGAGCGAGAAACTCTGCTCCTGGTTGGCCATAAAATAGCTGGCAGTGGGGCAACTTGACTTCATCAGAGCAATCAAAACCTTGGAAGTGACATTACTTCTATGTATTAGAAGCAAATCACAAAGTTCCCGCCCATGCTCAGGTGAGGGGATTAAACAAGGGTGTGAGTACAAGGAGGCAGGCACCATTGAGAGCTATTGTAGAAGAGCCAGTCACATTCGGGAATAATCCTCAACAGGACACACCTAGACTCTACTGCCTCCTCAGTTTCTCCTCCCCTAGAGAGAAGACATGACATCTCTGACTCCTGAGTTTGGGGAACAGGAACTGAGATAAGTAGGCGAGCTCTTCCTTTTTCTCTTCCTCTTCGGGATCCACTATCTGTGGAGAGCTAGCTTTGCCTGCTACTGCCGTGCTGACAGTTTAGCAGGAAAGGCTCTGTCTCTTCTGGGAGAGGTTTCTCCTTTTCTAGAGCCACTGGGGACAAATCTGTCATTCTGGGTTCAGAATTGGGCAGCCCAGTGTGGCCATGCGCCACATGTCACAATCCAAAAAAAAAGCCTTGCCTTTATCCAAAAGAAAGTCCGCATTTTTTTATCGCTATTGGCCTGACAATTTTGGCTTTCTCAACTGGTTTAGGACTCAGGCAAGAAAGAACGGTACACCCTCAAAGACCAATGCCATCCTTGAAGGAGCTGGCATTTGGAATACAACCGACTGAGCAGGACTGGCTTGATGGATATGCGATTTATGTAGCCATGCACGAGCCCCAAGCTTGGTTTCATGCTGTTGGCATCTTGAAATTCTTAATAATTTTTGAACAAGAAGTTCCATGTTTTCATTTTGCACAGGGACCAAGTTATCTAACCAACGCTGAACCCGAGTTTGATCCCTTTTTTGCCAATAGCCACTAGGTCTCAGGCAAGTGGTCATCCTCTGTACTTTCTCACCTGCATAAAAGGGCTGCAAAGATACTGAAAACGATGTCTAATCCTAGGGTGAATGAGAGTCTCAAATGAGACATTATAAGGGAGATGAACTGTCCAGTTTATAAAACTGTACCTGAATGTCTGATTTTCAATGAATAAGTTAGTCCCCTCATATGTGACCAATGTGCCCTTGCCCCAGGCAGATCCTGACTGAAACAGCTGAACCAAGATGGCAGGAGGAAGGGACAGGAAAGCCAGTCTGATTCCAGAATCAAATCATCAGTCTGAGATTTCAACACCAACACCACTGGCAAGCAGAGGGTCAGAAGGCAAGGAAGTCTGCTCTGCAGGCAAAGGCGCTTCCTGCAATTCTGTGAACAGCTCCCATAATGCACTGCTGATGGGGCCACCTGGGAACCTTCAGGGCTCCAAGGCTGGGATGGTACAGGAGCTCTCCAGGGGACCCAGGCTTCAGGGAATGATGTGTGAATACAGAAGAAAGAACTGGTACCTGAATGCTCATGTTTCAACCTGAGAGGAAATGTTTGCAGACATCAGGCTATCAACTAATCAAAATTTTTTGTCTGAAAAAAAAAAACAAAAAACAAAAAACAAAGTCAATGTCACATTAACATAGCTCATTGAAAAATACCAGCGAGAGATGCTCTGTTTGCTACTTGCGTAATTTACTGCATTTCATGTTTAAATTGAAGTATCTAATTATACAATTATGAATCATCCTGATTCAAATAAAGTTCACCAAAATAATCTCCTTATGTAACATTATCTTCCAATATACCTGCTATCTTCATTTCATTATGTGCTTTTATTCTGCCAGAGTCTAAAGATCTAATTGTATTTTTTAAGTGTCCCATTAAACCAAAATAACAATTCTGCTACAATAACCATCAGGAGATAGTTGGTCCTGACTTGTATTACATTTTGAAATGTCATGCTTTTTTATGGTTGTTTTCTCAAGGCAGTTTATAGCTTTTGCAATTAGGCAGCCTTGTAAAGCATGGTTTTAAATGATTTTAATGTTTCAAACCAGCTAAGCATTTCATACACCGATTTCCTTTGCCTTTTTTAACCTAATAATAATGCTTTTCATGTATCCCGGTTCTGTACAATTTACAAAGCACAATCACATTTGTTGTTTTATTTGATCCTACTTTCCAGAGGTTACGTGCTAAGAAAGGGTTGAGGTTGCCAACACAGTGTGACTGCCAGAGACAGAGGAAAAAAATGGAAATAATTTAATATATTTTTTAAAAGCATTAAAGTGGTCTTCTTGGGAAACATCAACTCCTGGTTTGACTTTCATGTTTATGTTATGGCTGAAATGGCGACCGTGCAGTACATCTTCCAATTTGAAAGCATCTTTAAGCCCGCCAGCTTTTCAGGGAGCTGCTTAGATACCAGGGGGAATCTTATGTGGGTGTCATGGCCAAAGATCAGAGCTGGGGGGCTTCCAGCAGTCATTTAGTCCTCTGTTATGTGCTAGTGTGCCTGTTAGGGTACTTGACTGCAAACAGCGGAAAACTGACTTGGGCTAACATGAGTGTAAAAAGAATGTATTGGCAGGATAGCAAGCAGACTGCTCAGGGATGAAGAAATAGGCTAGAAAACCTGGCTCCCACAGCACCCGGGACCAAGCTGGGAAGCTGAGGATACAGCCAAGAGCTTGTCACAGCAATAGTCTAATTAGAGTGCAGACACCAGGGCTGCCAACCCTGGACACTACTTCGGCTACTGGGCTTTGTTTTCTTTTTAGTTGAGATTTATATGGTGCTAAGGGCACAAATATCCTGTGCACATCTCGTATCTACGCCTGTCTAACCACCACCCTGTTCAAAATATACATATTTCTAACACCTCAGAGGACTTTCTTGTGCCCCCTCCCAGTAGATAAAGGATTCCCCCTAAAGGTGATCACTTTTTTTTGAGATGGAGTCTCGCTCTGTCCCCCAGGCTGGAGTGTAGTGGCACAATCGCAGTTCACTGCAATCTCCGCCTCCTGGGTTCAAGCGATTCTTCTGCCCCAGCCTCCCGAGTAGCTGGGACTACAGGCACACACCACCACGTCCAGCTTTTTCTGACTTCTATTACTATTGATTAGTTTTACTTGTTGTTGAGCTTCACATAGAGTCATACAATATCTACTGTGTATACTCTTTTGTGCCTAGGCTTTTTCTCTTTTTGTCTCTCTCTTTCTCTCTCTCATTATATCTGTGAGATTTGTCCATGTGGTTACTTGCAGTATTGTTCATAGTTCCTTATTTTGAGACGGAGTTTCACTCTGGTTGCCCAGGCTGGAGTGCAGTGGTGCAATCTCAGCTCACCGCAACCTCTGCCTCCTGGATTCAAGCAATTCTCTTGCCTCAGTCTCCTGAGTAGCTGGGATTACAGTCATGTGCCACCACGCCTGGCTATTTTTTCTATTTTTAGTAGAAACGGGGTTTCTCCATGTTGGTGAGCCTGGTCTCAAACTCCTGACCTCAGGCTATCTGCCCACCTCAGCCTCCCAAAGTGCTGGGATTACAAGCGTGAGCCACCGCACCCGGCCTCATAGTTATTATTATTATTTTTACGGTATAGTACTCTGATGTATAATTTTACCAAAATGTCTTATCCATTCTCCTTTTAATAACCTTTGAGTTATTTTTAGTTTTTGGTTATGATAATATATGCTGCTATAAAAATATGTGGACCTGTCTTTTGGTAGACATATTCACTAATTTTTCTTAAGTATAGCAATTCCAGTAGGATTGCTGGGTCATAAGGTAGGTATATGTCTCACTGTCATAGATTTGTGTTGATGGACTTTTGAATCTCTAGCAACCACGGTAGATAATATTCCCTGTCTCTGCATCTTTGCACTACTCGCTGTACATGTGAAATCCTGGGAGCACTCAGTAGGTCCAGATTAATTCTCTCACCCTACTTAGTAGCCATGGAGCAAAGAAAGGCTGACCTTGTCGGCTTCTATAAGATGAAGGGGTGCTGCCTTTCAGGAAGACACACTCACATCTGGATGATGTGAGCCTCCCAATCAAGATGAGGCTCAGATATCCAGCATCAAAAAATTAGGCAAATGCCAGCTACAGCATGTTAATCTTCAAGATTCTTGTTCTATTCACATATCACAATAGTCAATTGTCATTGACTATTTTCCTTTGATCCACTTTTAAAAAATTAGATTTATATTCACTTTATATCAGTATCATAAACAGTATCATTTGTCATAGGTAAAAGATGATTGTGCAAAATGAAAATGAAACAATGAAGGCGGGTCGATCACTTGAGGCCAGGAGTTCAAGACCAGCCTGGCCAACATGGCGAAATCCCGTCTCTACCAAAAATACAAAAATTAGCTGGGCGTGGTAGTGCATGCCTGTAATCCCAGTTACTCGGGAGGCTAAGGCATGAGAATTGCTTGAACCCCGGAGGCAGAGGTTGCAGTGGGCCAAGATCACACCACTGTACTCCAGTCTGGGTGACAGAGTGAGACTCTGTCTTAAAAAAAAAAAAAAAATCTAATTTTGCCCAAGGCCCTGAACCTGAGACCATTCCTGTTTTGTTTAAAATGGAGCATTAGGCTGGGCACGGTGGTTCATGCCTGTAATCCCAGCACTTTGGGAGGCCGAGGCAGGTGGATTATCTGAGGATAGGAGTTTGAGACCAGCCTGACCAACATGGTGAAACCCCGTCTCTACTAAAAATACAAAAAAACTAACCAGGCGTGGTGGCGCATGCCTGTAGTTCCAGCTACTCAGGAGGCTGAGGCAGGAGAACTGCTTGAACCCAGGAGGCGGAGGTTGCAGTGAGGCAAGATCGGGCCACTGCACTCCAGCCTGAGCAACAGAACGACACTCTGTCTCAAAAAACGAAAAGACGGAACATTAAAAATGGGGGGAAGCTTTAGCAAGCATTTAAGAGGTCTTAACAATTTACTAACAGAAAGCTGAGACTTTCTCTTTGAAATAAACAAACCTATGGAGAGAATTAGAAAGGGGATGATTTTCTCACTATGTGATTCTGCTTTTTAACATCATCTTATTTTTGTGTGATAGGAACACAGCTCACATTCTGGGAATAGTCCAACATGAATTAAGGCCCAACAAGTGGAAATGACTTACCCAAGCTCAGACAGCAAGATAATGGCTGAGATGGGCAGATCTTTAAGCTGCATATTTTGTGTTGTTCGTTTATTCATTCAAGAAAGATATAATGAAAATGTAAACAGTGCCAGGCATTGGGAACGAATAGTTAGCAAAGGTGGTTATAGTCTCTACTTATAAGGAGCTTGGAGTCTGGTTTTTTCTGCTTTAAAATAGAATATCTCTCTAACCAGTAGCAAATACCGGAATCAGAAACAGAACCAGAAAAGCATTAGAGAAATTTTTAAAAATTTTCAGTTGAACTTTTCAGGCCACACTGTTATCTAGCCAGGGCTGGCTCCGAGTACACACTCCGGGGAAGCTCCAGGCCGGAGAAAGCTCACTTGGCCATGTGCTGCTGAAATTCCTGCCATTTGTCATTTCTTCAGGTTGCTGGCATCACTAGTAGTTATGAAATGCAAATATTTCTGGGAAGAGTTATGCATTATGTTTCCCTAAATTTGTATTGCATTCTGACTGTAAGAACTCTATTTTCAAAACATCATGAGAAGCCAGTCCTCATATCTTAATAAATTACAAATTAAGCATACACATATACACAAATCAAATATATCAATAATTACATTAAATGTAACTGAACTAAATATTCAAGTTGAAAGGTAAAGATGGTCAGAGTGGATTTTTTAAAAAAGCAACTACACGCGACTCATCAGAGACACACCTTAAAGACACACAAAAATGGAAAATAAGGTCGAAAAAGATATACAATGCAAACACTGGACAAAAGAAAGCCTGTATGTCTCTGCCAGTATCAGTAAATACAGGCTCTAGGTCAAGAAGCATTACAAGAGATAAAAAGGGACATTTCAAGATGAAAAAAGTTTAACCCACCAGGAATACATAATAATTCTAAATGTATAAGGATCTAACAATATAGCCTCAAACAAACATATAAAGCCGAGGCAGGAGGATCACTTGAGCCCAGGAGTTTGAGGCTGCAGTGAGCTATCATTGAACCTCTGCACTCCAGCCTGGGCAACAGAGTGAGACCCTCTCTCAAAATAAGTAAATAAATAAATGAATAATTTTTTAAATAGTTGTACATATTTATGGGGCACGTGATACTTTGATACATGCATATAATGTGTAATAATCACATCAGGGTATTCAGAATATTCATCACCACAAACATTTATCTTGTCTTTGTGTTGGGAACATTTCAAATCTCTTCCAGCTGTTTCAAAATATACATTAAGTGGCTGGGTGCAGCGGCTCACGCCTGTAATCCCAGCACTTTGGGAGGCTGAGGCGGGCAGACGACGAGGTCAGCAGATCAAGACCATCCTGGCTAACATGGTGAAAACCCGTCTCTACTAAAAAATACAAAAAATTAGCCAGGCATGGTGGCGGATGCCTGTAGTCCCAGCTACTCGGGAGGCTAAGGCAGGAGAATGGCGTGAACCTGGGAGGCAGAGCTTGCAGTAAACCAAGATTGTACCACTGCACTCCAGCCTGGGTGAGAGCACAAGACTCTGTCTCAAAACAAAAAAAAAAAAAAAAAAGAAATATACAATAAGCTATTGTTAACTAAAGTCACCCTACCATGGTATTGCAAGCAAAAACTCATTCCTTCTCTGTATGTTTGGATCCATTAACCAAACTCTCTTCATCTTTACTCCCTCATCTCAGCCTCTAGTAACCATCATTCTACTCTCTAGTTTCTTGAGATCAGCTTTTGTAGCTCCCATATATAAGAACATGGGAGATCTGTCTTTCTGCACCTGGCATATATATATATATATATGTGTGTATATATATATATATGGCTTATTTCACTTAATGACTTCCAATTCTATCCATGTTGCTGCAAATGATAGAATTTCAATTTATGGCAGAATAATATTCCATTGTGTATATATACCACATTTTCTTTAGTCATCTGTTAATGGACACTCCTGTTGATTTCATAGCTTGGCTATTGTGAATAGTGCTGCAGTAATCATGGAGATGCGCGTATTCCTTTGATATACTGATTTCTTTTTCTCTGGATAAATACCCAGAAGTGGGATTGCTGGATCGTATGGTCATTCTATTCTAAGTTTTTTGAGAAACCTCTATACTGTTTTCCATAATGGCTGTATTAATTTACATTTCCACCAACAGTGTATAAGAATTCCCTTTTCTCTGTATCCTCACCAACATTGATTATATTTTGTCTTGTCGACAGTAGCCATTCTAACTAGAGTGAGATGATATCTCATTATGGTTTTTATGTGTGTTTCCCTGGTGATCAGTGGTGTTGAGCATTTTTTCATATACCAAGTTGGCCATCTGTATGTCTTCTTTTGAGAAATATCCATTCAGATCCTTTGCCCACTTTTTAACAAGATTTGGGTTTTTTGTTTTGTTTTGTTTTGCTGTTGAGTTGTTTGAGTACCTTGTATATTCTAGATATTAGTTCCTTGTCAGATGAATGGCTCGCAAATATTTCCTGCCATTCTACAGGCTGTCTCTTTACTCTGTTGATTATTTCCTTTGCTGTGCAGAAGTTTTAGCTTAATAAGGTCTATAGGATGGTTTTCCTAGAGGTGGTCCACATCAATCCACAATACTCATTACCTATTGAGCTTCTACTGAGTGCTCTGCTAGTTGCTGGTAATAAGTAGTGAATCAGAGAAACTCCCTCTCCACTAACATGAGGTACCCTAGTATAGTCACATTCACAGAGACACAAGGTAGAATCGTGGTTGCCAGGGGCTGGGATGGGAGAAGGAATGGAGAGTTGTTGTTTGATCAGTACAGAGTTTCAAATTGACATGACAAAAAAGTTCTGGGCTGGGCATGGTGGCTCATGCCTGTAATCCAGGCACTTTGGGAGTCCGAGGCAGGCAGATCACCTGAGGTCAGGGATGCAAGACCAGTCTGGCCAACATGGTGAAACCCTGTCTCTTAAAACAAACAAACAAACAAACAAAAAACTGTATTTTGTAAAAATACAAAAAAAACTTTTTTATTTTGTAAAAATACAAAAATTAGCTGGGCATGGTGGCACATGCCTGTAATCCCAGCTACTCGGGAGGCTGAGGAAAAAGAACTGTCTGAGCCCTGGAGATGGAGGTTGCAGTGAGCCAAGATCTTGCCACTGCACTAAAGCCTGGGTGACAGAGCAAGACTCCATCTCAAAAAAAAAAAAAAGGTTCTGGAGACAAATGTTAGTGGTAGTTGCACAACGATTTTTTTTTTTTTTTTTTCAGACAGAGCCTCGCTGTTGTTGCCCAGGCTAGAGTGCAATGGTGCCATCTCAGCTCATTGCAACCTCCGCCTCCTGGGTTCACTCAATTCTCCTGCCTCAGCCTCCTGAGTAGCTGGGATTATGCACAACAATTTGAATGCCTAATGCCACTGAAATGTACACTTAAATTTTATGTTATGTATATTTTACTGCAATTTTCAAAAACGGCAGTCTTGGTTCTGCCCCACCCGACCCTAGTTTCTCTGACCTCCCCTTACCTGCTGAGCTGTGTTTTTCTGTACTGCAGACCTCATCAGACCTCATTACCTCCAATATATTAGGTCATTTGCTAATATATATATATTTTTTTTTGAGATGGAGTCTTGCTCTGTTGCCCAGGCTGGAGTGCAATGGCACGATCTTGGCTCACTGCACTCTCTGCCTCCCGGGTTCAAGCAATTCTCCTGCCTCAGCCTCCCGAGTAGCTGGGATTGCAGAAGCACACCATCATGTCCAGCTAATTTTTGCATTTTTAGTAGAGACAGCATTTCACCACATTGGCCAGGTTGGTCTTGAACTCCTGATGTCAGGTGATCCACCCGCCTTGGCCTCCCAAAGTGCTGGGATGACAGATGTGAGCCACCGCACCTGGCCGCTAATTTTTATGTTTATTGTTTCCCTACCAGAATGTAGGCTCCACACAGGCAGGGATTTTTGTCTTTTTTGTTTAATTTTGTTCACTGAGGTACTCTAAGCACCAAGAACAGTGCCTGTCACATAGTTTGTACTCAGTAACTATTTACTGGATCCATAAACCCGTGATGAATACAGTAATGGATGGAACGCTTGTCACCTGCTTGCTGGGTACCATTTTTCACTTAGCAATCATTAGAGGCACCATGAAAGTCTATTCTACACATGAGTAAACTGAGGCACAGATAGGAGTAATAATTTTTCCATGGTTCAAAGAAAAGCCTGGGTCAGAGACCACATTCAGAGAACATAGCAAATCTAATAGGAAAGGAAAATCAGCTTTCAGTGTCAGAAAAATAAGAGATTCACCTGCTTGTCTTTTTCTAGCATTTGCCCTCAAGGACAAACTTGTTCAACTTACAGTTAAGGAAAAAAACCAACTTCATGTTTTCCAGCAATATCACTGCTGGATTTTGTCAATTTTTTCCTAACTGAAACATAGTTGGTAGGTGATGGAAAGGGACAGTAAAAAATTGGGGTGAAGGGTGAGTAATGGGTTGGATGAACTGCTTGCTAAGGGTTTATCACAAAATATAATTTCTCAATCACTTAAAAAAATATCTTGTGGTTTTCAGATAAATATCATGATGGTGATTAGTTTTGTTAGGAAATAATTTTTTTCTTTGATTTCCTGGGGATCACAGGAGACTGGGACTTATTCCTGGTTTTAACATTTTAACATGATCTTTCTGTTTAAGTAACTTCTCCAGTTGGGTCTCGACCTTATCATCTGAACAGAATGGGGTGGGAGGAGGACACAGGAAATGTGCTAGGTGACCTCCCAGGTGTCAGAGCTATGTGTGCGTGACAATCACATTTTTTGCTTAGTTTGTGTGTTAGACATCAAAAATGGCAAAGAATTCTAAAGATGTTTCTAGTCATACTTTACATACTATGTTTTGATTTGGGGGTGACTGATAAAAATAGAGGGAAGAGGAGCCCCTTGAAGCATTCCTGTGGCCATCCCTGCAGAAAGGGGACTGTCTGGCAGCAGCAGAGACTCTGAAAGACAAAGGTGCAAACAGAACCCCTGAGGGGCCCAGGACAAGGGGGCACTAGGGTGGGAGAAGAGCTTTAGGGGCTCTGAGAGATCCATGGCAGGGATGCCGTGTTCTCGTTCTTGTGGCAGAACCCTGCAGGTACCTAGTGGGAGGGCTTCAAGGGCAGCTGACGGTCACGAAGAAGCTGGAGTAGATGAACCTTAGGGGCTTTGTTTAGAACCCACAGGAGATCCCCTTGGAGATCCCTGAAATAACTGGGTCAGATCCTGCAGGGAGGGAGGTGACATCCTGCTCAGCCAAGTGAGGACAACCAGTCTGTGAAATTAGAGTCATGCCTGTAAATGGGGTGACAGCCAGAGATGTTCTGGCTTCACATGCAAATTAGTTAACTTTTCAGACAAATTAATGGAAAGATATTAAAACAATGGAAATGGCTCAGTGGCTGCTCAATGTGTACTGCAATTAGAGATCTCAGACTCTCTGAAGTTTCAAGTACATCGGTTTGATTTCATTTTCAGCTGACGTATAAAGCGTGTGGTTAAACAAGCAGACTTTGGGTTTATAGTCAAGTTTAAAAACATAATGGCTATCTGGATTCATTTCAGGAGTCAGCACATTGGGGTCCACATAGTGGAAATAATAATCCTGGCCTTCTCAGCACTGGTCAGATGCCATCTGGAGAATTTATTGACTTCTGAGGGCCGTGTTTCAAGAGGACATGAATCAACTCTCATGGGGTCAGGCAAGGGCAACTGGGTAGGGGGAAGGATCCAGAAGTCTGTTATCTGAGAAACAAGATCTGGGAGACTTGGGGAGGATCATCAGAGCTGTGTCTGAATGCTTGAATTTTTGCAGAGATGCTGTGTGGGAAAGGGATTGGACTTGTCCTGCGTTATTCCAGCAGGTAGGATCTGAACCATAGAGCATTATAAGCACAGGAGCCTTGGCTCTATTTAAGAAAGCACTTTCAGGATGGGTGCCATGACTCATGCCTATAATCCTAGCACTTTAGAAGGTTGAGCGGGGCTGGATCACTCAAGATCAGGAGGTTGTGACCAGCCTGGCCAACATGGTGAAACCCCATGTCTACTAAAAACACACAAAAAATAGCCAGGCATGGTGGCACGTGCCTGTTATCCCAGTTACTCAAGAGGCTGAGGGAGGAGAATCACTTGCACCTGAGAGGCAGCGGTTCCAATGAGCTGAGATCATGCCACTGCACTCCAGCCTGGGTGACAGAGTGAGACTTCGATTTAAAAAAAAAAAAAAAAGAAGGAAGGAAGAAAAAGAAAGGAAGGAAGGAAAAGACAAGAAAAGAAAAGAAAACAGAACTATGTATCTGGTTTCTTCTTCCAAGGAGGCTGACATGAACTGGGAGCTGAGTCCCCTGGGTCTGCCTGGGGCAGGGCCCATGAGCTGTGGAAAGCTGGGAACAGAAACAGCCACCGGGGCAGAGCTACACCAAGTCTGCAAGTGAGAACAGTGCCGAGACCACAACATGACTGAAGCAGAAAACGGGAGAGGGGCCAAGCCTCAGGAGCCAGGCAGAGACAGCCAGGAGCTAGCAGCGCTGGCCTAACCTCAGCTGACTGGCACCCATCAGTGGCTCATGGAATACGTGCAGAGCCATTATCTTAAAGAATTCAAGTTATAATCTAACTCATTAACTGGTCTCTGGCAAAGTCATGTGTCAGGAAATATCTCAAGCCTGGAGGCATTCAATAATTGCCTGGTGGCCATTTATACTTTCAGCAGTTCAACTTAAAAAAAAAGTTAATTGTGGTAAAATACATATAATATAAAATTGACCATCCTACCCATATTTAAATGTACTTAAAAGTTGTGCTATTAAGGACGTTCATATTGTTGTACAACCATCACCACCATACATCTCCAGAATTATTTTCGTCTTGCAAAACTGAAAATCTGTACCCATTAAACAACCTTATTCCCTTTCCTCCCAGCCCCTAGCAATCACCATTCGACTTTCTACCTCTGAATTTGACTGCTCTAAGTACCTCATATCAGTGGAATCATGGAGTATTTATCTTTTTCGGGACTGGCTTTTTTCACTTAGCGTAATGTTCTCAAGGGTCATCTCCATTGAGGTATGTGTTAGAATTTCCTTCCTTTTTAAGGCTGAATAATATTGCATTGTGTGTGCACACCACATTTTGTTTTTCCATTCATCCCTCAATGAACACTTGGGTTCATTGGATCAATTTTGCACTGAGACTTCCAGTGAGCACTGAAGTTAATATGATGAATATGACCCTCAAAGACTTGACAATCTACTTGGAATGGGAAAAGGGCTGGGGTGGGGAGTGGGAGTGTGGCAAATATGTATACCAATTTTAATAATGCATTTTGAATAACAATATGATTTTTTGGGGTTCACAATGAAGGAAGACATGAGTTCTAGGGGCAGTGCAGAGGTAGGAGTACGAGGTTTTTTTTAAGAAGGCAAGTGTCTGAGCTGATGAGATCAATAATGCTAGAAAACCTTCTTTGCAAAACTTGAATCTGACTGCCTGGCATCCCACTGGATCAGCTGCTGGATCTAACTCCTTGGGACAGCTTTTAAAAATATTGATCCCAAAAATTCTGATTCAGTGGATTTAGGATGGAGGACAGAAGTTTGTATTTTTTATTTTTTTGTAGAGACAGCATCTTGCTATGTTGCCCAGGCTGGTCTTGAACTCCTGGCCTCAAGTGACCCTCCCAACTCGGCCTTTCAAAGTGCTGGGATTACAGGCCTAAGCCACTGAGCCCGGCACAGAGTCAGTATTTAAAACAGCCTATCCTGGTGATTTTGATGACAAATGGGCTTGGCAGGCACTGAGGAAACATTGAAGGTTGCAAGGTGAGGTTGGCATTTTAGATACACCTATCTGATCTCACTGTGGATGGGGACAAGGATGTAAAGTTAAAAAAAAAAAAAAAACTAAAAGTTGAGAAACCTGTTCTGGCCCATTAGCGCAATATTTCATGGGCTGGAACTTCTGAAGATGGGCGTGTGTGGTGGTGTGTTCATCTTTCCATTCATTCAGCTATGCACCTACTGTTTGTTATCTGGACTAGAGCGCCCTGAAAAATCCCTTCTATCTCTCAGATTCTATATTCTATTGATCATTTAAAAAAAAAAGAAAAAAAAAAAAAGGCCTCAGCCAACAGAGTATGGCAGAAATGAGGTTGTGAGAGTCCTGAACCTGAGGCTATGAAAGGCCTAGCAACCTTTTTTGCTTCTCTCAGAACCCTGCTGCTGTATCAACAAACCTGGTCTAACCTGTTGGAAGATTAGCAATCACAGAAAACAGTGATACACCATTTTGGCTGACCTGGGAGATGTCCACAAGCATATAAATAAACCCAGTTTAGATCAGGTGAAAGCTATCCGGTTGATTCTCCCCAAATCACCAATCCACAGAATGAAGTGCTGGGTGGTTGGTTAAGCCACTTAATTTGGGGATAGTTTGTTATTCATCAACAACTAACTGATACATCCCCGTGACACTCCATTCATTCAAACATCAGCTATGCACCTACTGTTTGTTACCTGGACTACAGTGCCCTGAAAAATGCCTTCCATCTCTAAGATTCTATATTCTGTTGATCCTTTTTAAAAAAGGCCTCAGCCAATAGAATATGGCAGAAAATAGGTTGGTCGTTCGGCAGAAATGATGATTTCCTTTGGTTCTAGAGCCTTTACACATGCTCTTGGTTCTAGACATGTGTTGGTTCTTTACACATGCTGTTGGTTTGGTTCCAGAGCCTTTACACATGCTGTTCCCTGTTCATGAAACACTTTTTCTTCTTTCTTTGCCTAGTTAACTCCTAATTATCACAGCTCAGAAAAGTTTTTCCTGATCGTGATTAAATCCCTCTATTTTAGGATCCCATTGCAATTTCTACCTCTCTGGTGGCATTGCAGTAGTTATAATTTTATACTTATTTGTATACATGATTTGGTTAAGGTTTTTCTCCCCACTTAGACTATAAGCTTCATGAGTCCAGGAACAGCGTCTGTTGTGTTCACCATTACATTCCAGCACCTAGTACAGTTCCTTGCACATAGTTGGTGCTCACTGAATATTTATTGAATGAAAGACAACAATATCGCCCTGGAGGAAACAGGGCTTTGGTGATTCTTCTTTAAAATAATGACCCTCACAGCAGTACTCTCCTCCCTGCTATTACAGAAATTAAAAATGGACATGAGTCACTGTATGAGAATGTGTTTTGTAATTTTTAAAGGACTGTACATATGTTAGTTCTTGATTGTTAGTGTTGTTATTCTGAGGTAGCAACAGCTGGCTTTAGGGGAATCCTTTCCCTTCCTCATTCCCTTGAAATGGCCCCAGGCAGCTTCCTAGCAGCTATGATTATGGCTGGATAAGCAGTTTACAGGCTGGAAGTCTTGCCTACAAAAAACATGGATATGTAAATATCTCTGTAGCTGCAACCTAGCAAGCAATCTTCAGGCTGGTTAATTGCAGAACTTGGTGGTAATGATACCAATGCTGAGTTCAATTAAGGACTATTTACAAAACCACCGGGGGAGTATTTTCCACTTTTTCTGAAACAGTAGGCCCAGACTAGAGGGACCTGCTATTTTACAGTGTAAATCTATGGCTCAGATACACTAAAATATCCCTTAGATTTAAAGTTGGCAAACTCTATGCCTTATTTTGGCCCCTGGAGCTCAGTTTGCAGCAAGAGAGCCGGAGGGTAATTGCCAAAGACAAATACCCTGTGTGTAACCTTTCTGAGCCTCAGTTTCCTCGTCTGTAAAATGTATATATTAGTAGCTTACCTTTTAGGTTGACTTTGAGATTAAATGAGATAATCAGTAGAAAGTGCCATTAGAATCATTAGAACAGTGCTAGGCACACAGTAAGTGGGTTTACTTTGAGATTAAATGAGATAATCAGTAGAAAGTGCCATTAGAATCATTAGAACAGTGCCAGGGAAACAGTAAGTACTCAAATTTTAGTTATTGTTCATTGTCAACGTCATTACTGTTATTAACACACATAGTGCCATTAGAATCATTGGAACAATGCCAGGCATACAGTAAGTACTCAAATTTTAGTTACTGTACATTGTCAACATCATTACTGTTGTTAACACACATGGTTGTTTCCACCCTGAACTGTTACTGAAACACCAGGGGTTTGGTGTAGGTCCTGCTGCTCGCCACGTAGAAAGCCAATGACTGAGATGAGTACTATCGAGGAAGAAGGCTTCAATCAGGTGCTGCAGTGGAGGAGATGGGAGATCAGTCTCAAATTCATTTCCCAAACTGACTAAAATTAGGGGTTTATATGGGAAGGGAGAAATGTAACTATGTATGAGAAAACAGGAACTCGGGAGGAGTAAGGAAGCAATCATGATGAATGAGGGGCCTGGCATCTCATTGTCTGGATCTGGTGAGTTTCAAGGTTTAAGACCAGAAGGGTAACTTTCAAATGTTTATCAGAAGAAACTGTCTATGGGACTATTAGGTCAGTTTCAGAACAACATACCTGCTGGAAAAGCCAGCTCTGAACTTTGCTTATTCAGGAAATGACAGGGTTCTTTTTTCCAGCAGCTGGTTTGTGATGATGTTTTGTAAAGCATGGAAGTTCATTCAAGAGACATGAGTTGACACACTGTGTGCCTTGTACCCTGATAGATGCTGGGGATACAGAGGCAAATAAAAGAATCTCTGCCCTCAGAAACTACAGGAGAGAGACTGTGCACTGTGGTTAAGGCTTGTCAGCATTGATCCCAAGGTTCTATGGAAACACAGAGTGGGGGACTTCACCCCAAAAGGTCAGGGAGGGCTTGCTTTGGACTTCCTGGGGTTCCCAGGTGAAGAGGGTGAGGCCCTTATTAATTCCACACACACAAAAAGCAGACCTCACTTTCTTAAGAGATTGTTGCTGTGACCCATTTGTCTGACTCTTTTATCACCAAGGTCCATTATAGCTGGAAATGAAGCTTTCAAAATTAATAACCTAAAAATGGAAAGCACTTTCCCTGATATTCAGCAACTCTAGAGAAATGCCAGAGTGTTTATCTTACAGGGCCCCTTCAGGGTGTGTTTTGGCTGAGTGGGGCTTCATTAACAGTGTAATGGGAAAAATCTCATCATATCTTACATCCTTATGACCTGGGCACAAGGAGTGACTCCAGGATTTACACTGATTGGGTATAGTACGGTGGCCAGGTTTTCAGTACGAAAAACTGTCCTGGCCTTCAGAGACCCTGGCTTTATTCTGACCACGCTGCCAGCAGGGTGTGCAAGCCTGATCCAGTCATTCAATTATCTGTAAATGGATGAGCTCAACTTGAGGATATATAAGGTATTCCCAACTCAGGGGAGACTCTGCTTACCACATGCCTCTGTTTTTCCCTCTCCACTGGACCCTTCTCTTGCTCTCCCAACTGAGAGAAAAATGAAACAAACCTTCCCTGGGATCTTCCTAAGCCTCATGTTACCATTCCATCTCTCTCACCTTCATTATTTGGCTTGAAAAATAATACATTTTTAAATGCTGATACCATAGTTCTTAAAAAAGGAAGAAAGTGGCCAGGCATGGTGGCTCACGCCTGTAATTCCAGTACCTTGGGAAGCTAAGGTGGGTGGATCACCTGAGGTCAGGAGTTTGAGACCAGCTTGGCCAACATGGTGAAACCCCATCTCTACTAAAAATACAAAAAAGTAGCCAGGCATGGTGGTGGGCACCTGTAATCCCAGCTACTCAGGAGGCTGAGGCAGGAGAATTGCTTGAACCTGGGAGGTGGAGGCTGCAGTGAGCCAATATTGGGCCACTGCACTCCAACCTAAGCAACAGAGTGAGAGTTCATCTAAAAAACAAACAAACAACAACAACAACAAAAAAAAAACCCAAAAAAAGGAAAAAAGTGATGAATACTTATCATGCTCAGGCACTTTTACATGACTTAATTCATTTAATCCTCTCAACAACTTTATGAGATGGGTACCTTTATCCCCATTTTATAGCCAGGAAACTGAGGCTTACCTCGTTGTTACTAGGTAAAATGACACTGCTAGTAGGTGGTTGAGCTAAAACTCAGCCTTCTCCACTGCAGTGCAGGTTCTTTTGTTTTATTTTGCTTTTGCTTTTGTTTTTATTTTTCTTATGATGATGTAGCACAGATTCTTAATCACCTGACTATGTATGTTCCATGTGCCGACCCCACTTCCCACTCTTTCCTTTCTTCTTCCCCTCAATGCCCCTGGAATGCTTTCTTCCCGGCATCACAGATCTCTGGAAGGCTCAAAGAGGAACTTCTTGTAGTAGACAGATTGGTTAGGTTTTATGTGCCCAGATACATTTTCATTTTCTGAAAGTCCTTGGTTTTCCACAGAATTACCTCTCTTCCATTGGCTCTTGTCCTGTAGGGCTGGAATCAGGATCCTTGTCTTCTCCTGGCTAAGGGACAAGGGAGTGACCCAGCCTGGAATTTGCCTCGTAAGCAGCAAGGTCAAGAAGGCTAGAAGAGTTTGGCATTCTGTTCAATCCATCCAAGTGAGTGCCAACAAATTCAGTCAAGAGAAAGAATATTTTAGTGCAGTTGTTAAAAAAGAAAAATTAATGTAAAAGTTCCAGGATGAACAAAATGCTAAAATTTTAAATAAAGACAGAATCAGGGCCAGGTGTGGTGGCTCATACCTGTAATCCCAGCACTTTGGGAGGCAGAGGTGGGTGGATCACCTGAGATCAGGAGTTCGAGACCAGCCTGGCCAACATGGCGAAATCCCATCTCTACTAAAAAAATACAAAAAAATTAGCCAGGCATGGCGATGTGGGCCTGTAATCCTACCTACTCAGGAGGCTGAGGTAAGAGAATCGCTTGAACCCAGGAGGTGGAGGTTGCAGTGAGCCAAGATCACACCACTGCACTCCAGTCTGGGTGACAGAGTGGGACTCTGTCTCAAATAAATAAATAAATAAATAAATAAATAAATAAATACAGAATCAGTATGATTACTTTCCCTTTTGCCTTGGGCTCCAGTATGGCTGGACATGGCACTACCAGGGATGCCCCTAGAGTGGAAGCTGTCCATGTCTTGCCTTCCAACACTTTGTACCTCTCTCATTCTTTGTTCCAAGGTTGTTCTGGGCCTCTGCCTTTCCTCACATGGCACCTCTCTGTGTGAAAGGCCCTTTCTCCTTCTACCCTACCTTGCTGAACTCACCCTCCTTCACCATCATACTTCTCTATGTGTCAGTTTCTTTATGTATAAAATGAGCATAATAAAGAGTGCCTAATTCATAGCCTTGTTGTGAGCATTAACATGGCATAGCACCTGACGCCAAGGTGTGCACTCAGTGACAGCTAACTCCAGCATCAAGGTTGTTCTCATTCCACAAGAAGACAATCAGTGGCCAAGCTTCCCACTGCCCAAAGGTCAGGGCTGCCACTTAATGTTGGTTAGATGAAAAGTTACACCGAGTTCCCCATCTACATGGCTGACCACCCAAATCTCAATTACGGACCCCTCTTCCTCCATCTGATTGGTAAATTTAGGTGTTCCCTGGGGTTCTTGCTCAAACCTCTCTTCTTCTTCCTGTCTACTTTCTCTCCAGACCACGTATAGATATCCACAGCCTCAAGTGTGCCCTCTTGTCTCTGATACATGTGTGAGGTCTGTATCTCCAGGTCCAAATTTCCAAATGTGGTCTGGATATATCACCAGTGCCTAAACACCACTAAAATACTAATAATGATAGCCAGCAATGATTGAACACTGACCAGGCACCCTGTACTGAGCCCAGTGCTTTGCATGGATTACTTCATTCAATCCTCTCAAAAACTCCATTTTACAGATAAAAAAAAAAAAAAAGAATGAAAGAAAGAAAGAAACCAAGAGAAGGCAAGAACGTCACTCAAAGTTATGAACCAGAGAAGTGGTGGAGCCAGGATTTCAAACTGGACACAAGTGCTTCTGCTAAAAAAGGTTATCAAACGGCTCACCTTTTAATCAACAATATTCAAGTGATGTAAGGAAAAGCCGAGAGAACAGAGGTCTCAACTGGGGGCAATTTTGCTTTCCAGGGAACATTTTGCAATACCTGGAGATGTGTTTGGTTTTCCCAACTGGAGGGTTGCCGCTGGCATCCAGTGGGCAGAAGCCGAACCTCCCCAAGGAGAGGCTGCTGCTGAAGATCTTACAAAGTGCCAGAAGCCGGCTACAACAAGGAATCATCCGGTCCAACATGTTAATATTGCCAAGAACGAGAAACCGTGCACTAGAAAAATCCAGATGACGCAAGACTGTGAGAAACTAGTGAAGGGTGCTATCTTTTCAGATGCTAACTCCCCCACTCACCAACTGAGCAGGTCCCTCTGCCTCCCTCCTGCCCACCCCCACCCTAGCCTAGCCCCCACCCCAGCCTAGCAAAGCCTCGCATTCTTACCCACCATCTATTCCCTTCTCTGCAGAAAGCACAAACAGGAACTCATTATCTTCCTCCTCAAAACCTTCCCATCCCTCACTCTTTGTCATGGTTAAAAATACCACCCTCCTCCTCCTTACAGGTGAGCACCATTGTCCCCTCCTTGCGTGTGCCCCACCACCAGCCAACAAGCTGTGTTCGCTGAATCTCCCAAGTCTCTCCTGCTCATCCTTGCCTTCCTACTTCACTAACTTACTTGGGCCAAAATAGCTTCTCATGTTATCTCTCTTCCAGTCATTAGGCTGAAGTCACTTTTTATTCATCTACGTTTGATCATTTTTTATTTTCTTTTGAGATAGGGCCTCGTTCTGTTGCTAAGGCTGGAGTGCACTGATGCAATCATGGCTCACCGTAGGCCTTGACCTCCAGGCTTAAGCGATCCTCCCACCTCAGCTTCCCAAGTAGCTGGAACTAGAAGCACGTACCACCATCTCTGGCTAATTTTAAAATTTTTTTGTAGAGACGGGGTTTTGCCATTTTGCTCAGACTGGTCTCAAACTCCAGGGCTCAAATGATCCCCCTGCTTTGGGTCTCCCAAAGTGTTGGGATTACAGGCATGAGCCACCTCACCTGGCCCAGAGCATAATTTTCATAAAGAATTAAACTCAGGGGTCTAAACTCAAGAGCCTACCTAGCTCCTAGTCTGTGACTCCAGGATGTTCATGGTGGAAATTTAGAGTTCTGCACCTTGCCCTTCAGCCCTCTTCTTCAGCAGACAAGGTGGCCTCTTCCAGTCCAGGGCTTGTGCCCCTAACCCACTCTAGTTCCCATCTCCTCTCATCCTCAGTACCTGTTCTATCAATGAACCATCCCTTCCTCTCAATCTCTCCTACCAACCCAGATGCTTGCCTGCCCACACATCTTTAAAGAAGCCTCCACCCTTACCTCCCACTTGCTAGACGGCTACATTTCTGAAAAGAGTTGTCCACACTTGCTGTCTCCCACTCACTCCTCAACCCACCGCAATCTGGCTTCCAATCCCTGCACTCCATCAAGACAGCTCTGGTAAAAGTTATCAGCCCTCTCATTGTCATATGAAATGAACACTTGCTTTCCGGTCCTTTCTTGATGAAATTTCCTGTAACATTTGTGAGTGTTGCTCATTCCCTCCTTCTAAAAGCAATTTCTTCCCATGCCCCCTGGTTCTCCTTTTGGTTCTCTTCTTCTCATTATTCATACTCCCGACAGCTTGAACTACCAAGAAAGGCAGTGCAAGGTGGTGAAGAGCCTGGACTCCAATGCTCCTTGATGTGGTTTGGCTGTGTCCCCACCCGAATATCATCTTGAATTCCCACATGTTGTGGGAAGGACCCACTGGGAGGTAATTGAATCATGGGGGCAAGTCTTTCCTGTGCTGTTCTATAACTCTATAATGAATAAATCTCATGAGATCTGATCGTTTCAAAAAGAGTTCCCCCACACAAACTCTCTCTTTCTTTGCCTGCTGCCATCCATGTAAGACCTGACTTGCTCCCTCTTATCTTCCGCCATGATTGTGAGGCTTCCCCAGCTGTGTGGAACTGTAAGTCCAATTAAAAGTCTTTCTTTTGTAAATTTCCCAGTCTCAGGTATGTCTTTATCAGCAGCCTGGAAACGGACTAATATACTCCTCTACTCACTAGTGTTTGACCTTGGGCAAGTTACTCAACACTCCTGTGCCTCAGTTTCCTCAACTGTAAGATGGTGTAAGGCTTTTTAGTCTCATTGTTTTCCATGTCTGAACATGCATCATGTTCTCAGATCATGTTGAACCTCGTGGAGTTACCCACATATATCATGTGTTCACACTCAGTCTTTGCTCAGGCACCTGGGGGTGCCCAGCCAGTATCTGTGAATATATGCACGAACGCTGCTCTGGATTGGGTTTCCCCAGAAGTATACCTCGAGACAAGGAGATGGGTGCAGTTACTTTATTTGGGATCCCAAGAACAAATAAGGAAGTGAGAAAGTAAGGCAAGGAAGGGACAAGAGGCAAATCAAAGAATGACTTAATGAGGGAGTGACTTCTGGGGGCTACTGGATTCATTCCTACTGGGGGTTCCTCTGAGCAACTGCCTTGAAAGCATTTGAGAATTGTTCTTCCTCAGGGAAGGGGAGGCTGACACATTCATCCACTGTTTGGTTAAGGACTGCCCCAGGGCTGTTGAAAACTTTCAGGCTAGGCAAGATCCCACAGCCCTAGAGAAAGCCTCCTGGCAGAGAGGAGGGGTGCCTGCTTTGGATAGACAGTTCCTCTGTACAGAGGGCAGCTCATTGCAGCTGCCAGTGAGCTCAGAGGTGGGCCCAGGGAACATGGAGCCGAGCATCACTAACACTTGTGCTTGTTACTCTGCTTGGTGGGTCTGTGCCCCCTTATCTAGCTACATAGGTCCTGTCTCTTCCTAGAAAGTTAGTTCAAGAGTACTCACTTCTTGGAAGCATTTTCCAACTTAGCTCCACCCTACTCCACCTTCAATGCTCTGAATATCCCTGGACACCCTGGACATGACTTTATAAGAGTACTTATCTCTCTGCTTACTAGATAGAGCTTTCTTGTCCTTCTTAGCAAGAGTAGTTCTTTTTCATCATTGCAGATGTAGGGCCCAGATTTTTTTTTTAGCACATTATAGGCACTTAACCGATGCCTTAAAATGAATTCAAGTTCACCTTGCTCAGAGACCCACTCAGAGCAAGTGGTCAACAAGTGTGGACTCCCTTTCCCCCATCTGATTTAGGAGAGCAGTCATCTAGTAGTGAGTACACAACGTGATAAATATATTCTTTAAACAGAAATGCCAAGGAAGCACAAAGAAGGGAGTAATTAACTGGGACTGTACCAATGAGACTATAGTTATCTCATCTGACAGTCTTAATTACTTACAGTTTTTTGTTTGGGTTTTTTTTTTTTTTTTTTTTTTTGAGACTGAGTCTCACTCTGTCGTCCTGCCTGGAATACAATGGCGTGATCTCGGCTCACTGCAACCTCCACTTCCAGGGTTCAAGCGATTCTCCTGCCTCAGCCTCCCAAGAAACTGGGATTACAGGCGCCCACCACCACGCCTGGCAAATTGTCTGTATTTTTAGTAGAGAGGGGGTTTCACCATATCGGCCAGATTGGTCTCAAACTCCTGACCTTACATGATCCACCCGCCTCGGCCTCCCAAAGTGCTGGAATTACAGTAGTGAGCCACCACGCCTGGCCTACTTATAGTTTTAACTTTCCAGAAGCACTCACAGAGCCATCTGGTGCTTCTTCCACTGCACTGGGCATTCCCTTTTGAATCTCTCCACCAAAGAGGAAGCTACAAGGAGCTGCTGGATGGAGTGAACCACCCTACCTCAGGCGGGGGTCCCATCTACAACTCTAGTTTGTTTGCTTCTTTCATTTATTCAACACGTGTTTATTGATGGTCTCATATGGGCCAGCACTGTTCTAAGGAAACAGGCCAAGGTACTGCTGTAATGCAGTTTACCCATGCAGTGGGGAGAGTGGGGGGCAGATAAAAAATAAGCAACCAATCACGTCGGCTACATTAAACAGTGACAAGGGCTATGAAGCAATCAAACAGGATGCGCTATATTTGGGAGAGGTGGAGGTGGGGTGTAGGTGCCAGAGACAAGTAGATCACATGGTTGGGGAAAGCCTCTCTGTGGAGCTGACTTCTGGGCTGTGAGCTGTGTGCCAAGAACAGTCATACAAGGGTTCTACCAGGCAGAGCGGACGGCAGCTGCAAAGGGCCTGGAGCAGGACCTTGGGACTCCTGGTGCCCACCTCAGAGCTTGTCCTACTGCTGCTGGCCACGGAGAGAGAATTGCAGAAAAGGAACAATGCTGGGTCTAAAACTGGTATCTGTTCCTTACTTGGAGTAAACGAGCTGGTACCCAACTTTCAGTTCCCAGCAGGTTCATTTCAGGCTTCTGTTTTCGCTCACGAGCATGTTCCCTCTTCAAAGTCTGATTGGGTTTCAAAGGAATCTGAAACACAGCAAAACCACCAAGCTGCATCCTCCAGGTAGACACCCCCGAAATGTGGCATTTCCGTGGGAAACCACAATGAATCACTCTTTGGCTGTCCGGCCTCTCTGCCCAGTCAGAGATTGATTTTGGTTTTCCCAAACTTTGTAAAGCCGCCCCAGACTGTTTAACAACCTCCCCACCATACCCGGACTCTCAGATTAAGAGCAAAATCCCAAATTTCGTGAGGTTTTCCGTTTCAGATTTCAACAGAAGGGGGTCTGCCACAGCCACGAACCATATCCTCTGCAGAGAGCAGTTTCTGAAATGCTGCGAAGAAAAACAATCGCCCAACGATTAGGAGGGAAATGAAGTTCTAAAGAAAGACTACGTCTCTGACTTTGAAAGTAGACATAGACATGCACAATATACATCCCACAAATTAAAATCCTCCTTTCTCTGATGTCTTTTAATGGCAATAATAAGGACAAGCATGGCTATCATTTATTTGGGAGTTTCCAATGTGCCAGTCCCTGTCTAAACATCGGTTTCCAGATCAAACCTATGAGGGTGGAATTAACGTCCATTTCATATTTAAGCAAACTGAGGCTCAGGAAAGTTGGGTTACTCAAGGTAACATGAGTAGAAAAAAAGGCCATATTCCAATGGGACACAGAGCCTGCAGCCCACACGATTACTCTCCATACTGTTCCTATAGTATCCTGACTGGGAAGGTCCTGTTCCCCTGGCACTGGGCAAAATGAGGAAATTATAAGAGCAGAGAGGAAGGGGTGAAAGGGGGCAGCCTGGTGAAGTCACTCCTTTACTGAAAATAGGGGTAACGGCCAGGACAGTGCAGGTCCATCCTCTGCAGATGGAAGACAGGCACGTCCTTTGCCGCTGTCCCGGCCTTAGAAAGGCACCTTCCGCGTCCAGGGTTTTCTGTGGATAAATCCCACCCCTTCCACCTCTGGCAGGGAGGAGGCCGGCCGGCCAGGGCATGGGGCGGAAAGCGAAGGACGCCCGACCCGGGCCGA
>NW_012109264.1:771367-793589 GCF_000951045.1 Mandrillus leucophaeus
CGGGACGACGCGCTTGGCGGCCCGAACCCCGCGGATGGGGAGCCCTCCCGGCATTGTCTCTGGCGCGGCAGAGGAAAGTTCCCCGCGGTCGCCGGCCCCTGCCCGAACCCGGCGCTGCTTGGCAGGCCCCAGGCCACTTGCCTAAAGCAAAAGAAGAGAAACGAAGCGAAAGGAAAGGGGTAGGGGGAGTCCTACTTGGAGCTCGGTGTTTGCTCCCGGGCGGACCTGAAGTGGCTTGCGTTTTCCGCTTGTACCATTTTGGGACCTGCTGCATTTTCTGAGAGCGACATGAAGTTTCAAAGAAAAAAGAAACTTGCCCGCGTCCGGTTTTCTGCGGTTTGATACATCCCAAGGGTTCATGTTGGGCACTGGTAAAGCAGTTTCCTTTAGTAATGTGGTTTTCCAGTAGCTCAGGGAGACAGATGGTCAACTGCAGATCATCATCCTTAACTTGACCTTAACTTTACCTGTACTCATCAGGCAAGAAAAAGAACTTTCTCTCGCATGTTCCCCTGTCTACTCTGTTAGATTATCTTGGCGTGATTGATTCTGGGATGACATCAGGCCCTGGATTGCTGAGTAATGTTTTGGGATTGTAAAAGCTGTTCGGTTTTTAGTCCTGGGTTATCCCTATTGCAACCTTCACCCCAAAGCCTTTCTGTTTTGCAATTGTAGCGCCACCAGACAGCTTTAAGAAAATGCGGGTCTTCTGGAAACAACCAGTCAGAGGTTTCGAAAGAAAAAGATCTTGGAGAACAACTGATTTCAGCCCCTTTCCTGAGAAGGCCCAGAAAGATGACCTGACTTACCCAAGGTCACGTGGCCAGGAGTAGTTTCCACTTCTTCAGGCTCAGTCCCATGCCCCTTCTGTGTTAGATTTTGATCTGTTAGCCATGAAACAGATTTGGAAACATGTCTTCTTAGCGTCATAACCTTCACCACTTTAGTGCCTTCTCTTCTATCGTGGTAATGCTGCTATTTTTTTGAGATATGCTATTTGCCTCAAACTGCATATTTTGAGATAGGGAGCTAAAAAAAAAAATCACCTAACCCCTACTGTTGAGCCACTAAATGGATTTGGAGATTCAGCTACCAAATGGATTGAAGTATAAAATGAGTGGCTTATTATATGGGGAATTACTTTCCCTATCCCATTCTTTTGTGAAAAATAGAAACTCCCAGGTCCAAAAAAGGGCAGTATCTTAGCACATAATGTACCCTATGATGTTCTCTAGACTTGATTTTCAGCCCTCCTGTTTCTTGTGAGCTAAGCAGCCCATCTATTTTTCTCATGAGAGCTCTGAATGGCTGGTTTTTCATTTTTAGTATGTGATAATGTTGGAGAGAAAGGACTTTTCGCAAGCTTGCCATTTGGTGAGGGAAATTGAAATTCTCTACACCTCCCCAGTCCTCACCAGCCACAGCGAGCCAGATTTTCAAAATCAGTGCAAGCCTGGCAGGCCCAAAGATGAATGTGTGCATTCAGATTGAGCCCTCCATTGTGAGGACTCACGTCCCAGCTGGCATCTCCACGCTGCACCTAGGTGGCTGAAGTCTAGAGGAAAGAAGGGAACCCCAGTTAGCCACGACAGTGTTGTTCCTGCCCTTTCCCCACCTAGGTCTCAGTCGTATTTGGATCCTGCTGCTCTGTTCTCATTTTCCCCTCCCATTTCTTCACCCAGCCGCTGCTGCATCTGGCGTGGACTCCGGAAGGTCTTTTCTAGGAGGCTGCATGAGTGATCCCCATATGAGCAATAGTAGCAGTCACCCTATTTATTAAGCACTTGCTGTATGCCCTAGACGTGTACCTCCTAAGAAGTCTAAGGAGGAGCAGAAACTTCTTGGGGAGCCTTGCCCAGAAAGGACAGCACATCTCAGATTTATCTGGAATTGAATTTTTATTTCATGCATCCAGTGAAACATTTGCTAAGTGGCTTCCCTGTGGGAGGTGCCAGTCGTGGAAAGATGAATAGGACCCTGTTCTCAAGGCCTTCTGTTTCCAGCCTTATCTTTCAATGTCAGCCTCACACTTTCTCTTTTAATTCATCAATTGAACAACCATGTATTGAGCACCTGTGCCATGCTAAGTCCTGTGTGGAGTCCTGATGATACAGTGGTGGACGAAAAAGGCCTGTCACCACCCTTCTGGAGCTTGCATTCCACTGGAGGAGATGGGCAACAAGCAAGAAGCAGAATAAACAACCTCTAGCAAATGAATGATTCCTTGTTATCAAGGAAACAAACCTGGAACCAAAGTAGGGGCTGGTGGCACAAAGTTGGTCCTAGTTGTGCAAGGGAAAGCCTTTCTGAGATTGGAAAATGGAGAAGGAACTGGCCAGGCAGAGAGATTGTGGGGGAGGGCATTCCAGGCAGAGGGATGGGAATGTACAAAGTTGACTATGCACAAAAGAGCTTGGTGTATTCCAAGGAGTAAGGGAAGGCAGGGCTAGAGTGTAAGGGAGAGATGGGGGGAATGGGCACAAGGTGAAGTTTGAGAGGGAGGCAGGGGCGAGATCACACAGCCGATTGATTCTAAGCCATGCTGGGGAGAGTCCCTCCACCCAGTACAAAGAGAAGCTTTGGTGAGTTTAAGCTCAGCAGTGAGATCTGATTGCCTTTTTTTTTTTTTTTTGGAGACAGAGTCTAGCTGTATTGCCCAGTCTGGAGTGCAGTGGCACGATCTCAGCTCATTGCAACCTCTGCCTTACTGGGTTCAAGTGATTCTCCTGCCTCAGCCTCCTGAGTAGCTAGGATGATAGGCATGCACCACCACATCTGGCTAATGTTTGTATTTTTAGTAGAGATGGAGTTTTGCCATGTGGATCAGGATGGTCTTGAACTTCTGACCTCAGGTGAGTGACCACGGCCAGCCTGATTGACATTTTTGAGATAGCTTTGACTGCTTTTGTGAAGAGTGGATGGATCATAGGGGGCTAGGTGTAGAAGCAGGAAGACCACTTAGGAGGAAAGAGGATGGTGGCTTAGAACTAGACAGCAGCAATGGAGGTAGAAAGAAGTGGGCAGAGGCTACTTAGATCTTGGAGAGAGCATTGATGAGATCTGGTGATAGATTACATTGGAATGAGGCAAGGGGAAGGACTCAAGGGTGACTCCTGGGGTTTTGGCTTGAACGGCTGGGTGTATGGTGGTGTTGTGGGAGACAGGAAGACTAGGAGGAGTATGCTCATGGAGAAAATCAAGTTCTATATCAGCCATCCTAAATTTGAGATGTCTAGGAGGCATCCTGTGGAGATTTCAGGCAGGCAGGAGGCCTGGATCTCTGAGGAGACTTACAGGCTAGAAACATTATTACCAGCCTGCTGTGAAGCTGCCAGAGTGCTTGAGTGTCTGCTGACGTTCTTCCCCCTGCCGGGGATGCTCTTCCTTTCTCCTAGACTAATTGCTACTCATCTTTAAAAAGCACCTGTGTCTTTATCTCCTCGAAGATGCATTTAACTCCCTCCCCTACTTTTAGACCCCTGTCTTTACCTTCATTGTGTGTTCAATTGAAATTACCTGGTTTTTTTTTTAGTATCTTATGTGAATGAAATGCTTGGTGCTGGCCTTACCAGATAGTAAGTGCTCACAGTAAGGGTACATTCAACAAATGTTAGCTATTATTATTATTATTGATGGGGGCGATAGACATATAAATAAAAATTTCATTATATTAGGATAAGCATAATGATAGTGTATTAGTTTCTTATTGCTGCTGTAACAAATTACCCCAAACTTTCGTGGTTTACATCGTACAAATTTACTATCTTACAGTTCTGGAGGTCAGAAGTCTAGAATGGATCTCACTGACTGAAATCAAGGTGTTAGCAAAGTGTGTTAGTCCTGGCAGCACTGGGAAGAATTTGTTTCCTTGTCTTTTCCAGTATCAGGAGGCCACTTGCATATCTTGGCTTATAGTTTCCTTCTTCCACCTCCAAAGTTGGTCTTCATCCTTCTCAAGCTTCCATCTCTCTGGTTCTCCCTTCCGGATTCTTCTTCTACCTTGAAGGGCCCTTAAAGTGATCCCACTGGGCTACTTGTATAATCTAGGCTATTCTCCCTATTTTAAGGTCAACAGCTTGGCAACCTTGATTCCATCTGCAACCTTCATTTTCCATTGCAGGGTAACTCATGTAACCTAATGTGTTCACAGGTCTTGGGAGTGAGGACGTGGATATCTTTGCAGCCTGGGAAAGGAGGGTGTTATGGGAGCTCTGGGGAGAGGTTCCTAACCCATGGGGAAGAGAAGGTCAGAGACATCTTACCATGGCTGCAGTGATGCACAGGCGGGAGTCAGCCTCCACTGTGTCCTCACAGTCACTCCTTCGTCAGAGCTCTTCTCTGTGGCAGGCCTCTGTGAAGAGTTGGAGTTGAGGATTCATTTCGCTGTGCATTCTCCAGCTGTCAGCCTGATTGTTCACTTTCAACCCAGGGACACTAACTTCTCACCCGGCCTCTTGAAAAAATTAAATTTACTAACCCGTGCAAACCCTCTACCAGCTCCCCCTCTGCACCCCAAGTCCTCTCCCAGGAAGGGATGGGCAGGGTGTGGGCTGGGTCCTCTGACTTCAGAATTGACTCCCAGTTCATGCCCAGCACAGCACGCATCTCTGCAATTGTTCCTTTTGTACGGCTAAAACCTTGGTTCCAAAGCTGCAACCAGGTCCCTAACGTCAGCCAGCCCTGTTCCCAGAGCAGGCCATTGGCCCCAAGAGAGGTCAGGAGGGAGTGTGTGGTTCGATTAGGACAGATCCGTCTGAGTCCTTAGGGGAAGAAGCAACTGGAGGGCCTGGCCCACTGGTGGCCCCATCTTCTGAGAGTAAAGGAAACACACCATGATGTGCTGTGTAGCCACGTCGCTGCGAGGGGGTAATTAAGACCAGATTTCTGAAGTCCTCTCAGTTATTTAGAGAAAATGGGCTCCTGTCCCAGATCCTCCCCAGAAACAGACGGTTTCTTGAGACCTTAAGCACTTTGGAGAGGCATATGAGCTCTCTTGGCCACCGGCGTGCTGAGTTACAAAGCGACCGAGGGCGTCTGCTGCCTGGGGTCACCCTGCCAGCCCCTTCAGCTCCCATCCCTTGGAAATGCCAGAAACTAAGCTTGTCTTGTAATCTTTTGGATGTTTCCTCTTCCTTCACTGGCCTAAGTCAGGAAGTGCGAAGGTGCACAGAGTTAGGAAAACAAAAGTAAGTATGTCCCTCCAGTGGCGGGATCCCGGTTGGAGCCTGGTTTGGGATAAAGAAGAGTGCCTGTCAGTACTTCCCCAGCTGTGGTGGGAGTTATGTAGAAGCCAGCCGGGGAGGATCAGCCGTGGGCAGAACAGGAAGAGGGGAGTCAACACAGCACCCACCCGCGGCTTCTGGGGGATGTTGGCATTTCCCCTTTCAAAGCCAATCATGAATTTTTGGTCAAGGCTTCTGCCTTTGTAAAAACTCAGCTTGTGTGTAACAATACTGTGTGCCTATTTCATTGTAGTTTTCTATCCAAATAATTTCCTTTTGAGTAGAAATGTAAAAAGAGTGCCCAGGCGTTCCATTGTAGTTGTTCTCTTCTGAGATCTATGACCTTGGGGGATGCAGGATGGCTCAATGGAATGGTCGGTGGGTGGGAAAACCAGGAGATTCTGGGGTCTACTGTAGTCACCGCCTTTCCTTGTCTTCTGCACTGACCGTACTGACTTAACTGAGATAATGTAAGAAAAGCAGGCAGCACAAGGGGCCCGTAGATGGTACCGTTATTACAGCTGTCTTGCAGGGAAATGTGTTTGCTCATGTAGTTCCTCACCTGTGAGCTGGGGCATCTTGAAGGGGATTGGGAACTGGGACTCTATGTTATTCCTCTTGGCTCTTTGTGCCCAGCACAGTGCCCAGCAACTAACAGACACTGAGCAAGGAGGCTGAGTCAGGTATATTGGCTTCAGTTGCTTAGCTGTGTTACCACATTTCTTGAACCTTTTTCCATCATTGAGTTTTAATTTTTATTTTTTTTTTGAGACGGAGTCTTGCTCTGTCACCCAGGCTGGAGTGCAATGGCGCGATTTTGGCTCACTGCCACTTCTGCCTCCTGGGTTCAAGTGATTCTCCTGCCTCAGCCTCCTGAGTAGCTGAGATTACAGGCGTGTGCCACCACGCCTGGCTAATTTTTGTATTTTGTAGAGATGGGGTTTCACCATGTTGGCCAGGCTGGTCCTGAACTCCTGACCTTAGGTAATCCGCCTGTGTCGGCCTCCCAGAGTGCTGGGATTACAGTGAACCACCACTCCCAGCCTAATTTTTTGTATTATTATTATTTTAAGTGATAGGATCTTGCTCTGTTGCCCAGGCTGGAGTGCCGTGGCGCCAATATAACACACTGCAGCCTCTAATCCAGGGCTCAAGTGATCTTCCTGCCTCAGCCGCCCAAGGTGCTGGGACTACCGGCGTGAGCCATCTTGCCTGGTTATTTATTTTTTATTTTTGGATTGGCTTCAGTGGCCAGGTGCAGTGGCTCATGCATGCAAGCCCAACACTTTGGGAGGCCAAGGCAGATGGATTGCTTGAGCCTCAGGAGTTCGAGACCAGTTTTGGCAACATGGTGAGACCTCATCTCTCCAAAAATAACAAAAAAACAAATAACAAAAATTAGCCAGACATGGTGATGCACTCCTGTAGTCCCAGCTACTCGGGAGGCTGACATGGGAGGATTATTTGAGCCCAGGGAGGTCGAGGCTGCAGTGAACCGACATGGTGCCACTGCACTACAGCCTGGGTGGCAGAACGAGACCCTGTCTCAAAAGAAACCAAACTCCTAGCTTCAAGTGATCCTCCTGTCTCAGCCTCCCAAAGTACTAGGATTACAGGCGAGAGTTTATAATTTTAATGACTATACATTTGACTTTTAGAAATTCTTAGTTCTTTTTCAGTTCATCCTGCCCTTCCATCCTTGGGTCCTGTTCTTTCCTTAGGGTTTCTGTTTCATGTTTTATATCTTCATTTTCAATATATTGATGTTCTCTTTCAGATTGCTCTAGGTTTGTTCCAGAGGAGCCAGTCCTCGCATTTGTTGTGTCTTCTGGTTTGGGGGCTAAGTGGCTCATGCCTCAGGAGAGCCCCACCTATCCTGGGTAGCAGAGGTGTCTCCACAGAGCAGTGTTACACTTCAGCAAAGGCCCTAAGTGTTTCCTGGGTCCTGGAAAAGTTTCTGTGGGAGCTTCTGGGCCCATGATTTTGACCCCAGACCAATGGCATATGGTGGATTCCACAGTCACACCCAGAGGCTGTAAAATCTGCACGGAAGCCTTTTTTCCTTACTCAGATCCTGCTTTCTTGCTGTTTCTCTGGGCTGATGAGAGGAATAATTCAGGCACTCATTTTTGATCTCTTTGGGGGTCCTGATTTTATAAAGGGGTCTCAGTTCTCCTGTCTTCCTGGGAGACACCAAGTGGCAACCAGCTAGCTTAATATTTAGTCTTCTTTTTCAGACCAGGAAAAGAAAGAACATTTATAAAAATGTAAAAATTGCCATTTTGGGGAAAGAACCGAAATCTATAACGGAACATTAGTAATGAGACAATCGGATTCATATCAGCAAGCACTTACTGAGCGCGTCCTGTGCATTCACCTGCCGCAGTGCCTACTGGAGGTGCAAGGGGGGTGGTAGGGTCATGATCATTTCTGTAACCCCTAGTGCCTAGCACCGAGCCTAGCACAGGCAAGACAATAAACATTTCAGAAGAAAGAAGGGAAACGCATGTGCTTGAAGAAGACAAATGCTGATGCAAAAGACGTACTAAGATAATGAAGAATATCACTGAATTGAGACTCAGAAGTCCTGAGTTCTAGTCTGGAATGGATACTGACTAGTTACGTGACCTCACATAGTAACCATTTATCCTCTTTGGACCTCAGTTCCCCACCTGCGTAAAGGGGATGGTAGCTCCTGTCCTGAGTCACCCTCCCCACCAGGTTACAGTGCGATAATAGGTATGGCAGTATAGGAGCCTCGGAGGGGTGAAGGGTCAGTCTTGTCCTCAAGGCCAATGGGACAACGTGCCTTCCAGCAGCCATCTTGCCTTGGGAACTCCCTTCACCTTGCCCTGTTATCACTGTGGGCACTGGGTTTTCAGGGGATGGGCTGTAAGCATTTCAGGTCTTCAAAGCTTGTTCGAGCTAAGGGGCTATTCTTTGGTGTATGGTCAGTATTTGGGCACTGGGGAGCTGACCTGCTTCCTGTCTCATGTGCCTTTCCCCTAGAAGTTCCCCCAGGATGCCATCAATATGGGCCGAGCTGTCGCAGAGAGCCATTCCTGGATGGAATTTTTGCACGTCATTGCCTTTGTGATCTTTGACCCACTGTTCTTTGCAGCTCCTCCTCTGGACAGTGGTTCTCATGACCCCCCCAGTGGGCTGTCCTTTGGCTAGGTCATTCTTTCCCGCCTAAGGTGACTTGGCGGGTGGAGGGTAGGAGCATTTGTTATGATGCTGTGGGAAAACCACTGGACTTGGAATCGATAATGATCGCTATTATGTATTGCTTGTTAATATATGTCATTACCATTGTAAGCAGTTTTCCTCTATGAGCTCATTTAATCCTCATAGTAACCCTATGAAATAGGCACTATTTCTAACTCCCATTTTATATATGAGGAACCCGAAATACACAGAGACTAGCTAACTTCCCTGAGGTCATATAGCTAGTAAGTGGCAAGTTTTTTTTTTTTTTTTTTTTTTTTTTGAGACAAGGTCTCACTCTTGTCTCCCACGCTGGAGTGCAATGGCGCTATCACAGCTCACTGCATCCTTGCAATCCCAGGTTCAAGTGATCCTCCCACCTCAGCCTCCCTAATAGCTAGGGCCACAGGTGTGCGTCACCAGGCACAGTTAATTTTTGTATTTTTAGTAGATATGGAGTTTTGCTGTGTTGCCCAAGTTGGTCTCAAACTCTTGGGCTCAAGTGATCCACCTGCCTTGGCCTTCCATAGTGCTGGAATTGCAGGCGTGAGCCACCATGCTCGGCCCTTGTAAGTGGCAAGATTTTAAGCAAGGCGATCTGTGTTCAATACCCATATTCTTGACCATGATACAATATTGCCTCTACAGACTTGAATTTTAATTCCACGCCCTAATTCTTCATGTGGCCTTGAAAGAGTCTGCTTTTAGCCTTTCTCTTAGCCTGCCTGAGCTTTAATTTTCTATTCTGTAAGTTGTGAAAACTCTCACAGTTTTTAAAGAGTGTCAAATAAAACAATACATAAGGAAAGTGGCTAAGTGAGTGCCTGACACATAACTGGTACTAAACAAAAATGAGTGGGTCTCAAAATGAGATAAGAGTTCTCATTTGCATGATCAGTAGGGAGAAGAAGCATGAAAGAGTGAATTAAATTTTAAGAGTTTTCATTGCACAAACTTTCCTGCATATCCTGCTATATGCCAAGCACTTAGGATGTGAAGATGAAAAATCAAAGTCCACCTGATAGAATACCTTCCAGTTGAATAGAAGAGAAAGATATGTAACTGTTAATAATTTGGCACCAGTGTCACTCAACAGCATGGGAGAGTTACCAAGGAACAGTCATACGTGTATAGGGAAGGGAGAGAGTCCTCCCAGCGGGGTGGTCAGAGAAAGCTTTGTGAAAGAAGAGTCTGAGCTTTACTCTTCCAAGATAGGCAGGATTTCCCTAAGTAGGGAGAGAAGGGAAGGGTATTCAAGACTGAGAATAGCTGGATCAAAGTCTTTGTGGTAGGAATGTGCTGGCTATTTTTGGGGCGGTCTAAGGCAAATGTCTTCAAGGAGAAAGGTGAAACTCTTAGCTAAAATAAAATGGCATTTGGGGCTTCTCTCTGAAATGCAGTCATCCTTGCTACTTCCTATGCCTCCACTGTTACAGAACTCCTGATCTAGAAAAGCAAACTACGGTGTCGTTTATAGACCTTCCCATAATAGCCGTTAGCAAGTTTCCTCTCCTAGGACAGTTACTTCCTCAGCCCTAAAATAGAATGGCAGCAGGGCGGAGATGTGGGATATTTGCAGTCTACACTCCGTTGAGCAGCATACTGCGGGGGCGAGTGAGCGACCAGGTGTAGCAGACAGTGGTTGCTTACCCAGCATCCTTTCCCCTTCTTTTTCACTGGCAGTACATTGATCTTCAGAAGTCCACCCTCCAGCGGATGAATCACTGGGTCCCTTTCCCCTTGGCAGTGATTGGCTGAGGTGTGGGCAACTGACAGAGCTCTGGTCAATGAAATATGAAGGGAAATTGGCTGGCGGTGAAGGTGAAGAAAGATTTTTCTGCATCTTAAAAAGAGATGTAGGAAGAAAAAGCCCCTCTTCCTTTGTAGGACATACTGGAGTTAGCGTGTGATACCTGGAACCATGGCAGCCATCTTGGGACCGTGAGGGAGCCTAGCTTAGGGAGGATGTGTTGAGGGTGTCAGAGCAGAAAAATGGAAAGAATGAGACATCAAACAACTGCCTTTAGACTATTCTGATGTGAGTTTTCTGTTATTTGTAACTAAAAAATGCCTTAATGAATGCACAGTGGGATGGACAACTCACATGGCACCTAGAAGGTTCTGGGTTCACTACACTTTCCTCATTCACCCTAGGCTTTAGCCCACCACCCTGTTTGAATTTTTTTCCAAAATGAAGAACCTTTATACTTTTACAGTCTTGCTGTTCCCATCATCCGAAATGCCCTTTCCCTACCCTCCCCATCTGCCAAAAACCCAGCTTATTATTTAAAGCATGGCTCAGGTGCACCATCTCTGAAAAGCCTTTCCTGATCTTTACTATTGTGATAATTTTCTTTTTTGAGTACCTGTAACATTTGTCCTTCTTTTCTCAACCTCCGTTCCTCCCTCTCTCCTTTCTCCCCATCTTTCCCCTCCTCCCCTCCTCCTGCCTCTCTTCCCCCATCCCTCTTCCTCCTTTCCTCCTTTTCCCCCTCCCCCTTCCCTTTCCTCCCCCTTCCCCTTTCCCCCTCCTCCTTTCCTCCTCTCTCTTCCCCTCTTCCTCCCCCTCTTTTTCCCCCTCCTTCTCCTCCCCATTTCCCCCTTTCTCCTCCCTCTCCTTCTTTCCTCCCGGCTTCTTCCTCCTCCTCCTCCTTCTCTTCCCACTCCTCCTTTCTTCCTCTTCTCCCTTCTTCTCTTCCTCCTCGCCATTTTCCCCCTCCTCATCCTCCCCCTTTCCCCCCTTCTACTCCTCCCTCTCCTCCTTTCCTCCTCTTCTTCCTCCTCTACCTCTCCCTGCTCTTCCCCTTCTGTCTCTGTCTTTCTGTATTAAGCACCCACCACATGCCAGCGGTTGTGCTGCATACTCTGCTGTCCTGGAACCTGGTTCTCATATGAATGGGGGCCAGACATACCCAGATAATTATGAGCCAGCGTGTTTTGTGTGGTCCTGCAGGAACATAACATGTAATGCGCACTTAGGAAGAGGTGCCTAACTGCACCTTGCAGGGAGGGTTAGAGAAGACTCGTTACAGGCTGTGATCCTTGAGCCAAATCTTAAATAACGAATAGGAACCAGCCAGTAAAGAATGGAAGGAAGGGAAGGAAATTCTAGGTGTAGGGAACCTCAGCAAGGATGTGAATGGTACCAGTAGCACAGTATGTGCTGGGAATTACAAGTGGTTTGATATGGTTGGAACCTAATGTTTGAGGTAGGATGTGTTGAGGTCAGAGAAGGAAGCAGGAGCCATATCCTGGAGCTTGAACTTTATCTTGAAGCCACTGAGGAAACACTGAAGGCTTAAGGCAGGAGAGTGATGTGATACTTGCCTGTTGGAAAGGTGGCTCTGGCTACATTGGACTGAATAGATTAGGTGGTTGAGGGCAGGGTCTGGGAGCAGGAAGACCAGCTCTGATGCTCTTATAGGAGTCTGGGAGGGAAGATGGGGAGGCATTAGGATTGGCTGGCGTGGGGATCATTTGGAGGGGGATGGGCAAGAGAGAGAGCCATGACACTGATTTCTGGCCAGTTGGCAAGGCTGAGTCATGTCTGTGTCTCAAAACATGGTCACCTCCTCAGCCTCCTGGTCCTTCCAGTGTGTGCGTCCGTTGGAGTGGTCAGTTCCCGGCTTCATTGGAAAACGAGCTGAGGGAGATGCAAGTCTGTGTCCTCCCTTCCTCCTGTCTTCTCCTCCCACAGCTGCAGCACTTTGGCTGCTGCTTAAGTGGAACAGGAAGTGGAGCTGTGACATGGTTTTCCCTACATCCTTGCTTTCTAGGTCTGAGCTTGAGAAGAGAGAAGACTCCCTTCATGCCTGTCACTCATTGTCTTTCCTTCTTGCTCTTCTTCCAACCCAAACCAATTCTGAATATACCTTCCCAGCGTCTGCAGTCCAGCCCCTTCTGTCCATCCCGTAGTTCCTGCCTCCGGCCAGTGTTCTGGGTGGTTTCTCCGGAATCATCCAGCCCTCTTCTACCTCACTGCCCTCAGCCCATCGTCTGAGCTGCTTCAGGGAAATCTCCTTAAAACTTCAGATTGGGTCACCTTCCTGCTTAACAAGCTTCAGTCTCCATCCCTGTGCCCAGGTGGTCAGGGGCAGAGGAAAGCAGCTGGACATTTCAACTGCTCAGACCCAGGGTCAGCCCTGGCTCTCTGTTTTACTCACTGAACGCCTTTAGACAAGTCACCCTACTTGCCAAACCTTCATTTCTTCAGCTGTGAAATGGAGATAACTTGCCTTACTGAGGGATGAGTGAGTAAAAAAATACATTAAAGTGCCATCCTAACACACACACACACACACACACACATATACAAGTTTTCTTTTCTCCTTGCTATTTTATTTATCTTGGTGAGTCCTTCATATCCACTTAGCAAACTGCCCATCCTGGAGTAGACCAGATGCTTAATTCATGTTTGATGAATGAATTATTCCTTCGTTCCTTTTTAGCTGAGAGTTTGACAGTCTCTCTTTTGCTAAATTTGAGAAGCTTTTTTGAGTTGTCTTTGAGGTCCAGAAGGATCGGGGCCCTGGTGCTCAGAGGAGTTCATTTGAAGGAGGAAATGGAAGCCAAGACTTAGTCTCAGGCTTCCTGATTTCAAGCCGGTGATCTTTCCATTGGCCACCCTGTAACTTCCTGGGCAATCAGGAGCCATCTACTGGGGCACGTTGCCCAGGCCCTGGGATGTATCGTCATGAAATGAGTGGAGGCCCTCCAGGCAGCTATTATAGAGAACAGCAAATTGAGGAGTTTGCATAAGCAGGGCCACATGAATTAGTCAGCGAAGTATACATGCATTATTCTTCAAAACTCATTTTTCCCAAAGAGTCTTAATGGACAGAATATTGTGTGTGTGTGTGTGTGTGTGTGTGTGTGTGTGTGTGTGTGGAGGGGTGTGGGTGGGTGGAGGGGTGTGGGTGGGTGGAGGGGTGTGGGTGGGTGGAGGGGTGGGAGTGTTCTCCTTGAAAGTTGGTTGGGGTAATTTAAGTTCAGTAGTGATATTTTAAACTTCCAGCTTGAAGAAAGTAATAGTGTTAAGTGTTTGCAGATGGTAATCACATGGGACCTGAAACAGTCTGCAGAGGGTAATCATACACCAGAAACAACGTCGCTTCTGTGGTATGGGTGGCTGGTAAGAGTTTGGACCCTGGACTTAGGTGTGGGTCCTAACTTGGCTTTTTACTGTCTACTTGCTGACTGCAAGCAAGTTTCAAACCTCTTTGAGCCTTAGTTTTGTTACCTGTCAAATGGAGAGAATAAGACTTCTGCCTCATGGGTTTTGTCAAGAGAACTATCTAAAGTGAGACATGGAGAACAGTGAGAGTGGTGTCTGGCACATGGAACTAGGGGGAGAGGAAGTGTTAGCTATCCTGATGACAGGGGTGATGAAGATGACTGTTACGGGTTGAATTGTGTCCCTCCAAAAGGTATGTTGAAGTCCTAACCCCCAAAACCTCACATTGTGTTTTTATTTACAAGTAAGCTCTCCACAGAGGAAATAAAAATTAAAATGAAGTCATTGGGGCGGGCCTGGATCCAAAATGACTGGTGTCCTTATAAAGGAAATTAGGACCTAGTGGCAGATATGCACAGAGGGAAGACAATGTCAAGGCACACAGGGAAAAGACACCCCTGTGACTGCAGTGATGCAGCTACAAGTCAGGGAACATAAAGTATTTCTGGCAACCACTACAAGCCAGGAAGAGGCAAGGAAGGATTCTCTCTGAGAAGAACGAGAGAGGGTGTGGCACTGCTGATATGTTGATTTTGGAATTCTAGCCTCCTGAATAGTGAGAGAATAAGTTTCTGTGCCATCCAATTTTGGTACTTTTTAATGACAGCCCTAGCAAATTAACACAACGATAATGATGGTGGTGGTGGTGGTGATGATAATGATGGTTTTGGTGATGGTGGTGATGGTAATAATGGTGCTACTGCTGCTGATGGTGGTGGTGGTGGCGGTGGTGGTGATGGTGATGATGGTGGTGGTGATGGTGGTTGGTAATGATGGTTGTAGTTATTATGGTGATGATGATGGTGATGATGGTGGTGGCGATGATGATGGTGGTGATGGAGATGATAATGGTGCTGATGGTAGTGATGGTAGTGATGATGATGATGGTGGTAGTTCTAATGGTGATGATGATAGTAGGGGGATGGTGATAATGGTGGTGATGATGACAGTGGTGGTGGTGGTGATGATGATGGTGATAGTGGTGTGATAGTGGTGATGATGGTGGTAGTTATATGATAGTGATGATGATGGTGGTGATGATGGTGTTGGTGATGATGGTGGTAGTTATATGATGGTGATGATGATGGTGGTGATGATGGTGGTAGTTCTATGATGGTGATGATGATGGTGGTGATGGTGATGATAATGGTGCTGCTGCCGCTGCTGATGGTGGTGATGGTGATGAAGATGGTGGTGATAGTGATGAAGATGGCGGTGATGGTGATTAAGATGGTGGTGGTGGTGGTGATGGTGGTGGTGATGATGATAGTGGTGGTGGCGGTGATGGTGGTGGTGATGATTGTAGTGGTGGTGGTGGTGATGATGATGATGATGATGGTGATGATGGTGGTGGTGATGGTGATGATGGTGATGACAGTGGCGCTGATGACAGTGGTGGTGATGATGATGGTAATGATAGTGGTGATGATGATGGCGGTGGTGGTGATGGTAATGATAGTGGTGATGATGATGGTGGTGATGGTGATAGTGATGATGATGATGATGGTGGTGGTGATGATTTGGCATTTGGCCTAAAGACTGACCCAGAAGGTGGCCACATGTGTCTGACTATAGATAGTCCTGTGGCTTTAGTTTAGCGAGCGCTGGCATGAATATTCCTTCCAATTTTATATTTTAGACATGCCTCCAGTGGCATTTTTGGGGAACTTCATTGGTATTATACTAGGAGCAGGTGATTCAAAGTAAATATTCCCAGTCTAGAGAATGAGATGGAAACTGAACAGGGACAGTTCCTCTAGAGGTGAAGTGACTTTTGATCCACTGCATGACTGTATTGGAAAAGGGAATCCCCAAAGTTCTCTCAGATGGTGGCCTGAGTCACCATATAGTCATTGGTGGGGCAGGTGCTTTGTAGCCAAGTGCGGAGACTGAACAGGCAACAGGTCGGTGACCACGACTAGTGTGTGTCAGGGATTGGAGAAGAGGTTGATGTGGTGGGATGTGGAAGAGATGGGAGCCAGAGGCTTAAGATACAGCAGCACAGTGAGCAGAAACTAGATTGAAATTGAGAAGAAGGTAGGTCTTAATCCTGCCGCCAGGAAGATGAGATTTGTGAGTTGTGCTTTAGAAACATCCCTCTGTTGGGGCTTAACTGTAACTCCTTCATCTCCAGGTTGTGTTGGCCTCCTTGTGCATTGCATTGAGAGGATATTCAGACTGAAGGGGAGAAGCACTGATTTTGAAGGATGAAAAAGGAACAATGTGAGTTATTCCATGTCTTAGAGATAGTGTGGTATGACAGAGAGAGTGTAAACTCTGGTATCACATAGTCCTGGGTTGGAGTCCTTCGTGGAATCTGGCTCTGTCCCTTGCTTGGTGACCTTTGGCACCTTCTTTCCTCTGAACCTCAGTTTCCTCTCCTTTCCACTTGCACTGTCAATACCCCCTGTAGAGTATGGTGGAGACTCAATTGGGATCTTATAGGCCAGGTATGTGGCACCTGAGAGGCCCTGAATAAATGTCGGTTGTTCTGCACTGAACCCTGTCCACATGTGGGATTCTCGGCAGGGGCTTATTGGTGCTTGTGAAACCTAATTAATCAGAGGTGGGAAGAGAGAGCTGGCCTCTGGAAGGGCTTGCTTTTCATAGGAGTAAACACATTGTCAGTAACAAGAGGAGTCCCTGAGTCCCGGGGAGGAAGGGGCGAGACACGGTGGCTCCTGGGAGGTCATGATAACTCTTACTGACAGGTATAACTATGAAGTCCCCATTGCTCTCCAGTTCTTTAAAATATCAAGAAAAGCAGGTAAAAGCTCCTCAGCTCTGGATGTCTTAAAAATAGCCACTGAACGGAGTGGCCAAGCCATTTTCCCCATGACCTGCCACATGAAGTCCCCCTTCCCCACCCACTCCTGCTCTGCCGTCTCTGCCCAGTAATGACTCTTCATGCATCCTCATCCCAGACACTCAGCTGGGAACCTTGATATTTATTCCACGCATATTTGTTTGCATTTACATTGCATGCCAGTGGTATTCCAGGGGCTGGATAATAGTAGCAAACATGACAGAAAAATCCCTATCCTCATGGACCTTACATTCCAGTGGGGCAACAGATAGCAGACAAACATGAAATGGATGGTGTATGAGATGACAAATAGTCCTTGTGGAAGAAAAATCATCTGGAGAGGAGGCTGGGGCGTGCTGGGGAGGGTGTGCATTGTTAAATGGGGTGTTCAGAGAAGCTCTCCCTGAGAACATGACACTAAGCAAAGACCCAAAGGAGCTGAGGGAGTGAGCACATGGCAGTTTGGGGAGAAACGATTCCTAAGCACAGGGCCTGCTCTATGCAGAGACCCTGATAGCTGCATGCATGGCACATTAAAGGAACCTCAAGGAGGCCAGTGTGGCTGGAGTGGAGTGAGTGACAAGAAAGTCGGTGCAGGAGAAGGGTGATGGGTTGGGGATGAGGGCTCAACCTTGCTGGGCATTTTGAGGACTTTAGCTTTTGCCCTGAATAACAAAAGCAGCTCTCGGAGGGTTGTGAGCGGAAGAATGATATGGGCTTGGCTTACCTTTTTTTCCTAACCAGTGTATTAGTTTATGCTCGCACTGCTATAAAGAACTACTTGAGACTGGAGAATTGATGAAGAAAAGAGTTTTAATCAGCACACGGTTCTGCAGGCTGTACAGGCTTCTGCTTCTGGGGAGGCCTCAGGAAACTTACAGTCATGGTGGAAGGCGAAGGGGGAAGCAGGTGCCTCTTACATGGTGGAGTGGGAGAAAGAGAGAGAGAGGAGGGAGGTGCCACACACTTTTCAACAAGCAGATCTTGGGAGAGCTCTACCACGAGACAGCACTAGAGGGATGGTGCTAAACCATTAGAAACACCTTCATGATTCAATCACCTCCTACCAGGCCCCTCCTCCAACACTAGGGATTATAATTCTACCTGAGATTTGGGTGAGGACACAGATCCAAACCATATCAAGCAGTATCTGCTGTCTGCAAATGCTTAATGCTGGTGAGAGTGGAAGCAGTGGCAGTGGTGGGGATGGTTGAACTCTGAAATTATGGATTTCTTCTCCCTCCCTCAACTCATCCAAACCATGGCCAAGCTGAATCAGTTCTACCTTGGCCATTGTAGGGAGACTGGGAGGACTTTGGAGATACTATACGTCAAGTCTGTCAGTCTGTCAACCCCTTTAGAACAGGAATGTGTCTTCTTTCTTAAGTGTCCTTAAAACCTTGCCCAGTGCCTGACATAAGTGGTAGGCATTTTAAATGCTTATGATGATTAGCCTGTCATTATCTGATCCCTAAGACTGAATTTGGAGCCATCTTCAGTGCTCCCAGGATCCCCTTGTACTTAACCTTTTCAAAACATCTGTCACTCTGATCTTTCATTGTCTGTCTGTTCCCTCTGCTGGTCCATGAGCTTCATGAGACCCATGCTGTTTTTTGCTCTTTGTGTTTTTTGAGACAGAGTCTTGCTCTGTCGCCCAGGCTGGAGTTCAGTGGTGAGATCTCGGCTCACTGCAACCTCTGCCTCATGGGTTCAAAGGATTCTCATACCTCAGCCTCCCACACAGTTGGGACTACAGCTGTGCACCACCATGCCCGGCTTATTTTTGTATTTTTATTTACTTATATATATTTTGAGATGAAGTCTCACTCTGTCACACAGGCTGGAGTGCAGTGGCATAATCTCACCTCATTGTAACCTCTGCCTCCCAGGTTCAAGTGATTCTCCTGCCTCAGCCTCCAAAGTAGCTGGGATTACAGGTGCCCACTACCATGCCCAGCTAATTTTTGTATTTTTAGTAGAGATGGGGTTTGGCCATATTGGCCAGGTTGGTCTTGAACTCCTGATCTTGAGTGATTCGCCCACTTTGGCCTCTCAAAGTGTTGGGATTACAGAGAAAAGCCATTGCGCGCGGCCTGACCCACACTGTTTTGTCCACTTTTTTTTTTTTTTTTTAATTGAGACGGAGTCTTGCTCTGTCACCCAGGCTGGAGTGCAGTGGTGAGACCTCGGCTCACTGCAACCTCTGCCTCCTGCGTTCAAGCGATTCTCCTGCCTCAACCTCCCGAGTAGCTGGGACTACAGGCGCACGCCACCACGCCCGGCTAATGTTTTGTATTTTCAGTAGAGACGGGGTTTCATCATGTTAGCCAGGATGGTCTCGATCTCCTGACCTCGTGATCCCCCTGCTTCGACCTCCCAAAGTGCTGGGATTACAGGCGTGAGCCACTGCGCCCGGCCTGTTTTGTTCACTCTTGTAAGTGCAGTACCTGTCTCTGGGCCTGCTACCTGGTAGGTGCTCAGGAAGTGCTCTTTTAAATGAATGAATGCACGTGGTCCCTTTTATCACCTGCTGAGAAGGTCACTGGTTCCAGCCAGTATCTCTTCCAATCCCAGCATGTCGCTGGGAAGATTAAATTGTTTTTTTAAAAAAGAAAAAAAAACAAAAAACCCTGAGCCTACAAGGTAGCCTCTGGGCTTTTTGAAGGGAAGAGCAAAGTCAGAGAGCTGTTACTGTTTGAATCAGCAGTGCTGAAGGGCTCTTGGGAAGTGGAGTGCTCTCCCAGGCTTGTCTACACGGCAGAGGCATGTGGATAATTGCATCAGGAGAGTGGGGGGTGCTTGACCGCCAGACCGATAGGCCGGGGGTAGGCCAGAGTCCTCCTGGGCTGGGAGATCCCAGACAGTGTTTCCAGAAATTCCGGTTGACTGAGTTTGCCTGTATAGAACAGAGAGTGGGCAGCCACAGTCTCATGTGAAGATATTTTGCCACTTTCCCATTTTCAAGCTCAGCTCACATTTATTGATTTTTTTTCACCCCAAGGCCTTTGACAATTTCGTTATCCATTTTTAAATTATAAATTTTCTAATAGCTTTATTGACATACAATTCACATACCATGCAAATCACCATTTAAATTGCAGAATTCAGTGGTTTTTAGTATATTCACAGAGTTGTGCAACCATCGCTGCAGTCAATTTTAGAACATTTTCATCACCCCCTCCTCAAAAAATCTCTGTCCATACCCATTAGCAGTCACTCCCCATTTTCCCAATTCTCCTCCCCCAGCCCTAGGTAACCTTTAATCTACTTTCTGCACAATTCCTTTTCTTCCCCCCAAATGTAAACATAATAAACACTCATAACAGAAAATTCAGAAAGAACAAGAAAAGATAAAGAGTCAGATAATGATCATCCATAATTATCCAACCACTGAGAGCTGACCACTTTTGTCTATCTATGCTGATACACTCACAGACACATAGTTTTTGTGAACAGTGACATCTTACACATTCTTTTCAACTTACGCCTTCATTTAATATATAGGGACTCTCTTTCCATGTTGAATAAATGCAGATTTACATGATCATTTTGGCTAACCATGGATAGATCATAATTTATTTGACTGGTTCTTTTTTAATGGACATTTAGGTTGTTTCTAGTTTTTGAATGTACATACTTGTCCAAATATTTACTTTTGACAAATTCCCAGAGGCTGGAATTTCTGGGACAAAGGGTAGGCACATTTTCAAGTGTTGTACATGTTACCAAGTCACCCTCCAGAAAGGTTTACCAATCTGTACTTCTATGAGCAATTTTGCAAGTATACGTTTCTTACCTGCCTCAGATATTATCAATTATGTTAATTTTTGCATAACTGATGGACTAAAGATAAATGTTCTTTATTGCATTTTTAAATTTAATGCTAAAGTTGAACATATTTCCCAGCTACTCAGGTGACTGAGGCAGGAGGATCGCTTGAACCTGGGAGGTGGAGGTTGGAGTGAGCCGAGATTACGCCACTGCACTCCAGTCAAAAAAAAAAAAAGGTATAAATATGGATTGTAATAGTTGTTGTAAACTGACTGAAGCTAATTGGTGCAATTTAGTTCTATTACTTGGTACTGTCCTTTTACATAGACTTGGATTCTAGACCTGACTTCGCCACCAACTGTGACCTCAGGCTGCTCAACCTCTGAGGGCCTCAATTTCCTATTCTGTAAAGTGTTGGAGGTGAAGCCATTGGATATTTGACGTTGTTTCTGGATCCATCTTGATCCTTTCGTGTTAAGAATAATAGAAGGCAGCAGTGGTGAGGAAACTGAGGCTTCAGCCTGTTTACTGGATTGCTCGAAGTCCCAGAATTCACAAATGACAGTGGAGATTTGAACCCAGAACTTGCTCTGAACCCAGGACCAAGCCTCTTGCTCTTCCCCTGGCTCCAGTTCCTATTATGGGAAATGAACCAAGATTTGTCAAGATGGGTGTTAATCTCCAGGCCTGCTTCAAGAAGTGTGAATCCCCTCCAAGAGGCTGATCCGTGGGAGAGAGTTTTGGGAACATAGGGAAGAAAGGGTAGAGAGTATCGGAAAAATGTCTGGATTTCCAAGGACAATGGAATCTTGACAGAGACAGCTTAGGAGGACCGTAGAGAAGCCCGAGGCGAGTGAGAAGGCGGGAAAGTACACTGTGTAAGAGACAAGCACAGGCCAGGGAGCAGGAGCCAGGAGGCGTGGGTGATCCGAACCTGGGAATTTACTTTTCTATCAAGGAATTAGAAAGTCAGGCCTCATCTGGAAAGGGATAGATTAGATTAAATCAGTGTTTCTCTGTAGCCACAGTTTGTACGCTCCTGGACCCTCAACCAGGCGCCTGTGATGGTCTGGCTTCACAGTCCTCATCAGCTTCATCTCCATGCCCCCTTCTTCCCTTTCCTCCCCTTCCTCCACCTGCAGCTGTTGTTGAAGATGTGCCCATCCCCCTCAGGCCTCCAGATTGTGGCTCAGGTTGGTCTCTGAAGGCCTGAGAGGTTTGTCTATATGATGAGCTCCTTATCCTGAGCTGGAGTATTCCCCTCTTCAAGAGGCCGTTCCTGACTAGCCTGATTCCGGGTAGAATTGACTACCTTCTTGTTTGTGCCCACCCCCTCTACCTTGTACATTTCAATGTCTGTTTTGTTCATACCTCTGTCTCCCCCATTATTTTGTGGCTTTCTGAGAGCAGATATTCTTATATTATGTTTATTGGGAACTCCCAGGATTTCTCATATAGTAGGTATTCAGGTGAAACCTTTTTTGGATGAATTAATGAAACCTTCTGTAATTCAATTCAGTAGATGCATATTAAGGAGACTGGGATGGTGTATTAGTAATACAGTGATAATAACTGCAATAACAAATAGTCCCCACGATGTGTATTGGCTCAAACACAAGAAATGTTTTTTCTTCTTCGTGTAAAAGCCCAAAATGTGTTTTTCTAGTTCGGTGGGAGGCTCTCCTCCATGTGGTGGCTCATAGACTTAGGCCTCTGCTACATTCTGTGGCCCTGCTGCCCCCTGGAGCTTTGTTGCCATCAGTGTCCACTGGCAGAAGGGGGAAGGAGCCTGGAGAAAGCACACCCACTTCTTAAAAACCTTGGCCTGAAAAATGGCATGCAGCATTTCTGTCTCTTTCCTTGGCTAGAACTCTGACACATGGTCACGCCCAGCTGCAAGGGAGTCTGGGAAGTGTAGTCTAGCCATGCACCCAGGAGGAAGAGGAAATAGAGTTTTGGTGAACTAGCAGGGCTGCCACAGAT
>NW_012109264.1:794521-796959 GCF_000951045.1 Mandrillus leucophaeus
GTTCAAGTGATTCTCTTGCCTCCGCCTCCCAAGTAGTTGGGATTACAGGTGCGCACCACTATGCCCGGCTAATTTTTGTATTTTTAGTAGAGACGGGGTTTCTCCATATTGGCCAGGCTGGTCTTGAACTCCTGACTTCAGGTGATCCCTCCGCCTCATCCTCCCAAAGTGCTGGGATTACAGGCGTGAGCCACCGCACCCGGTCTCAGTATTTCATTTATTTTTATGGCTGAATAATTGCATCGTATGGCTCTACCACACTTGGTTTATCCATTCCATTCCTTGGCTGGTAGACTTTGGGTTGTTTCTACCTCCTGGCCATCGTGAATAGTGCTGCTATGAACGAACATTCATTTACAGGTATTTATTTGAATGTACAGTTTCACTTCTTTTAGGTATATGGCTAGGAGTGGAGGTGCTGGGTCATCTGATAACCCATTTTTTGACTTTTCCAGAGCAGCTGAACCATTTTACACTCCCACCAGCAATGTACGAGGGTTCCACTTTCTCCACATCCTCGTCGAGACTTGCTATTGCTATTTTGTGTGTGTGTGTGTGTGTGTGTGTGTATTTCATTATGGCCAACCTAGTGGGTGTGAGGTTTTATCTCACTGTGGTTTTGATTTGCATTTCCCTAATGACTAATGCCTTTAAACATCTTCTCACCTGCTTTTTGGCCACATAAAGGGATCTTTAAGAAGGTGTAGACAGATTGGCTGGGCGCCGTGGCTCACACCTGTAATCTCAGCACTTTGTGGAGCAGAGATGGGAGGACTGCTTGAGACCAGGAGTTCGAGACCAGCCTGGTAAACATAGCAAGACCCCCATCTCTATTCAAAAAAAAAAAAAAAAAAAAAAGAAGGTGGTTCAGGCAGGTATAGGGAAGCTCCAGGGATAGCAAAGCCCTGAGGCTCCTGTGTGTGCCTAGTTTTGAGGAGCAAGGAGGAAGAGTTATTGGAAACTGGAGACAGCGAGGGCTGTGCGAAGGAGCCCTGGCCAGAGCTGAAATTTGGGTTGAGGCCAGCAGCCGTTTCACAGTGACTGCTAGAGAGGGAGCCCCAGGGAGGAGATCGAATGCCTCAGCCTCCCTCTCCCTCCCTCCTGTCTTCTACTGGGGCTCCCTGTTGCTAAAACCATCCTGTAGCAGAGGGGGAGCAAGCCCTTGCAGTGGTCCCTGAGGTCAATTTGGGGTGCAGAGTAGGACGGAAAAGGGAGGACCAGTGTAGAGGCACTGGCACAGTGGCAGCACGGCTTCCTTTTCCCGTAGTTCTTTGGGTTCATCCTTCCTAGGTTGGCATCTCCCCAAGACTGGTAGTGAGATCGGCTGCAGCCATTTTTAGCTTCACATCTTTCTTACAACATCCAAAAGAAGAGAGAAAACACCATTTCAAAAACTTCTGGGCAAAAGAGAAAGAGCTTTCTCAGAAACCTCCAGCCTCACGTTTTATTGACCCCAATTGGGTTACATATTCTTTCTAAACTAATTAGTGGTGGACGATGGGGATGGTTTTAAGTCAGTGAGGCCCACACCTGGGACTGCAGGCACATGTGCTTCATGGGAAGGGAGATCCCAGTTGAAATCAGGAATGGGGAGGGATGCTGGGCAGAAAACCCACAGTGCCATGTCTTTGGGGAGTCCTTGGACCATCTGTTTGACTAAAGCCTGGCTTTTTTTCTGCTCCACCACGCGCCGGCTGGGATGAGACAACGCGTGCGGGACCCAGGCCTCCAGGAAGGGTCCCTGCCCTGGCTACGGGGTCCGATGTGCCATGTTCGGCTCAGGCCTGCTGGGCAGCACCATTCCCAGCTTCTGCCTTTTCCCAGGCCTCTTAGGGAGGGTCTCCTAAGCCTCTCATTCCTTCTGTGGCCCATGTCACTGAAGCCCCTTCCACAGCAGTGATTCCAGGCAGTGAGACTTCACCCTGTCAGAGCCACAAGGGTGGAGTTCAACTAGGAGTTTAGGGAAGGAGATCTTTTTGTAGAATTTACCACAAAAGAAAGAATAATTAAAAAAAAAAAAAAAAAACACTCCATGGCAACTATTGTATGATTCTGTCCAAATCGGCAAAGCTGTAGAGACGAAGGTTATATTGTTATTTTTGCCAGGGGTGTGTAGAGGGTGGAATGGGGAGTGACTGCTTATGGGTTCGGGGTTTCATTTTGAGGTGATGAAGATGGATTGTGGTGACGGTTGCACAGTTCTGTGAATTTTGCTAAAAACCATTGAACTGTATACTTTATGTATTTATGTATGTATGTATGTATGTATGTATGTATGTATTTTGAGACAGAGTCTCGGTCTCTCACCCAGGCTGGAGTGCAGTGGCGCTATCTCGGCTCGCTGCAACCTCCGCCTCCTGAGTTCAAGTGATCCTCCTGCCTCAGCCTCCCGAGTAGCTGGGTTTACAGGCATGTGCCACCAAGCCCGACTAATTTTT
>NW_012109264.1:798179-799847 GCF_000951045.1 Mandrillus leucophaeus
CGGCCGCCTGACTCCTTTTCACAACAAGCTCTGGACTGTGAGAAGGGACTGCTCTTTCCGCCTGTATCACTTGTGCCAGAGCGAGCCAAGAAAACTGCTTCCACAGAGGAAACGGGCTGACAATGGAATGTCCCAACCCAGCACATGAAGTTCTTTGGAAGGGACCCTGGAAGGGCATCTGGGAACCGCCCAGCATCCTTTCCGTGGGCCCACAGGGAACAGCCCTGCTGCTGCTGCACACATTCCGTTGCATTTCTGCACGTGTGGATGTGTGCATGCAGTTGGACGTGGGTTATATATCTGTGTGTTTGTATGTGTGCAGTTGCACGTGGGTTGTTTTCTGTGTGTTTATGTGCAGTAGTACGTGGATTGCACTTCTCTGTGTTTGTGTGCAGTTGTGCATGGGTTGTATTTCTGTGTGTACGTGTGCAGTTGTATGTGGGTTGCACTTCTGCGTGTCCATATGTGTGTATGCAAATGTACACAGATGTGTGTACTGGGAGCTGTGGCCTTTATTTCTTCCATTTGGCTATGTATGGTCCCATTTGGGTCATAGTCATTCAAGATTTGATGTGTTTATAACAGAAGAGGGAAGGTGGACCCATCAGCTCAGGCTGCCGTGATACCAGATGGGAAGTCTGATGCTCTTTCCCACAGTGGTTGTGGGATGTGGGCATTATGATTCCTGTTTTACCACTGTGGCATCTGAGTCTCCGAGGAGCCAGTGGGCTCTCCATTAGGTGGTAGCCAAAGCAGGTAGCTGAGCCAAATCACCTGCCCCTTTTTGGGGCACTGATGCATTCTGCCCCAGACTAATTCCTTGTAGCTGTCTGTCATTCAGGGGAAATAGGGTTCGGAAAGGTGAGAAGCCTTGATTGATTTCTAAGAGAAATCTAGTTTACAGAAGCCCCCAGAAGATGACGGTCAGGGTCACCTATTTTGGAGATAGTTGCAAAGCAAGTGACTTGCAGGACATCCGTGGCTCTGATTAGATGGTGTTGACTGGTCGGCAGCTGGGAACTGACTCTGATGGGAAATGACCGTGTGTGCCCAGAAAGTCTTGGCATGAGGGTGTTTGTTTAGGCATTCATTAATTAATTCATTCAACAAACATTTACTAGGCCAGGCACTGTGCTAGCTGCAGCGTCTTGTTTCCTTGAAGTTTTCTCTGGAGAGGAGGAAGAGATGGAGTGTGGGGTTGCTTTGCTTACAATGCTCTTTTGCCTGCTTGGGGATTTTTCAAGGGCCTTCCATTCTAATAGGCACCCTGACATCAGCGACTTGTCCTCCAGAGTCGGCGACACTAGTGGGGCAGGGGCGTCGGGCCTGTGGTGAGTCAGCTGCATCCAGGCTTAGCATCCTGTCCAGGTGTGGCCCACTGTGCCTGGGAGACAAACAGCTGTTGAAATAGAAAATATTTAAAACCTCATTAAAAGGAGAGTCTAGACTCTGGGGAAACTTCATTTTGAAAAGGAGTCTTGTGGAAATTGGCTGATCCTTCTAAGTTTATAAGCAGTAAAATTTCTAAGAAACGGAGATGGATTTTCAGAAAGATGTTTGAGGACTGGAACAGTGGTGTTCCTCAGTCACAGGACTTTGTCAGGGTTGGCTGAAAAGTAATTTGTTGCAGGACTTTCAGTGAAAGGGCCAGTTTTAGGTCGCATGAAT
>NW_012109264.1:800419-802894 GCF_000951045.1 Mandrillus leucophaeus
TCTGTGAGCCTCAGTTTCCTTATCTAAAGTTCAGACAATCACAGGCCCTTGCAGAATTCCTTGTAGGATTTAATGAATGTGCCTAGGATGGGGTCTGTTATGTAAAAGGGTTCTTCAGAGAAACAGAACTTATAGGATATATATAAGGGGAGATTTATTATAGGGTAGGGAATTGGCTCATCCCTATAATAAGTGGAACAGATTATGGAGGCTGATCTGCCATCTGCAAGCTGGACAACCAGGAAAGCCAGTGGTGTAATTCAGTCCTAGCCTGAAGGTCTAAAAACCAGGGGAACTGATGGTGTAAATCCCAGTCTATGTTTGAAGTTCTGAGAACCAGGAGCACCAATGTCCAAAGGCAGAAGAAGATGCATGTCCCAGCTCAGGTAAAGAGCAAACTCACCCTTCCTTCTACTTTCTGTTCTATTAATACTAGGCCTTCAATGGATTGGATGATGCCCACTCACGTTGAGAAGGGTACTCTTCCTTACTCAGTCTCCTGATTCAAATCCTAATCTCTTGCAGAAACATCCTCACAGACACAACCAGAAATACTGTTTTACCAGCTATCTGGGCATCCTTTAGCCCAGTCAAGTTGACACATAAAACAACAATAAGGGGTTGCTGTGGTTATTAGCAGTGCTGTAAGAGTTCACAAGTGGATAGATCGTTGGGCTGAGAAAGTCTGAGAAAGCTTCCTGGAAGAGGTGGAATGTCAACTGGGACTAGACAAGTTGGGCTTCTGATCGCTTAAGAGGAATAGTATCACAAAAATATATTTGGTCTATTTTCTTTAGGTCCCTGATTTTCTAAGTACAGCTTCCACAGAACAGGAAAGAATTACATCAGTAAATAGGAAAAGTGCTTGGTGTGATATTATGGGGAAAAAATTGTCCAAGCTGTAGTCAGCTGCAGATGACTCAAGAGTTTATTACATCCTCTATAAAAGGATACAAATCCTAGCATTCGTGGAGTCACTTCTGTTGAATACAAAACACCTATTTGAGGAATGGCAATAAAGAACGGTTTATGTACCAAATGATTTATGTCCCCGAATCCTGCATGGCATCAGGAATGGCTGTCCTGACTGACAAACTGTAAGTCATAGAACAGAATTTCAGTGGAAAAGCTGAAACGTGGGTGGTAACAAATGTGATGCTTGATGGTAATGAATTCTGGTTCACTTTAGCAGGCAGGTGCTTTAAATCTTCTGTTGCTGGTGGCAGCGGGAAATGAGAGGTTGTACAGAAGACCGTGGGGGTTGATAGACGTTGTTCACTCACTCCATCGACAGATATTTATTGAGCATCTATGTACAGATGCTGCCACTCCTCTGCTCATATCTTTGAGCGCTCCCCGGAAGGCACTGCAGACAGTGCTGGTTCACACAGAGGGCTTCCTGCATCTCAGCCTGAGACTTATGACCTGGTTGTGTTTGGGCAGTGAGGGATGGAGGGTGGCAGGTAAATGCCCCAGATTCCTTTCCCTTCGCCGGGGCAGTTCTGAGGTGTGCTCTCCACAGGCTCTCAGAAGGTCCCCTAGTGGGATTGAGCCTGAGGTGCCCAAGCAATAACCTACATAACCTTGGACGAGTTCCTCAACGTCTAAGTTTTTGCTTCTTCTAGGATGGGTGTGGGGATTACATGAGGCAGTAATATCACTACCACCACAGCTAGCTCCCAGGCATTCATCAGTTACGGGGAGCCAACCATTCTTTGCTTAGTGCTTTAATCATGTTCTCTTATTAATTCTTGCTATGACTGCATGAGGTAGGTACTTTCCTTACGTTTACTAGCCGTGCTGTAAGAGTTCAGAAATGGACAGATTGTTGGGCTGGCAACATTGGAGAAAGCTTCCTAGAAGAGGTGGAATTTCAGCTCGGACTAGACAAGTTGGGCTTCTGATAGTTTAAGAGGAATAGCATCATAAAAATAAGTTTGATCTGTTTTCTTTTAAGTCCCTAATTTTCCAAGTATAGCTTCCACAGAACAGGAAATCCAATTTTAAAGATGAGAGAACTAGGCCGGGCACAGTGGCTCATGCCAAACCCCAGCACTTTGGGAGGCCGAGGCGGGTGGATCACCTGAGGTCAGGAGTTCGAGATCATCCTGGTCAACATGGTGAAACCCCATCCCTACAAAAATACAAAAAATTAGCTGGGCATGGTGGCGCATGCCTGTAATCCCAGCTACTTGGGAGGCTGAGGCAGGAGAATCGCTTGAACCTGGGAGACGGAGGTTGCAGTGAGCAGAGATCGCACCACTGCACTCCAGCCTGGGCGACACAGCAAGACTCTGTCTCAAAAAAAAGAAAAAAAGAGAGAGAACTAAAGTATGAAAGGATAAATAACTCATTAGAGATTCATAATCTGCATTCTAACCCAGAGGCATTTGTTCTAGGGGCCAACTTTCAGTAAGTCATACTGTTAGAGTACAGGATCTGGCAAGGAAGCTGTCATCGTCATTATCATCATCA
>NW_012109264.1:809259-813859 GCF_000951045.1 Mandrillus leucophaeus
GGTTCAAGCGATTCTCCTGCCTAAGCCTCCTGAGTAGCTGGGACTACAGGCACTTGCCACCATGCCCGGCTAATTTTTGTATTTCTAGTAGAAATGGGGTTTCACCATGTTGGCCAGGCTGGTCTTGAACTCCTGAACTCAGGTGATCCACCCGCCTTAGCCTTCCAAAGTCTGGGATTACAGGCATCAGCCACCACACCCGGCTGTTTTGTTTTGTTTTATTAAGAGATGGGGTCTTGCTGTGTTGCCCAGGGTGGAGTGCAGTGGCACAGTCAGCTCAGTGCAGCCTCAAACTCCAGGGCTCAAGTGATCCTCCTGCTTCAGCCTCCAGAGTAGTTGGGACTATAGGTATACACCACCACACCCCACTAGTTTTTAAATTTTTTTAGAGATGAGGTCTCACCATATTGCCTAGGCTGGCCTTGAACTCCTAGTTTCAAGCTATCCTTCTACCTCAGCCTGAATTTCCCTGTAGTTTAAAAGGCATCCCCAGCTTCCCATTCTGACAATACATATAGAAGTCTTCCTGATGCTCCCCTTATTTGTTTTTATCTAATTCTGTTAATGTATTCATCAACAGATAATTTATTGAGCACCTGTTGTGCAGTAGGCATTTTAAGAGTTATGGAAGTATGCCAGGCACGGTGGCTCACACCTGTAATCCCAGCACTTTGGGAGGCCAGGGTTGGGGGGATCGCCTGAGGTCAGGAGTTCATGACCAGCCTGACCAATATGGTGAAACCCTGTCTCTACTAAAAATACAAAAATTAGCTGGGCTGTGGTGACGTATGCCCATAATCGTGGTTACTCAGGAGGCTGAGGCAGGAGAATTGCTTGAACCTGGGAGGCGGAGGTTGCAGTGAACCGAGATCGCGCCACTGCGCTCCTGCCTGGGTGACAAAGGAAGACCCTGTCTTGAAAAAAAAAAAAAAGAAAAAAGAGGAGTTATGGAAGTGAACAAACAGTATTCCCACCCTGATAAATATGACATTCTGATGTATTATCAAGAAAGAAAAAAATTTCATTGTTAAATAGATCATGTACTTTGGCTGATACATTTACAATATTTTGAGGCTAGAGGGCCAAATAATTGGCAAGAGAAGCATGAGTTATGTGTGTATTTCTGGATGGAAATCACAAGGCCTGATTCACAGCAGGCACCTGAGTTTAATATTATTATGCCAGTTTTACAGATGAGAAAAGAGGTTCAGAGAGGTAAAGTGGCTTGCCCAAAGCTGGTACAGGGAAGAACCAGGACTCTTAAACTCTAGCCCCCTAATTCTAAAATCTTGGCTTTTCCCCTCTGCTTCACATGCACCTTTCAGGTCGAGAACCTTCTAAATGCAAATCTGCCTATTTGTGTGGGTGGTAACAAGGTTTTAGATGGAAGCACAGACTTAATGGCTTGAAACAACACACAATTATTATCTTAACATTCTGGAAGTATCATCATTGTGCCTTGGATGTGGCAGATGGGTCAGCAAACATTCGTCCAATGAAAGGTCTTTCTTAGACTGTACCTTTGAACTTACTGTTCTGTCCAATCAGAATTCCCTCTTCCTACCTTTCTGTCTGGTGTTCTGTTCATCCTCAAAACTAGATGCTGCTACTACTTCCCCCATGAAGCCACTCATTATCCAGTCCTCTGCATTATTTTCTCTGCTTTGTAGCAACTTCTGTTCTTGCAGGTACTAGCAATCATTGATTCACCTGTCTGCCTTACACCAGAGGAAAGTGCCCCACTTGGATGGGCTCCTAGTAGGCAACTGTTGGAGTGTTACATAAATGAATGAATGGATGAATGAATCTGGCAAAATAGAAGATGCAGTCAAATATATATTTCATATTTTTACAACATAACGGGCACTCAGATGTTATCTGTGGACTGACAAGTGAGAAATTGATTTCCTTTTCCTTTAATTAAAAATGCAGATATATAGGGATTCTATGAGATTTCTGAGTCCCAGATAGATGGTAGTGGGCTGCTGTGTGGGGTGACACTTTATGCAGGGACAGATATGCTTTGATGGATTTTTTGGGAGGTCTGAAGGAGATGATTCAGGCTCCTTATTTTTCAAACTTACAGTCTTCTAAGGCCTGATCTGGGCTTTATCTTGATGAGGTTTGAACATTTCTTAGATACCTAAGAACGTTGAACATTTCTTAGATATTTCCTTTGATTCTGAGATGCCTTTGATTTCAAGATGCATTATTGATATCATAACAGTGTTGGGAGAGAAAATAGTCCTGCCACGTTATATTTTATTGATAGGAAGACACGTCCTGTTTCAGAAATGCTAAAATGTGAAAATGTGGTCATCGTGAAATGGCGGAAATAAAGTAATTACAAAGAATGTGGTCAAGTGGGGTTGATATTAATTGGACCTACTCCTAGGTGTTAGGAATGAGCTCGAGCGAGGCTGGTCTTGTTAGTGTGTTAAAGATCTTTTTATAGTTCTAAAACTAGAAGGGAAATACATGCAGCAGAGACCTCTCCTGTGGCTGGCCCTGCTCTGAAAGGCTGGTAAGATTTAAAGGAAAGATAAGTCTTTGTAATCAGACAGATCTAGGTTTCATTTATTAGCTGTAAAAACTCTGGCAAGATACTCATCCTGTATTTGCCTCAGTTTCCTTCTCTGTAAAATAGCAATACCTGTCTCCTAGGTTTGTTATGAAGGTTAAAGTAGTTATTGCTTGTGAATTAGTGTCAGGTACACATAATAACCATGCAATATATGCTAGCTTTATTATTTTTAAAAATTGTGGCCAGACACACTGGCTCATGCCTGTAATCCTCACACTTTGGGAGGCCGAGGTGTGTGGATCACCTAAGGTCAGGAGTTCGAGACCAGACTGGCCAACATGTGAACCCTCATCTCTACTAAAAATACAAAAATTGGCAGGGTGTAGTGGTGCGTGCCTATAATCCCAGCTACTCAGGTGGTTGAGGCAGGAGAATCGCTTGAACCTGGGACGTGGAGGTTGCAGTGAGCCAAGATCGCACCGCTGCACTCTAGCCTGGGTGACAAGGCAAGACTCCATTTCAAAAAAAAAAAAAAATTGTTATTTATTCTGCTAGACTTGTATTAGGTCATTCTTGCATTGTTATAAAGAAATATCAGAGACTGGGTCATTTATAAAGAAAAGAGGTTTAATTGGCTCATGGTTCTACAGGCTGTACAGGAAGCGTGATGCTGGCATCTGCTCGGCTTCTGGGGGGGCCTCAAAAAACTTACAATCATGGTAGAAGGTGAAGGGGGAACAGGCCATCACATGGCCCAAAGCAGGAGAAAGAGAGAGAGCAAGGCACCACGCTGTTTTAAATTACAGATCTCATGGAAAGTCACTCACTCACTGTGGCAAGGACAGCAGCAAGGGGATGGTGCTAATCATTAATGAGAAATCTACCTCCATGATCCAGTTACCTCCCATCAGGCCCCACCTCCGATACTGAGGATTATAATTCAATATGAAATTTGCAGTGGGACATGGATCCAAACTCTGTCAGACCTGTTATTATTTATTCTATTAAAATTGTCATTTATTCTGTGAGGACTGCTATTTCCTTTGTAAAGTGGGATGACATTCCTAGCTGTGCCTCTCACTGCTCTGGGCTCGGTGAAGACAGCGTGATTGAAAAGGGCGATGTGGCCGATACCCATACAGGGCCTGGGTGGTACCTGGTGAGCACTGGACAATGGGGGCTTCCTGCGAGGGAGTAAACCCCATTCCATGCAGACCCCTTTCCATCCTGGTTCCCTTTTCTTTGGACAGGGTGGAGGCTGGGACACTGGGGTGCTGCTCCTGGAAGGTGACTTCCAGGCCTTGGTTGTATTCTCTCTGTCACTGGGACAGTGGTCAGTGGACGCCAACAGGATGCCCAGCCACATGAAACGTGCCTACGGCGCTGGCCTTGCTGGGAAGCCACCGAGTCAGGCCCCTGGGCTGCAGATGTCATTTCTAGTTTTGGGTTGTCACAGTAGTGGCAGTTGTTCATTGTACACCTGCTTTATGCTGGCATTTCTCACACTTATACAACCTCCGTTTTTTCCTCCTAACAACACTCTATTAAAAGTGTCATCATCCCTGTCTTAGGGTGGTTTCTCCAAGGAGCCAACACTGATAAAATATTGGAGCATGCATAGTTTCTTAGGGAGGTGATCCGAGGAAACACAGGCGGAGGAATGAGGAAGGGAGACAGAGAAGAGAAGCAGCCAGTGAAGGGCATTAGGCATTTATCAGTCAGGCAATTGGGCTTTCATTCCTCTGGGGACTTTTCAGGGTTGTCAGAACCAAGGGGCAAGGAGCTGGGATATTGTTTCCTAATTTCCACTCATCCTCGTCTGAAGGCCACAGCTAGAAGCATTCATTTCCTGGCACTCCCCAGCCTGCGCCTTGGTGGCTGAGAGCAAACTCTTGGGGCAGAGTGGCAGGTGTTGCTTGCAGTAAGATCCACCTGGCCTGTAATGACCTGTGAGAGTCAAGGCATTGTGTGTGTGGGCATCATCATAGTCTGCAGACATCTCTATTTTTCAGAAGAAGACACAGGGCTGGGCTCAGTGGCTCATGCCTGTAATCCCAGCAATTTGGGGGGCCAAGG
>NW_012109264.1:816674-821074 GCF_000951045.1 Mandrillus leucophaeus
AAATATATTTGGTCTATTTTCTTTAGGTCCCTGATTTTCTAAGTACAGCTTCCACAGAACAGGAAAGAATTACATCAGTAAATAGGAAAAGTGCTTGGTGTGATATTATGGGGAAAAAATTGTCCAAGCTGTAGCCAGCTGCAGATGACTCAAGAGTTTATTACATCCTCTATAAAAGGATACAAATCCTAGCATTCGTGGAGTCACTTCTGTTGAATACAAAACACCTATTTGAGGAATGGCAATAAAGAACGGTTTATGTACCAAATGATTTATGTCCCCGAATCCTGCATGGCATCAGGAATGGCTGTCCTGACTGACAAACTGTAAGTCATAGAACAGAATTTCAGTGGAAAAGCTGAAACGTGGGTGGTAACAAATGTGATGCTTGATGGTAATGAATTCTGGTTCACTTTAGCAGGCAGGTGCTTTAAATCTTCTGTTGCTGGTGGCAGCGGGAAATGAGAGGTTGTACAGAAGACCGTGGGGGTTGATAGACGTTGTTCACTCACTCCATCGACAGATATTTATTGAGCATCTATGTACAGATGCTGCCACTCCTCTGCTCATATCTTTGAGCGCTCCCCGGAAGGCACTGCAGACAGTGCTGGTTCACACAGAGGGCTTCCTGCATCTCAGCCTGAGACTTATGACCTGGTTGTGTTTGGGCAGTGAGGGATGGAGGGTGGCAGGTAAATGCCCCAGATTCCTTTCCCTTCGCCGGGGCAGTTCTGAGGTGTGCTCTCCACAGGCTCTCAGAAGGTCCCCTAGTGGGATTGAGCCTGAGGTGCCCAAGCAATAACCTACATAACCTTGGACGAGTTCCTCAACGTCTAAGTTTTTGCTTCTTCTAGGATGGGTGTGGGGATTACATGAGGCAGTAATATCACTACCACCACAGCTAGCTCCCAGGCATTCATCAGTTACGGGGAGCCAACCATTCTTTGCTTAGTGCTTTAATCATGTTCTCTTATTAATTCTTGCTATGACTGCATGAGGTAGGTACTTTCCTTACGTTTACTAGCCGTGCTGTAAGAGTTCAGAAATGGACAGATTGTTGGGCTGGCAACATTGGAGAAAGCTTCCTAGAAGAGGTGGAATTTCAGCTCGGACTAGACAAGTTGGGCTTCTGATAGTTTAAGAGGAATAGCATCATAAAAATAAGTTTGATCTGTTTTCTTTTAAGTCCCTAATTTTCCAAGTATAGCTTCCACAGAACAGGAAATCCAATTTTAAAGATGAGAGAACTAGGCCGGGCACAGTGGCTCATGCCAAACCCCAGCACTTTGGGAGGCCGAGGCGGGTGGATCACCTGAGGTCAGGAGTTCGAGATCATCCTGGCCAACATGGTGAAACCCCATCCCTACAAAAATACAAAAAATTAGCTGGGCATGGTGGCGCATGCCTGTAATCCCAGCTACTTGGGAGGCTGAGGCAGGAGAATCGCTTGAACCTGGGAGACGGAGGTTGCAGTGAGCAGAGATCGCACCACTGCACTCCAGCCTGGGCGACACAGCAAGACTCTGTCTCAAAAAAAAGAAAAAAAGAGAGAGAACTAAAGTATGAAAGGATAAATAACTCATTAGAGATTCATAATCTGCATTCTAACCCAGAGGCATTTGTTCTAGGGGCCAACTTTCAGTAAGTCATACTGTTAGAGTACAGGATCTGGCAAGGAAGCTGTCATCGTCATTATCATCATCAGCATCCAGTGCCTAGTACGTAGTGGGTGACCCATAATTATAGAATTTTAAAAATAATGAGTGAATGAATGAATGAATGAATGAATATTAGTCCTTTAAGATCATGAACTTTCTTTAGTTTTGTTCTTTGCTCTGTCTTTAGGCAGCAAGAGCAGTCCCTGGCACAGGGTAGTTCCCTGCTTCTAAGAAAATTATGGTAATTGAAATGTATTCTTTGCTTCACCCTTACAAAAAAAAACAAACGAGTCCCAGAGATGAAATGGCCTTTATATAGGAACAGTATTTATCTTCAGGTATTGGGATAATAATTGATTTTTATTTTATGCCTTAATATTTTTTCTGATGAACCTGAATTACTTTCTTAACTGGAAAGAAATAATCTCTGTTTGAATAAAAAATCATTCTCAGAGCATCAAATGGGTCTCCAAGTGCCGTGGGTGAGGTACGGACATAGACGTAGCTGCTAACCTACTTCGAGCGAGTTCAGAGTCAAGGCAGCAGGACGTGAACTGACTTTGGTGTCACACCTCACACAGCTCTTTCACACTCCGTCTCCCCGGAGGTTCACGATGGTCTAGTGACGTAGGCCAGGCTGGGATTAGTGACCTCATTTCATAAACCTGAGGGCTAAAGAGGCTCACTGACAAGGGTGAAGCTCTCCATAGGGGTGGATCTGGGACTGGAACTTTGATAATTAGGCCCAGTGGCCTTCCCCCCACCCCAGCAGCCTGTCATGAAGACGCTCTGAGGGAATGGGACAGAGCGAAGACGCTCTGAAGAGTGGAGGTAGGTTGGTGCATCACAGACTCATGGGACAGCATCTGCAAGACCCTTTTATGTTTTATGCAGAAGAAGCCTGGCTTGGAGTTTTTTAGACCACCTGGGTCAGGATCTTAGTTCTGCCACACACTGTCTTGGACACATTATTTCATATCCTGTGAGTTACAATTTTTTCATCTATAAATCTGGCCCAGTGTCTTCCTTGCAGGATTGTTGTGCGGGTCCAGTTGGCACCAAGGAGGTGGGAATTCTGCAAGAGTAGCTGTTGATGGTCATCATACTTGTGCTGTCTGTGTGCATGGCTTTCATTTTCCTGACCTGTGTTGATACTTGGTGTTCATAAATTAATATTCCGATGTGAATTAGGCAGTTTTTGCTGAGTAGCAAAAACCTCAGAATTTCAGAGGCTTGTTTGACAGCAGATATATATCTTCATGCTCAAGGATCTATGGGGTTGGTTGTGGTTTAGCTGATCTAGGTTGTGCATGGCTAGTTCATGCCGGACTTGTGGTTCATTCCGATCTGCTCCACATTCCTTTGATCTGAGTTCAGACTAAAAGGCAGCAACAGACAGTGGCTATGGAGACATATTCCTTTTGTGGTGCATCATAGGAGGGCAGGAGGGATAGACTTGGGACCAGCACACTGTCACTTCTAGCCACATTCCATTGGCTAAAGCAAGTCAGTGATCCAGTCCAGAATCCAGTGAGACAGGGAAGTAAACACCATTCACTCTAGTGGGATGTACTACAAAGTCCCATGACAAAGGGCAGAAATGTGTAGTTCATAGTCATGCTGGAAGTGAAGAAGTGGGAAGACTCATCCAGTCTACCATACTAACTCAGCTGCCACGCTTGGGTGAAGCACGGAAAGCAAAGGAATAACCAACTGAGGGGTGGGCTGGGAAAGGCGTTGACTATGTATGCAAGTAACACATACTTATTTTTCATAAGCATGTGCTTAGAAGTTGGGTTCTAGAGGTCAATATTGTAGGAAGATCATGATCTTTGATTTTGAAGGATAGCATATGCTTATCCTTGTGCCGGTACCACACTGTCCTGATTTCTTTAGCTTTGTGGGTTTCAGAGTCAGGAAATAGGAGTCCAACATTGTTATTCATTTTCAAGATTGTTTTGGCTATCCTGAGTCCATTGCATTTCCATATGCATTTTAAGATAAGCTTGTCAGTTCCTCATCTAATTTAAATTTGTGGTTCAGTGCTTAGGAAGATTCAATTGCTATTGGCATCTAAGTTTGAAAGAAGTAGTTTGATCATTTATCCAATAAGTATCTATTAATACTGTTGTGCCGGGCATTGTATAGTTGGTACTGCAACATACACCAATGAACAAATGCAAACACAATCTTTGTATCCATGTAGCTTATAATTGAAGAAAATTAGCAGATATTAATCTTCACATTAAAACATAATTAAAACTGAGATAAATTCCACGATCTAATCTGAAGGTGCAGAGTTTCTCTGAGCATATAATATTTAAGGAAGAACAGGAGTTACCTAGGCACAGAAGATGAGAGAAGAAGCCTTCCAGGCAGAGAGAACAGCACGGGCAAAGGACCTGTGGTGGAACAACTGCAGCATGTTCCAGAATCTAAGAAAATGTCCTACAGGCCAGGCGCGGTGGCCCACACCTGTAATCCCAGCACTTTGGGAGGCCAAAGTGGGCAGATCACCTGAGGTCAGGAGTTCGAGACCAGCCTGCTCAACTTGGCAGAACCCCGTCTCTACTGAAAATACAAAAAAATTAACCAAGTGTGGTGGTAGGCTCCTGTAATCCCAGCTACTTGGGAGGCTGAGGGAGGAGAATTGCTTGAACCTGGGAGGCGGAGGTTGCCGTGAGCCGAGATTGCGCCACTGCACTCCAGCCTGGGCAACAAGAGCAAAAGTCCATCACACAC
>NW_012109264.1:821149-822943 GCF_000951045.1 Mandrillus leucophaeus
ACCTGTAATCCCAGCTACTTGGGAGGCTGAGGCAGGAGAATCTCTTGAACCCGGGAGATGGAGGTTGCAGTGAGTGGAGATTGCGTCACTGTACTCCAGCTTGGGCGACAGAGCAAGACTGTCTCAAAAAACAGAAAAAGAAGATGACACAGGTTCCCAGAAGTGATTTTTTGTCACTCAAGATCAGCCAGAAATTAGGTGGGAGAGCCCGTGTTGGAATGTGTCTTTCTGTCCCAAGGGCTCTCCTCTTTGCAGTGCTTGGGAAATTCTCCCAGCCCTGGGCTGCAGCACAAGGGAGCAGCTTCCCAGATGGCTCTGCGCTCAGCATACTTGCTGAGAGTGAACTCAAGATTGTTTGAAATGACCTGGACGATATGATCACACAGTGGGCAGCACAGGAGACCCTAGGCTCCCTTGGATTTCACATTCCACACTTGCGCTTCTTCCCAGGGGACCCTGAAGGAAATGTGTCATTTGTGGTGGCACAGACTGGGTTGAGCCTGCTCCTGCTGGCACGAGGAGTGGATTGCGTGGCTAGTGAGTGAGCCTAGCCTGCTTCCGGGCTTAGAATAAACTTGAGAACTCTCAAGTTTATTTCGTTGTTCTCTTCTTGGGGTCCCAAGGCTGTTTCTCTGGCATTCACTTATTTTAAGATTCACAGAATTCTTAGGATGTAACTTTTTTAAATGCTGAGGATTTGTTAATCACTTATAGTAGGTAGGTCCTATGGTACCAGTACGTGTCCTTTTTCTTGTCGTCGGTGAGGTTATTTGATGAAAGCCTTATTCCTTAAGCAGAGATCATGTCCGTTTTGCTAACCAATACTTCCTTGATATTTAGCTTAATATTTTTTTTCAATATATTAGTGGATGAATAGATGCATTTTCCCAGCAGATAATTCTCACTGTGGGAAGCTGCAGCCAATGGAAAAAAGCATACAGTAGGCACTTACGAGATGTTTGGGAGACAGGTGCTTTGACATTGTGTTCACACTCAGATGATATCACTGACAACCGTTCATCCTGTCTGTTTCTATACCTGTCCCTGCCCCACCAGACTGTGAGCTGTCTATGGGCAATGACCTTGTGTTACTCAACTCACCCTCCTCACTGTCAGGCCCAGAGCCTGCAGTATACTCAGAGTAGGCTGTAAGACATGCAGTCACAGTTGTCATGAATTTATAAACCAGCAAGACAATGGTTCTGGTCTTTTGGCTTGTGGGTCCTTCGCAGTGACCTCTTCTTTGGAGAGGAAAGACCCAAACCATCTTTGATTGTTATCATTTGAACCAACAAATGAGGCGGGCAGTTGGGGGCAGGGCCAAAGCTAAGGTCCAGCAGCCTCGGCATTGTCAGGGAGTGGGTTCTGCAAGGTCTCCTCTGTATCTCTCTGAACCATAGCCTATTAGATAATCCTGGGAAGATAGAGTTAGCAGAAGGGCCCATCTCAAACACATGCATGCCAGCCAGGGAGAAGAGAGATTAGGAAAAACAGCAGGAGTCCAAAGTTACCTGACCCGAGGTTACAGATGCCTAACTCAGGGCTGATCAGAGTTGGTAGGGAGGCAGGACTTGTGACTTGCCAGCAGATATAGAAACTGAAAGACGTAGCAATTAGTACAAAATCCCCATGACCAACTCAGATGGTCTCAGCATTTACATTCAAGAGTCACCACAGGAGAGGAGATTTTTTTTTTTTTTTTTTGAGACGCAATCTCACTCTGTCACCCAGGCTGGAGTGCAGTGGTGCAATCTTGGCTCACTGCAACCTCCGCCTCCTGGGTTCAAGCTATTT
>NW_012109264.1:826998-868974 GCF_000951045.1 Mandrillus leucophaeus
CATCACACACACACACACACACACACACACACACACACACACGCACAATAATAATAATAATAATAATAATTTAAAAAGAAAAAGAAAATGTCCTATGGCTGCAGCATTGTGCCTGGTAGACAGGATAAGGTCAGATAGGTGAGCAAGAGTCAGAACATGTTCAGTGATTTGGATTTTTATGCTGAAGCACTGAGAAGCTATTGAGGAATGTTAAGCTAGTGATGGAGAGCTGAGGGATGACACAATCAAATTTGTGTTTTCAAAATTGTATTCTTCATATCACTCAATTGTTAAGTGTCAGTCTTATTTAGATCTGGGTTTGTTTTTTTTGTTTTTTTTTTTTTCAAAAAAACACTTGTTAAAAACACCATGTTTGACATTTATGAGACTATTAAGAATTTGAACATTGTGTGAATATTTGATGATATCAAGGAATTATTGCTATCTTTTTAAGATATGGTAGTAGTTTTACCGTGATATTTTTTCCAGAGACCTTATCTTAGAAATCCATGTGGTAATATTTATGACTGAAATGATAAGATATCTGGAAATTTCCTCAAAATAATAATGCACGGGCAGGAAGGATGAGGGTTTGGATGGGGTGGGTGTGATTATGGGTTAATGTGATTAGACTGGGTGGTGGGTTCAGGTGGTATATGATATACTTCTCTGTTTTTATGTCTGTACACAATTCCCTGTAATAAAAGGTTAAAAAAAAAAAAACACCACAAAAGATTATTCTGCTTTCAGCATGGAAGACTAGATTTCAGAGGGAGAAATGGTGACGAGGGGAGATCAGTTAGGAGGCAGTGGCAGTGGCCCAGGTAAGAATCATGGAGGCTTGGTCCAGAGCTGGACCAGTGGAGGTGGGGAGAGATAAGTGGAGAGATCTTTAGGAAGTAAAGTAGACATGAATTGGGGATGGGTTGGTTATAGGGGTGAGGGAGATGGTGGAACCGAGATGTCCCTCAGTTTTTGGCCCTGGGTGGAGATGACACACTGAGCTAGGAATCACTGGATAAAAACCAAGGAGGTCCCTTGGCTCAATTTATTTTTATATCCCCACCTCTGTTTCCCTCCATTCTGCAAATATTGAAGCTGTTCCCTTATGTAACAGCTTTTATCCCAGACTTCCTGTGCTCTGTGCACTCAGCAATTAATTAAGCTTTGGTATGCATGAATTAATTAAAATCCTCTCCCAGGTTCAGAGGGGCTGTCCTGAAATATGTGTATTCATCTATATCTGCCTTCATCCTGGAACTGATTTCCTTTGCTGGGTGAACACTTTTGCTTTCTCGTGGGCACACAGCTGCAGGCGTCTGTCTGTCTGTCTGTTGCATCCATCAGCACCTTTAATTTTATGTTTAGGAGCCTAGGTCTAGAGAAGTTAATGACTTGTAAATTGCTCTCCAACGTAGAGCTAGAAATAGAATGCCGGAAGGATTCCTGAGCACTTACTTGCATAGAGATTCAATGACGGAGGGATCAGCCCCACCGTAGGAAGCTGAAATAGTAGTTTCCTTCATATTTCTGACAGCCACTCTGTGGTGCAAGAACATTCCTGACAAAGGTGCGGCCTCCAAATGAAATCCCATGTTGGCCTGAGACAATGTCTTCTGCCCAGTTTCACTGGATGACTCTTGTCCCCTTTTTGTCCTGCCCCCATCCAGGTCATTTTCTGATGTGACGGCTGAGACATGAGATCTTCAGCCTCCAGGCTCTCCAGTTTTTCGTCGAGAGATTCACTATGGAATCGGTGAGTGATCTCTAGCCCACCCTGTCCAGCAAACCTGGCCTGGGAGATACAGTGGGATTCTTCTTGGGAGTTGAAATGCAGAATTTTATCAAACACAAGCACTGTAATCTAACAGAGACTGTTGGCACGATTGTTATCAGAGAACAGAGCTCTAGCATTTGTACAGGTGTAGACTGTCTACTATGTTTTCTGTCACATTATCCATTGCCTTTATTTATAAGGAAAGTTGTCTAAGTGGTGGTACCTATAAGAAGTCGAGAGTAGCAATGACAGTAACACCATCAACAATATAAGGTGCTATAGGAGTCCACTGTGTTTTAGGTTCTTTAAAAACATTTCAGGCCGGACGTGGTGGCTCAAGCCTGTAATCCTAGCACTTTGGGAGGCTGAGGTGGGTGGATTGTTTGAGGTCAGGAGTTTAAAACCAGCCTGACCAACATGGTGAAACCTTGTCTCTACTAAAATATAAAAATTCACTGGGCGTGGTAGCATGTGACTGTAATCTCAGCTACTTGGGAGGCTGAGGCAGGAGAATTGCTTGAACCCGGGAGGCGAAGGTTGCAGTGAGCCAAGATTGCGCCACTACACTCCAGCCTGGGCAACATAGTGAGACTCCCTCTCAAAAATAAAAATTAAAATTAAAAATTAAAAATACAATAAAATAAAATTTCATTTACTCCACCCAACAATCCTGCCAAGTAAGAATTTCTACTTTCGGCTGGGTGCAGTGGCTCACGCCTGTAACCCCAGCACTTTGGGAGGCCAAGGCGGGTGGATCACCTGAGGTCAGTAGTTCGAGACCAACCTGGCCAACATGGTGAAACCCCATCTCTAGTAAAAATACAAAAAATTAGCCGGGCGTGGTGGCAGGCGCCTGTAATTCCAGCTACTCGGGAGGCTGAAGAAGGAGAATCACTTGAACCCCAGAAGCAGAGGTTGCAGTGGGCTGAGATCACGCCACTGCACCCCAGCCTGGGGGTCAAGAACAAGACTTCATCTAAAAAAAAAAAAGAATTTCTACATTCATTTTACAGATAAAGAACTTGCCCAGCTAGATGTAAGTCAATTTTCCCTTACTGCAGGACCCTTGTATTTTTTTTTTTTTAATACACTATGCCATGTCACCTCTTGGGAGAGGTAGAGGTATGACTTATTCCATTTTGCAGCTGGGAATACTGAGGCCTGGTGTAGGGACACATGATGAAGAGTCTAAGGAGCCTGGCCTCAGTGGATGAAAGTTTGTGTTAGAGGATGATAAAAATTAGACTGAACAGGAAGAACCATGAAAGGCTAGGCCGGGAAAACTTGTAGAGTCTGAGAATCTTAAAAAGCTGGCAGACTGACTGGCACAGGGTTGACCTATTGGGGCCTGGGTTTCTAAGAAGTCCACGTGGTGGAAAGTGTGTGCTAGAAGGGGTGGTTGAATCCTGGCCCTGGCACTGACTTGCTGTGTGATCTCACACAAGATACTGACTTTCAGCCGGGCGCAGTGGCTCACGCCTGTAATCCCAGCACTTTTGGAAGCCGAGACGGGCGGATCACCTGAGGTCGGGAGTTCGAGACCAGCCTAACCAACATGGAGAAACTCTGTCTCTACTAAAAATACAAAATTAGCTGGGTGTGGTGGCGCGTGCCTGTAATCCCAGCTACTTGGGAGGCTGAGGCAGGAGAATCTCTTGAACCCGGGAGGCGGAGGTTGCGATAAGCTGAGATTGCGCCATTATACTCCGGCCTGGAAAAAAAAAAAAAAAAAGACACTGACTTTCTCTGTTTCTTCTGTTTTCTTATCCTTGAAAAAGGGGTAATATTTATGTTTCAGATTTTTTGGTGTAGTTTAGAAAAAATGTATAGTAAAGTGTTTTACATAAAGTAGGCACATAGGGCATTGTAATTACTTAAATTTTTAGGTTGAAAATAGTTTTTAAAGGATGATTAGATAAACAAATGTGTCCTGAATGGGTGGGTGAGGTGAGAGGCTGGAGGCAGAGAGGTCAACCTGAGAGATTTTGATATGATTCAGACGTGATACCGCCTTCCAGGGTAAATGAAGCTTTACTTTTATTTTCAAAATTTGTCTATTATAGGATTACCCAAAGTCATGTTTATTTTGTTTTTTTCTTTTTATAAGTCGAGTCCAGCACAAAATGGCATTCATTTTGCAGGTATCTTTTTAGGTGATATTAATTATAATTGCAATAACTCAGTGCATTATTAGAATCAGGTTCTGCTGACAATGACATAAAATCTAAAAGAACATTGGCTTAGAGAAGTGTCTCTCTTACTTAAAAGTTCAGGTACAAGTAGTACAGATTTTCTACAGCAATCTATGAGAGACCTGGGCTTTTTCTCTCGTTTGTCTGTCATATGAGCCTCTATTCCCAAGGTCACCTCATGGCCCCATTTTAGCTGCTTCTGCTCTAGCCATCACATCTAACAGCAGGAGGAAAGAATGAGATGAAGAAAGGCACGCCCCATCCTTTAAGGATGTTTCCTGGAAGTTGCACCTCCTGCTCCTACTTATATTCTACTGTCCAGAATTTAGTTCTCTGGCTACATTTTGCGGCAGAGAAAGCTGGGAAGTGGAATCTTTATTCTGCATGACTGTGTGCTTACCAAATTGAGAGTTGTTATTATAGAAGAAGAGAGCAGATACTGGAGGACAGATCTTTTCTTGCCACGCTACTTGTTCTTAGAGGATTCTGCTGACACGATAGGCTCTGCAGCCAGCCTGCTGGAGTTTGCATTCTGGATCCATGGTTTTGTAGTTCTGTGACCTTGGAAAAACTACTTGACTTCTCTCTGCCTTGGCTTCTTCCTGTTCTCTCCTATTTTATGCAGACTTGCAAGGGTTGTTTTGAGCACTAGTTGAGTTAAGGTAACGCACTTGGAACGGTGCCTGGTACATGGTAAGTGCTATATAAGTTTTAGCCATTATGACTACTATTATTGCTACTAGTATCTCTCTAGTACTTCTACTACTACTGCCACTGCTACTTCTGCTATGACTACTGCTACTTCTGTTACCATTATTACTATTAATACTTTTACCATGTCTGCTGCTTCTACTAATGTTACCACTACTGCTTCTGCTGTCACTTCTGCTGCTGCTAGTACTGTTGTGACGACTTCTACTTCTCTTCTACTACTATTACTGCTATGCCATTATTATTTTTAAATTGTATTCTCATAGCATGGTAAGTACTGTTTTTCCCAATAGAAGAGAAGAGTCAGAGAGGATAGTAACTTGTCAGATGCCATCCATGGTCTACCCTTGGATGGGTAGGGGATAGTGACTTAAAGGGAGCATAAGGCAGGTTTCTGTGGTTCTGCTAATCTGCTGTTTCCTGATCTGGGTGATGTTTCATTAGTGTAAAAATTCCTTGCATGACATACTTATGACAGATAATTTTGTGTATGTATCTTATATGTCAATAAAAACATGTCATGTAGCTGGAAAGTGGTGGAGCATGAGTGAAAACTACACTCGCCTGATTTTCCAAAACCTGTGCTCTTAGCTGTAACACAAGGTCAGCACCATTATTCCTCTGATTGATTGATTGATTGATTGATTCATTCATTCATTCATCTAACTTATATTGATAACTGCTTATTACTTATGTGCCAGGAACCTGGCTAGGATGCGTGGGATACAAAGGTGCATGCTGTAAACATGACCCTGCCCTCATGGGGCTTCTTATCTAGAGGAAAAGGAAAGAGGTAAATGCCATTCAGATTAGCAGCCACCAGGCTAGGTTCAGTGTGGGATGCCCTGGGGCCACAGGAGGGGCATGGAAGCTAACCCAGCCCCACCGGCTCATCTGCTAAAATAACATAGATGTGTCTCTCAACCAACTCCTTAGATGGGGGAAAAGTTCCCACATCAGTGGGTAAGCTGACCACAGGAGGGCCATATCAAGAAATATAAAGCAGTTCTCCCCATCCCTTGCTTAACTGGCATAAGAAGGGGTCAGCTTTTCTTGTCACTGTCACAGTTGTGAACCTACCTGATGTTCCATGGGGTAGGCACTTGCCGTCCTTGTGAGTTCAGTAGCAGACAAGGGAATCGCAGGAACAGAGACTTCACTTACCAAGACGTGTGGACAGGGACCTCTTATTTAAAATAAATATGTGGGCTCGGCATGGTGGCTCATGCCTATAATCCAAGCACTTTGGGAGGCCAAGGCGGGTGGATCACCTGAGGCCAGGAGTTTGAGACCAGCCTGGCCAACACAGCAAAACCCTGTCTCTACTAAGAATACAAAAATTAGCCAGGCATGGTGGTGTGTGCCTTGGGAGGCTGAGGCAGGAGAATCGCTTGAACCTGGGAGACAGAGGTTGCAGTGAGCTAAGATTGTGCCACTGCACTCCAGCCTGGGTGACAAAGCGGGACTCTTTCTCAACAACAACAATGACAACAACAACAACAAAATTCTCATAAATAAGTGAATGAATGAATGAATGAATGAATGAATAAAATCACAGTCCACAGCAATGCAGCTGTCATCCCTGGGAAAACTCAAGTCCAAGGGAATAAAGAACAAGACCTGTTTCCTTTATTCACCCCAAATACCATCAGAGAGACAGGAGCACAGCACATGGAAGTGGAATTGAATTCGAAATTTTGAGCCAGCAGTAGAAATCAGTTGGCCTTATGTTCAGGTTTTTCTCCATATGTAGAAAAGAAGTGACCGAAACTTTAGACCCTCCTCAGCCAAGCCCATGAGAAACCTCTGTGACGCCGCCTCCCTCTTTTGCCTTTCCAAATGTCAAGCAGATGCCCTGTCATTATCATGCCGCCGGCTGTCAGCCCAAATTGAATTTCCCTGAGCCCAGCTGATGTCCCTTTTTGGCTGCAGGGCAGGGGTCAGGAATGCATGCTGCACATGGACGGGAACGTGTCCCTGGAGCTGAACGCAGAAGGCTGACCTCTCAACTCTGCATTGCTAACATAGTTGGAAGGGTTAGGAAGCCTTATGATTTCTGGATGTAAAAGAAAAAGAAATGCGTTTTAGAACAACAGTATTTAAGTTCTGCTGCGAAAGCCCTTTCAAAATAATTGAGTCTATTTAAAATTCAACTGGTTGTTTCACAGCATTGACTGTACCTCAGTTAGATACATAAAGTAAGGTTCTGGCTAAACTGAGAGATGGGAAGTGATGATCCTGGTCTTATCTTCCTCCCTCATTTCCTATTTCCCTCCCCGCCTTTAAAATTTATTAAACAGCGACTGTGTGCCAGGTCCTACGCTCCGTCCTGGGGAAATACATGAATAAGACTCATGGCAAAGCCTTCTTGAGCTTATCCTTCATTTGTTTTTAGAAAACATATTCATTCTACAAATGTTTCCTGAGTACCTAATTTGCTCAAGTCTCTCAGTGGAGATAAAAAACATGGTTCCTCCCCTTACTACATGTATACTTTAGTTTTTAATCACTTTTCTGGTGACCTACTATGTGCCAGGGTCTGTGCAAGCTGCCAGGATAACAAGGGAAACAAAAACAGCTTCTGCTTTGATGGAGCTAAAAGACTAGAAAATGTTCCATTAGTTTCCTAGGGCAGCCGTGACAAAGTATCACAAACTCGGTGGCTTAAAACAACAGAAATATGGCCGGGCGCGGTGGCTCACACCTGTAATCCCAGCACTTTGGGAGACTGAGGTGGGTGGATTACCTAAGATCAGGAGTTCGAGACCAGCCTGGCTAACATGGTGAAACCCCATCTCTACTAAAAATACAAAATTAGCTGGGCCTAGTGGCGGGTGCCTGTAATCCCAGCTACTCGGGAGGCTGAGCAGGAGAATTGCTTGAACCTGGGAGGTAGAGGTTGCATTGAGCCAAGATCGCGTCACTGCCCTCCAGCCTGGGTGACAGAGTGAGACTCTGTCTCAAAAAAAAAAAAAAAAAAAAAAGAAATGTATTGTCTCAGAGTTTGGAGGCCAGAAGTTCAAGATCAAGGTGTTGGCAGAGTCGTGCTCCCTCTGAAACCTGTAGGGGAGAATCCTTCCTTGCCTCTTCCTGGCTTCTGGTGTCACCAGCAGTCCTTGTTGTTCCTCGGCTTGCAGCCTCATCACTCCAGTTCCTGCCTGTGTTGTCCTGTGGCATTCTGCCTGGGTGCCTCTCTTCTCTCTTATAAGGACAGCAGTCATACTGGACTGCAGGACTGTCCTTCTCCCATGTGACCTCATCTTAATCACCACCTTAATTATATCTGCAAAGACCCTGTTTCCAAGTAAATCCACATTCATGGATGAGTGGGTGGCTAAAATCTCCACTTTTTGCAAGAGGACGCAATTCAACCCATTTCAAACGTATATAATGATAGAAAGCGCCCACAGTACCTGGTGCATGGTGGGCCTTGTTATTGCCTTCCCTTTGTTTCCACTTTGTCTCAGCATCTAAAGGGTGAGCACCTTGAGGGCAGGAACTCTGTGTTACTCTGAGTGAGTGCTTCCAGATTTCTTGCCAGGGAAGTGAGACGGATGTTTTTCTTGTGTCATGGCAGGTACGTTTTTGTGCGGTCCCTGGTTGATGGGAAAGGCTCTTTCTTGCTACTGTCATTAGTTTTTGTTTCTTATGCTGATGGTTGATGAGGGAGTCATGGGGGAAGAATACCTTGACTGGAAAGCTGGGCCTGATGGTTAAAATGGTTAAACCAGGTTCCTCTCCTGGTTCTGCTGTTTGCTGGTCATGTGAGCCTGGGTACGTTTCCTCCTTTCTGTGCCTCCAGGCATCTCATCTGTACCCCTTAGGAGTGAGTTTGTTTGTTTGTTTGTTTGTTGTGAGATTTAACACCTTCCAGGGAGAAGGGCTTCCCTGGCCCATTCAGCACATTCCCCTCAGAAAGACTCATGCACACTGTTTAGCCCCATTCACCATCAGAACATTTCCTCATGATTTTCTTAAGGACAATTTTTCAGAAATATGGCAAACAGCCCTTGCACAAAGATGTCCATTGGAGCGTCATTTAAAATGGTAAACTGTTACAAACAAGATAAAATCCTGCTCTACAATGAGCAATGGGTTAATGAATTAGGGGTAGAAGGATGAAAAACAAATTAGGGTAAAATAATGCAGCCATTAAAAAGAAGATAAGTTATGAGAACACTTATAATATAACTGTCATGTTAAAAAAAAGAAAGGTTTATTTTTGAGGAAGTGACTTAATTTCTCTGTGCCTCGATGCCATGGTTTGGATATTTGACTCCTTTAAACCTCATATTGAAATATGATCCCCAATGTTGAAGGTGGGGGGGCCTAATGGGAAATGTTTGGGTCATAGAGGCGGATCCCTCATGAATGAGTTCTCACTGTTAGTTCCTGTGACAGCTGTTCCTTTAAAAGATCCTAGCCCCTCCCCCGCTTCCTTCTCTCACCATCTGATCTCTGCACATGCTGGCTCCCCTTCCCCTTCTGCCACGAGTGGAAGCAACCTGAGGCCCTCACCAGAAGCAGATGCTGGCACCGTGCTTCTTGTACAACCTGCAGAACCAAGAGCCAAATAAACCTCTTTTCTTTATTAATTACCCAGCCTCAGTTACTCTGCTAGAGCAGGACAGATGGACTGGAAATACTCAGCTTCCTGATAACAGTACTTCCCTCCTACATAGGATTGTTTTGAGAATTAAATGGGATAGTACATCTAAAGCACATGAACAGTACTTGGCATATCTTAGGTGCTCACTAAATGCTAATTGTTATTGTTAGTTATTTATCATGTGGTCTAAACCATATGCAGAATATTCATAGAAAAAGATTAGAATAAGTAACACAGATAAATACACATACCTTTCCCCTATTAGATGTCTTATTCAAAGGGACTTCCTTCTGTCTGTCAGCAAACATTGCACAGCTTCTCTGTATCAAGCACTCTGATAGTCTGTAAGGCAGTGGGTCTCCCTTTAGGAGTGTGTATGAGAATCCCTTTTGGGGGCTTTTTAAAAAACCCAGATGCTTAGAAATGCTGATGCAATAGATGTGTGGTGTGTCCCAGGCATCTGCAGTCTTAAAAGATATTCCACAAATGATTTTGACTCTCAAGGTTGATATATAAATTAAAGTCTTTTCCCTCAAGAAGTCTGCAAACCAGATGAGAAGATGGGACAAGCAGTGTCATGAGGCAGAATGTAAGTGCTATAGATTAGGCGCTCCCAGGTCTGGCTCTCCCCCTGCACAACTTTGCAAAAATAGAGATGGTCTTTGTTGTACCACTAGATGTGGAATCAGCACCCACAGGGTGAAGCCTTTCCAGGGGATTCCGGTGATCAGCCTGGTAGGGGACCATGGGTGAGGACTGTGAGTGCTTCCTGTTTGAGAGAACTCAGGGGGTCTCTCTGGCCTGGGATTGTCACAGGAGCTCTCTCTAAAGATGTGTAATATGCTGTCTAAGAATACATTATTACATTTACCATATTGGACTGAAATGACCTGTTAGATATCTATTGCCCCGACATACTCTGAGTGCCTTGAAGGCGGGAACCATGCATGCATTGGTCAGCCTTGTGATAGTGCCTCCATGTCTTATCTTGGCATTGACCTCTCCTGACCCCCAGTACCTGCCTAGGTGCAGCAGGATAGATGCCGAACCAAAGTTTTTCCAAAGCCATTTTCTCAAAGCCGTGAGGACTGATATATTTTCTCTGGTTGGTAGTAGTGAATGCTTTTTAAAAAATCTTTATTTTAAAATATTTTAATTGTGGTGAAGTATGCATAACATAAAAATTACTATCGTTAACTATTTTTAAGAACAATTCAGTGGCATTAAGTATGTTCACATTGTTGTGCAACCATTGCCGCCAAATCCATCTCCAGAATTCTTTTCATCTTGCGAAACTGAAATTCTGTACCCATCAAATTCCAACTCCTTCTCTCCCCTTCCCACTCCCATCCCTGGAAATAACCATTCTACTTTCTGTCTGTATGAATTTGACTACTCTAGGTATCTTATGTAAGTGGAATCATACAGTATTTGTCTTTTTGTTACTGCCTTACTTAGTATAATGTCCTCAAGGTTCATCCCTATTACAGCATGTATCAGAATTCCCTTCATTTTTGAGGCTAAATAACATCCCATTGTATGTACATATCATATTTTGTTTATCCATTCATCCGTGGATGAATACGTGGGTGCTTTTACCTTTTGGTTGTTGTGAATTACGCTGCTATGAATATGGATATACAAATAGTTCCAGATCCTGCTTTCAGTTTGGGGCAGAGGAAGGATATATACCCAGAAGTGGAATTCCTGGATCATATGGTAATTCCATGTTTACTTTCTTGAGGAACTGCCAGACTGTTTTCCGTTGTACATTCTGCACCAGTTTACATTCCCACCAGTAGTGCACAAGAGTTCCCATTTCTCCATATCGTCACCAACACTTGTTATTTTCTGTTTTTGTGATAGTAGCCATCCTAGTAGGTATGAATGCTTTTAACTGGTGAATGCCTTTAGTGAGGACATTCTATTTTCAGCTTTGTATTTCACTTAGGTTGTGTGGCCCAATTAAACAGTCTCCAAGTTTTTATTTAAGCCCTAAGCACTGAGAATACAGACTTAAATAATACATGCATGTACCTGCCTTCAAGGCATTCAGAGTATGTCAGGGGAAATAGATATCTAACAGGTAATTTCAGTCCAGTATGGTAGGTGTAATCATATATTCCTAATAGCATATTATGCCTTAAATACAGTTGAAGATTCCAGGAAATCTTGACGGAGTTTGGTGCCTTAGTATAAAATACATTAGTACATCATTCAGGCAGTCTGAGATTCCTAGAATATTTAGGCTGGAAGGGACTTGTAGACTTTCCAATAGAGCTTTCTATGAACTGGAAATGTTCTGTATCTGCCACATGTGGCTTTTGAGCACTTAGAATGTGCCTAGTGCAACTGAGAAACTGGAGTTACAAAGTTCATGTCATTTTAGTGAATTTATGTTTAAATTGAAGTTAGCTATAGGTAGTGGCTACTGTGTAAGACAGAGAGGTAAAGCGAGGTAATACTGAGAATTCTCATGCTTGAATATGCATGTGGGTCAGCTGGGGAGCTGTTAAAAAGCAGATTCTCAGGCCCTCCCTTTAGTGTTGCTAATTCCTTAAGTTGTATTAGGGTCAAGGAACCTGTATTTTAACAACCACCACAGGTGATTCTGATGCAGGTGTAGTTTGAGAAATGCCAAATCTTGTGGTTTTCAAGCTTTTGTATCCTCAGAATATTTTCTTCAAATGAAAGCTTAAAGCCTGGGCAAAATAATGGGACCCTGTCTCTACAAACAAACAAACAAACAAACAAAAACCTTAAAAATATTAGCTGGGCATAGTAGCACACACCTATAGTCCCAGTTAGTTGGGAGGCTGAGGTGGAAGGATTGCTTGAGCCTGGAAAGTTGAGGCTGCAGTAAGCTGTGATTATGGCACTGCACTCCAGCCTAGGAAACAGAAGGAGACCCAGTCTCAGGAAAAAAAAAAAAAAAAAAGAAAGACAAGAAAAAAAAAGAAAGCTAAAGAGAGAGCTCAGTGAATAGAACAGAGAATAGAGTTGTTCCAGCTTAGGTAGGTCTGGCTGGTACCAGAACTTTATACAGGTTAGGGGACCACACTCTACCCTGTCTGGGGAAGGTACTGGGGTTTCTTGGAGCATAATTTGTACAACTCCAACCTAGCACAACCACATCACTTTATTCATCTTAAATCCTGTGAGATGTAAAATAAGATTTGGTTTTGTAATACCTATAAACATGCCAGAACCAATTACAAACCAATAGGCACCTCTGGAAATGCAAGTTGAAGCAGAAACACAATTAGTGCATTAGTCAGCCATTTTTTCCCTTGTCCTGGACTTTAACCAGCCATCTTGGCGTCACAATGCGGAACTGCAGAGTAGTGATTAAAAACACAGGCTGTCTGACCTGGACAGGAAGGCAGTCTCCACCCTAGAGCTTACTGGGTAGTCCTAGGCAAGTTCCTCATCTGCAAAATGGATATAACAGTAGCTTCTACCTGAGACAATACATGTAGAACCTAGCACTTGGCACTAAGTATTCATTATTGTAACAACAACAACAACAACAACAACAACAGCAACAACAATAATACCAATAGCTAATGCTCACAGAGCATTTAACTTGAGCCAGGTCCTTTCTTCTAAGCACTTGTTGTTTATTAACTCATTCAGTCCTTACCACAATCCTGTGAGTAGATAGTATTGTTATTTCCATTGTAAAGACAAGCTAAAGCTCATAGAGGTTTGGAAAATTATTTAAGGCCACATTGGTCAGTGGCAGAAGTGGAACTTGGTTGCAGGGAATCTGGCCCTGGAGACTGCAGTTTTCACTTTTACTTCCTGTGCTATTATATTATCCCCAGGCTCTAAGGAAAGCCTGTTAAGATGATCCTTTCATCCCCTCCCCCAAGCCCTAGCTCTAAATCTCAAAGCTTTGGAATTAATCTGTAAGTCAACTCAGCTTCCGCGAAGCATCTGACCCAATTGATCACTCCCTCCCTCTAAAAACACGGTTTTCTTTTGGCTTCCATGGCACCAAGCCGGCTTGGATTTCTTCTTGTGACTCTACCCTCTCAGTCTCTCAGTTGGGCACCCCTTGCTCCAACTTACCTTGAAATATTTTTGAAGATGTCTCTATGCAAATTATACAGACATGCAAATTATATTATATGCTTGCAAATTATATCTCCAGCTGAATCTGTCCTCTGAGTTCCAGACTTGATGATCTGAAATGCCTAATTAATATCCCCATTTGGAAGTCGAACAGGGCTCTCAAACTTACTGTGTCCAACATGGACTGTTCTCCTCACTCCTTTTGCAGGAGATCATGCTGCACCCCTGCTTACAGCCACCACTGATCTCTAGTCCCCTGGAGTCTCACTCTGTCACCCAGGCTGGAGTGCAGTGGTGCAATCTTGGCTCACTGCACATTTTACTTAGAATGAAATTCAGATTTCTTATCATGGCCTACAAAGATTAGCATGATCTAGCCCCTGCCTATCTCTGTAACCTCCTGTGCTCCCACCCAATTTCCCCAAGGGCTTTAGCACATTGGCCTCCTTTCTGTTCCTCACACTCAGCAAGTGCTATCCTGTCTCAGGATCCTGCTTCATGCTCTTCTTCTGCCTCCAGAGCCTTGTCCCTGTACCTCCTGTCCCCCACTCCATGGTCATGATATCCTGGAGTCTCAGCTTAAATGCTGTATCCTCAGACAGATCTTCCGAGCCACTCTAGCCTTTATTCTCTTTGGTTGCTCCCTGTATGTTTTCTTCCTAGCAGTTGTAACAATCTGGAATTGTTTGTTCTCTTGTGTATGTCTGCCACCCCCACCAGGCTATAAGCTCCCAGAGGACAAGGTCAGTGATGGCTGCTCATCTACTAAAGTTACTCCATGCCAGGCACAGAGTCTGGTACACAGGTGTTCAATAAATATGTATTGTTGTTGAAATAAAATCAGTGACTGCTGCTAAGTCAACCATGAGTATAAAATACCAATTCTAGGCCTGTTATTTGTAGAATCCTTTCATGGACTAGACAATTTTCATATTTTTAAAAAATTTTTTTTCTGAGATGGAATCTCACTCTGTCACCCAGGCCGGAGTGCAGTGGTGCAATCTTGGCTCACTGCAACCTCTACCTCCTGGGTTCAAGTGATTCTCCTGCCTCAGCCTCCCAAGTAGGTGGGATTACAGGCGCGCGCCACCATGCTCAGCTAATTTTTGTATTTTGAGTAGGGACAAGGTCTTGCCATGTTAGCCAGCCTGGCCTCAAACTCCTGACCTCAAGTGATCTGCCTACCTCGGCCTCCCAAAGTGCTGGGATTACAGGTGTGAGCCACCGCATTTGCCGAACCTGGGCTTTTTAATGGGCCTTGGTCTCCATTTTCACATTTCTTCTTCCTGGGTCATCCAGAGTGTTCGGATTTACTGAGATTCTCTTAGGAAAAACAGCAGCCTTGGATACCCAATTCATATGAAAGTAGGTTTGATTTCGGTTTAAAATGGAAACTGTGAACTAATGCGTTTTACAGATTTGAGTAGAGAACAGTTTTCTCTGTTTTTAAGAAAATAAAGAACAAAATGTGGAATAACTTTGTGTGCTACTGTAGTGCCACAAGCTCCTGAAAGGGGTTCTCTGCAAATATGTGGGGTTTGGTGCTTATAAACAACTACAAAGGTTTTCTTGAGAGTTGATAACCACGGCAACAAGGACGTCACTTCCACCGTGCAAACATGCTTGCCAAGCTGAAGTGTGGAGTGACAGTTTTTGGCTGAGCCATGAACCGAAAAGTGGAGGTTTACAAAGTTACTGCAGACAGGTCATTAGCATGACTGGCTGCAGTGAGCTCCCTAAGTCTTCATCGCTCCTGCTGTTTCATCAGCAGCGAGATAATTGACTGTTAGACTCCCGAGCCACAGACCACGGCAGAGGTGAGTCCGCTTCTAGCTGTTTCTGCAGGGTGAGGTATAGTCGTCAGAAGTTCCCAGTGTGAGTTTGGTAAGAGGAGACTGGAAATGGAGTTTTCACCAACAGAAAGATGCGTAGCGATTGTGTATCTACAGGGTGGAGAGCGCAGCGCTCAGCCCTGTGTTGACAGCCCTGTGGGCCGAGGCCACGGTCTGAATTTGCTGTGCCCAGCTCTGTTTTCATCAAGACAGGGTGTGGGAGTGGGGGCAGGCAGAGCTCCAGGCTGTGGACTTGGCAATGGAACGTGTTACCTACGTGGTCAGCACAGTTTTAGTTTTGGGTGATAGAAACTCAATTCAGATTGCCTTAAGCAAAAAGGGAATGTACCGGCTGAGGTAAGAGAGGAGTCCAGGGGTAAAACCTGGCCCCAGAAATGACTGGATTCCTAGGTTTGGTCTCTCCCTTTTCTCTGCATCACCACTGAATCTCTCACCCCCTTCCTCTCTAGTGCTTTCTCCTCCACTGGCTGTATTCTGACATTCTCCAAGTGTGGTTTCCAGAAGCATCGGTACTACAGCCACCAGTTCAAAGATCCTACCAGCTAGAGAGCGTTTCTTCCCAAAAGACTTTGCAAAATCTTTGGATTGATTACCATTGGTCTAACTTGGGTCACGTGGTCAGCCCTGTACCAATCACTGTGGACAAGGCCATGGACTATTCTGACTGGACAGGCCCATGTCACCTGCCCATTCCCAGACTTCAGGGAGAGGTTGAAAGTGAGACCCATGGGAAGCAAAGAATGTGGGGGGCCTCCCCAGTGGGAATTTGAAATGCATTCACCAGAAAGGGTACTGGGTGCTCGGGAAGTAAAACCACAAATGCCCACTCTTTTAACCAAGTAACTGGATGTAGGGAGAGCTGGTAGCTCAAGTTCAAATCAGCTTCCTTAGAGGGGTGTTGAAGAGCCTCTGTTCAGAGAGTGATGTCAGCAACATGGCGGAAGAGAAGCTCCTGACTCTCCCTCCACCCGTGGACACACCAAAAACATCCGTTCACCAATCAGTTCCCTCTGAGAGAGTCAGAGACCAGTTGAGACTCCTACCCACCTGGTAACTGAGAAAACATCCCCTTGTAACGGGTTGGAAAAGCTGAGGCTCCCTTGGGCACGCCCTCACCTCAGATGCTGAGCCACAAAATTGGGAAAGGAATCCCCAGCACCCAGCATCTCCCCAACTCACGAGGACCGCCCTAACTCTAAGGTGCCCCACGGTTGGCTCTTAATTCACCAACTCTGGGGCGGAGGGAACTAGACACATGGAAGTCTCTGTTCTGCTTTGGCTCTATTTTATTTATTTATTTATTTATTTAAGTAGCACGGAGTTTCACCACGTTGGCCAGGCTGGTCTGGAACTCCTGACCTCAAGTGATCTGCCCACCTCGGCCTCCCAAAGTGCTGGGATTACAGGTGTGAGCCACCGCACCCGGCCTGCCTTGGCTCTTTCAAATGAACCTCAAGCGACCACCATGCTGCCTCTGGGATTGCTCCAGGCCATGTCTGTGTAGTAGGAGGCCCCTCTTGTAGCTCCTTGTTCAAGCTCATCCTGTTGGATCAAAGACAGTATTTGAACCTCAAGCCCCGGCGTCCATAGAGCCATGGTGTGTGTATGTACGTGGGACACTGTCTCGCTTTTATTTATGTTCAGTCTCTGCCTTTCTCACTAGATTATAACCTCCAGGAGGGCGGGGGTCATCTCAGGTGTGCTCATCACAGTGCACAGCTTTGAGGACATAGTGGACAGTCAGTAAATGTTTGTTGAATGAACAAATGACAGGGCAATGAGGAGTCATTGTGGGATATGAAGTGTGACAGGGTGACTTGCCCAGCGTTCCCCAGATAATAAAAGACATTATCAGTGGATCACTTGAGGTCAGGAGTTCAAGATCTACCTGGGCAACATGGTGAAACCCCATCTCTACTAAAAATACAAAACATTAGCCGGGTGTGGTGGCAGGCACCCTATGTAATCCCGGCTACTCGGGAGGCTGAGGCACAAGAATCGCTTGAACTGGGGAGGCAGAGGTTGCAGTGAGCCGAGATAGTGCCATTGCACTCCAGCCTGGGAGACAAAGTGAGACTCCATCTGAAAAAAAATACACTATCCTCCCTGAAGCCCACGTCTTCTGACTCCCAGTGTCCTGCCCAGCAGTGGGGTTCTCTGAGTAAGAAGAGGGGGAGGGTGGCACATATTAACACAGAATGGATGCTTATATGCAGACCAGGCTGTAAATTACATAGCAATGACAGCTTTGATGTTGCATCTGAAAAGGTGTAATAACCCCTTCTAGCAGGTCTCTCTTCTGGTGGAGAAGAAAGTGGTTTGTGCTTTATTTTAATCAGAGAGGCCCTTCTCTGCTGGTAACTTGAGGTCATTCCATCTCATCTCAGAAGGTCTTGTTTTCCTTGGGTTGCCATAATCTCCTTTGGTTATAAAGAGGACCTGGAGCCATGCAAGGGTGGGATGTTGACTTGTCACCTCAGCAGCACATTTAATCCTACAGGACTCTGGCTTCCCCCATGCAGGCATTAGAATAAGAGTTCAGGTGACCTATGACCTGTGTCACCAAGGGCAGTCTTCACCACAAACCGTAGGAAGGGCAAGTGACCAGCTCTGGAAAGGAGCCAGGAGACCTGGGTCCTTCTTACAGCACCCAGACTGCTGGGGAGGGAGACATGGGCAAGCCCTTTAACCTCTGTGGGAGAAGTGGGCTGGTGCTCTTCTGTGTCAGTTAGGCATCTTTTAGTGTCAAGTGGTAGAAAAGAAAGAAAAATCCAAGGCTAGTGCTGGCTTCAGGGCTCTCCTGGATCCAGGGATGCCACTGGTGTGGTGAGGCCTCCGTCTTCTGTTGTGATACTACATACATAAACATTAAGATAAACAAACATAAACATAATAAACATTATTATCCCCCATCTAACATCTCCCTGCTGTGTGACTTTGGACAAGCTACTAACCCCTGTGACCCTCATTTCCTCATCTGGGAATAATATCAGATTCCACGCGCTACTGCAGTGAAGATCAAACAAGGCAGTTCACAAGCGAGCTTAGCATTCTGTACCTGGTGCATGGTGTGTCGTAGGTCCTCTGCACCGTGCCTGGTTCATAGTAGATCCTTTGAGCTCTGCTGTCCTCTCGGATGGCCTCATTTTCAGGCAGTCTTTCTCCCCTTGATGGTCCCTACTGGTTCGGTGCTTACGGACTCCTGGCTTCTAGTCCACTGTAAAGAGTTTCTTTCCCACAAAAAGTCTGGGACGGGGACATGCACCCCACGCTCACTGGCTGCAGGCAAGTGCTACCAGGCAGGAAGCACTCCTCCCAGGGGCTAGCCTGGGGAGCCCTTCGAGGGAGGAGTCTGAGAAGTGAGCAGTCTGCCTGCCTTGCAGGGAGGTTGGGCAAAAAGGGAATGGGGACCAGATTGAAGGTAAGATGTCATTTCCAGGCAGAAGATCAAATAGAGCCTGGCAAGCCCTTGTTTTGAGAGGGGGGAAACCAGGAGAGAGGGAAGACCGTGAGCGTGTATAGCAACATATAACATGCTCTTCTGTGCCTCTGTGCCTTTGCACATGCTGTTCTGTCTTTTGAGACTTCCTTATCCACCCTGCACACGCCCATTCATCCCGAGACCCCACTCCTCAGTGAAGCTTTCTCTGGCTAAAGTGAAAGCTTACCCCTCCTCTCCAACCCCATTTCCCTATCATTAATTGCTTTTCTTTTCTTTTTTTTCTGGAGACAGTCTTGCTCTGTCACCCAGGTTGAAGTGCAGTGGCGCAATCTCGGCTCACTGCAACCTCCACCTCCCAGGTTCAAGCAATTCTCCTGCCTCAGTCTCTGGAGTAGCTAGGATTACAGGTGTGCCGCCATGCCCAGCTAATTTTTGTATTTTTAATAGAAACAAGGTTTCACCATGTTGGCCAGACTGGTCTCAAACTCCTGGCCTCAAGTCATCTGCCCACCTCAGTTTCCCAAAGTGCTGGGATTGCTTTTCCATTTCGAACAAGCATCTATTTGGTGATAGCACTGTGTGCTGGGGATACAAATGAGAATACAAGACAATGCCTGTGTCAGAATTAGTTTGGTCCTTCCTCTCTGCTCTGCTTCTCCTTTATCAGAGCAGTTACTTATTACTTATTCAACACATCTTTATTATGCGCCTTGTATTTTTCCGAGCATTGGTCTGGAAGCTGGAGATTCAGTGGACAGTGGAAGAGACAATAAAATCAATAAATAATATTAATGAACAAGGTAATTTCTGATGGTGTGTACCTTAAGAAAATAAACACAGGTAAAGGGAGAAGAAGAGATGGGGATTAGGGTGGGAGGAGAGTGGTCAGGAAGGAGGGACCCTGTGGAATAAGACCTGGAGAGTGACAAGGAACAAGCATGCAGAGGCCTGGGTGCAGGGCCTGGGTCCCCTTGCTGCACCCCGGTTCCCTGCACCCTGCACACCCTTGGCTGCTGCTCCTGGGGCTTTCTTTGGCATGCTCAGGCTGCACGCAGGGCAGATCAGAAGTGCTGGGAGTTCACTTCCCGGGAGCAGCCCTCAGCCAGGGAAGGAGCAGAGTTGGAGAACACACACTCCTTCATCCTGCCTCTCAGGTGCACGGCTCTGAGCAGTGTTCTCTAGCATCTCCCGAAGGTCACCTTCAGTGGTAACCTGCTCTGCAGTACACCCAGTGTTGGCTTCCTTTCTGCTCCTATTTCCCCATTCATCTAGTTGGGATCACTTCCCAAATAAATTCCTTGTACTCTGTTCCTCCTCCCAGGCTGGGCTTCTTGGGGAACCCAACCTGAGACCTGGGGTGACCAACAGGTAGGTGTTCACTAGGAGGAGAGGGCCTGTCTCTCCAGCACATGACTGGTGCAGGCTGGCTGCCCACTGTCTCGGGTGGGGAGTGGGGCGAGATGGCAGGGGTACCCTGGCCAGTCTCCTGTAGCCTCTAGACCTTTGAGCCTGAGGACAAGGAGCAGGGACATGAGCGTGCCAGACTCAGGGCATGGTGTCTGGCTGGTCCCTAGTGCCTCTAGCTGCTACACCCAGAGGGACAGTTGAATCAGCCGCTGAGTTGGCGAGGGCAGAGCCGCTCGGATGAGCGCTGGCCTCTTGTGTCACTATGGCAGTAGGGCCCGGAGAGACTCTCAGCAGGAATGTGGCAGGCAGCGTCCAGCATCTGTGGTGAAGTAGAGCGTTTCCAGGTGCAGTGTCTTCTTTCTGACACCGCTTCTGACTCCAAATGTTTGGGGTTTTCTCTACACCAAGCAATTCTCCAATTTTCCTACCTGAACTACATGTTCAACAAGTGAATTTAATTCTGACCCTAACTGTCTGGAATTAGGGCAACCTCCACAGTTCTGTGGGCTCAGTCCCACAGAACAGCTCCCACTTCAGATGCCAGTCACAATTCCCAGAGGCTGCGTGTGTCTGACCAACCAGCTATAAATTGAGAGGTTTCCACAGTTTCCTTCTCGAGTTTGATGATTGGCTAGAACACCTCACAGAACTCAGGAAAATACATTTACGGCCATACCACCCTGAACACGCTTGATCTCATCAGAACTTAGGAAAATACTTACTATTACTGGTGTATTATAAAGGATACAACTCAGCGACAGCCTAATGGAAGCGATGCTAGGGCTGGGTATGGGGGAGGGGGTGATGGTACAGACTTCATGCCCTTTCGGGATGTGCCACCTTGTGCCACCTTCCCAGAACATGGCTGTGCTCACCCACTAGAAGCTCCTTGATCTCTGTGGTTTAGGGGTTTTTATGGAGGTTTCATTACATAGGCAGGATTGATTAGATCATTGACCACTGGTGATTGAGCTCTATCTTTAGTCCTTCTCCTTCCCCCAGAGGTCTTTCTGGCCGTCTCATTAGCATACAAAAGACACTCTTATCACTCAGGAGATTGCAAGAGTTCTGTGCCAGAAGTCAAGGACAAAGACCAAATCTATTTTTTATGATACCACAGTGATCTCATAATATTAATGAGATCAGATGAGAAAACGTGTGAAAAGGCCTGTGACTGTGAGTTGCCCAGATCATGGTGTGTATGTGTGCACGTATATTGGAAGGAAGCAGCGAGGTGACAGATCTTGCTGTCTAGAACTGCTAATATGCCTTTGACAGACATCTGCAGGGCACCTACTGTGGGCTCATGTGGCGCCAGGGCAGGCCCAACATTGCAGCCAGACGGAACCTTCTCAGCATCAAAACTGTTCGTGTCTACTGCCAGCTTAGAAACTCTCCCTCACTTTTAAAGCAACAACCAAATTCCTTGACATGATACCCAAGGTCTTCCTCAGTCACCCCTGCCTGCCCCTCTGGCCTCAGCTCCAGTCCCTCCCTGCTGTGTTCTTTGTTTTCATTGCACTGAGCTATTTACACCACTCCACATCTATGTGCATCTCAAGCCTCCATGCACTTGCACCTGCTGTACAGGTGCCTGGACCATCCTTTGCCAGCTATCCTGCTAGTTAACCTCCTTCAGGAGGCGGCTTAGTGTCACCTCCTCTGTGCAGTCCTTCCTGATTTCCTCTTTACCATTGCCTTGTCCCTTCTTCTGTGTCCCAGTATCTATTTCCTTTAGTGCCTCTGTCATTCAACAGGTACATATCGATCACTTGCTTTATTAAAGGAATTGCACCATTAACTGTACAGGAATCCCTGCTAATATTTGTCAGCATCATTGATGCACTCTCATTTAATCCTCATGGCCACCCTATTAAGTAGGCACTACTGTTAACCCCATATTTCAGAAGTGCAAACTGAGGATTAAAGAGGTTAACAGAGATAGTCAATAGTAGAGCAAGGATGTACAACCCAAGCAGTCAGATTCCAGAGCTCTTGCACCTCACCGGGAAACGACATTATCTTTTACTGTTCTGCATTATATTATAACTGTCCGTTTACATGGCTGTCTCCCTGTATCAGTCAGGGTCCCAGGAGGAAACAGACAGCACACTGAAAATACGGTAACCCAAGGAGAGTTTAATAAGAGAGAAATGTGGGCAGGGAGACCACAGAGGATAGTGGGGCACCCAGCTCCTCAAAGGTCTGAAGGGGTGAGAGAGAGGAGGCCTCTGGGAAGCAGGAGCCAGAAAGACTGTGTGGAGAGCACCCTGAGACAGAGCCGGGAGGGCTGGAGCCTGGAGAGCAGGGGAGCGCTCCCCTTCCCTGATGTTCTTCTGCCAGCTGCATTTTACCATGTGCCTTTGCCTGAATCCAGGTGGAAGCCGGAGGATGGAGGAGCCTTAAGATGTGTCTGGAGCAGGTCAGCAGGAGAGAGAGGGCACAGAGTGGGCCTGGCAGGCCACCTGCATACTCTGATTGACCATAGGCTTCTTGAGAGCTGGGACCCTGTATTGCTCCTGTTTACACCCCAGTACTCAGCACAGAGGCCAGCAGGCAGGAGGCGCTTGGTCAGTGCGTGCCAAATGAATGAACAATGAGGGACTGATCTTTAGTACAAATACCCCTTCTGCAACGTCTGCTTGTCGATCACACATGGTCTCAGGAATTCTTTTTTTTATTATTTAATTTTTGGGGAACAGGTGGTATTTGGTTACATGAATAAGGTATTTAGTGGTGATTTGTGAGATTTTGGTGCATCCATCACCTTGTGTGAGCAGTATACACTGAACCCAATTTGTAGTCTTTTATCCTTCACCCCCTTCCTACCCTTTCCCCCTGAGTCCCCAAAATTCACTGTATCCTTCCTATGCCTTTGCAGCCTCATAGCTTAGCTCCCACTTATAAGTGAGAACATACAATGTTTGGTTTTCCATTCCTGGGCTCAGGAATTCTAAGTGATGTGTGTGGTTTGTCTGTCCATGCTATTTGTGAGGTTTGTCATGGGGAAGATGATGCCAAATCCATCTAACTCTGAGACGATCTGATTCTTTTCTGTGACTCTCAGAAAACTTTTCACACCTCTTGCCCCGTTTCAACTGGGATGTGAAACTGGAGAGCAAGACTTTTCTTTTTTTTGAGATGGAGTTTTGCTCTTGTTGCCCAGGCTGGAGTGCAATGGCGCGATCTCGTCTCACTGCAACCTCTGCCTCCCAGGTTCAAACGATTCTTCTGCCTCAACTTCCCGAGTATGTGGGACTGCAAGCGCCTGCCACCACACCCAGCTAATTTTTTTTTTCTTTTTTTTCTTTTTTGGAGACAGTCTTGCTCTGTTGCCAGGCTGGAGTGCTGTGGCGCGATATTGGCTCACTGCAACCTCTGACTCCCTGGTTCAAGCAATTCTCCTGCCTCAGCCTCCTGAGTACCTGGGATTATAGGCACGCGCCACCACGCCCAGCTAATTTTTGTATTTTTAGTAGAGATGGGGTTTCACCATGTTGACCAGGCTGGTCGGGAACTCCTGACCTCGTGATCCACCCACCTCGGCCTCCCAAAGTGTTGGGATTACAAGTGTGACCCACCGCACCTAGCCTTTTTTTTTTTTTTTTAAGGAAGCAAGTATAAATGCCATGCTGTTCTTGCACCAGCTGCATACAGCCACAATTACTGAGATAACTGGGCCTCGTCCTGTAGCCTTTACCTGATATTCCTGAGTTAAAGGAAAGAAAAGCAGCCTGGATGCGGATTCCACTAGACCCTGGCTGTGCAGACCCAGCAGGATGCTCTGGCATTCAGGGTGGAGCACCCAGCCCAGCCTTGTGACCACATCTCCATGCCTTGTGGTTAGGAGGCCCTATCTGTGCTTCCAAATGGAAATCATCAGAATAGCTCCCAACCAGAGAGAGAGGGAGAGAAACCACCTGAATTACTGTAGTATGCGCATCTGGGAGCCCACATTTCCTGGAAACTCTTAATTCCAAATTGATTATGTCTTTTTTTGTTGTTGTTAATTTGTGTGTGGTGTGCCAATTTGTGTTTATGTCTCTGAAGAGGCAGGGGTAGAGGTAAATTACCTCCCCGCCTTCCCCTCTGCCCCTCAGGACATCAGATCACATGGAAATATATGTTTTCCTGTTTGTTATTCATTTCTCAGGCACATCAGCAAAGGTATGGCTGTAGACAACTGATGTAGAAAACAGTCCTGGCTTTGAAATCATGCTTTTTAGTATTTAACCTCTCTGTACCTCAATTTCCTTGTGTATGAAGTGGGGAAAATCTTACATCACTCACAGGATAGTGTAAGAATTAAAGGAGATTTTAAAAAACAAAGGAGTAGAAGTTGAGTGAAGGCAGGTGGGCAATCATGGGAACTCCCTTCTTTGCCCTCCATTTCTGGCTGGTAGGACTTCACTTGCCTAAACTTTCTATTATACATTTTAAAGCACTTTCCAGTGAAACCAGAGCGAGGAGACCTCTTTTTTTTTTTTTTTTTCTTGAGAGTCCAACTCAGACTGGAGTGCAGTGGCACAATCAGCTCGCTGTAACCTCGAACTCCTGGGCTCAAGCAGTCCTTCAGCCTCAGCCTTTCCAATTGCTGGGATTACAGGCATGAGCCACTGTGCCCAGCTCATTTTGCTTGCATTACTTTTTTTTTTTTTCCTGTGCTGCTCCCCCACCCCTAACCATAGCCAGACCCCTTGGGCCTCTCTTCCCAGCAGTTCTCCAGGGTCTCGCTCTCCATGGCCCATTCCTGCAGTGGCCAATAGAATATTAACCAGGAAGGGCGCATTATCCTTCTAAAGCCTGGAGGATCCAAGGGTTTAGAGCCCTGCGACTAAACACAAGACAATAACCATAAACCATCCCTGACATTGGCCTAGGTTCTTTGCGCCTACCGACCCCCAAGTGCCCACCAGGAAGGCAGCTATCTAAGTAGCCCCAGGCCGAGAGTGGCAATATGGAGTAATTAGGAAATGGGAGCCCTAAATGTGCAAGTGGGCGAGGTGAGGCAGCCAATGATGAGTTCAGTTAGGCTAAGATCCCACAGCTGACTTTGCTAAGGGGCAGATCCCTGAAGGGGGCCCTCAAATGATTCTTTTTGCAGAATCCTCTTCCACATGTTACCTTGGAGGTAGTCTTGGATATCTTGTGGTTGGGGGCTCTGTGAACAGCAACACCACTATCCTTAAGGGAAAAATCATTCCAGCTCTGTTATACTCTTTGTGTGAAAAGAAGCTGGATTCACTGGGCTCCTGACCTTTTCCAGGGCTAGGAGGTTGGGCACCTCCTGTGGAAGCTGCACACCATGGTACAGGTCGGGATTCAGACTCGCTCGCTCAGTGCAACTTTTAACATCTGTGTTGCTTCCCCATCGGGAAGCAAGTGATGATGATGCCAGTTCGCTGAGCTGGGCAAAATCTGCATTTTATTAAAGTCGACAAGTATATAAGCTTGTTAAAAAGCAATTATACGAAATAATATAGGCACCTAGACCAAAGCTTGACCCTGACTAAATGCCTTTTTGCATTCTGAAGAGGAGGCTGTATTACCTGGGAATCTCATTCCAAAACTTTGCAGTTTTAGAAACAGGTAAATATTTATGCAGTTGGTAATAGGAGGATCTGGTTTTTAAACACTGGAATACAAAACTTCTGCCCAGATCAAATCCATTCCAGATCCATGGCAAATCATGTCTCTTTCGTTTGGCAGCGTTCAACTATGGTGTGGTTGAAAGAGAAGCTAACTCGGAGTCAGAACTGGTTTCAAAGCCTTAGTAGCTATGTGGTGGTGGGCAGGCTTCTTAAGTTCCATAGAATTATTCTGTTTTAACAGGGTTGTGTCAAGGATGAAATGAGATACATATCTGAAAGCACCAAGTCCCCTGTCCGCTATGTTACCAGTGCTAAATGTAATACTTTCTTTCCTATATTCATCTCTTTTAGCTTTTCCCTACTGATGGTCAGTTGATATTAGTCTGCCTCTGTTGTGAATATACATGTGTTGGAATCAACCTTGGCAAAGGTGTGAAAGCTCAAGGGACAGGGGTACCATAGAGTTCCTGAATGTGGGGTCATTCTCTGGCTAGAAGCGTTGGTCCCTTATTCAAATTAGAGACTGAAAGAGGACTTGGTTCAGATCTTTTGTGTGTGTGTGTGTGTGTGTGTGTGTGTTTGTGAATGTATGTTTATATTTATACTCCACCTTATTCTTCAGAGAATAGGACAGCTTATGTTAAGAAATATACAAACCAATGGAAATATTTGCATAAAATTTAGGACCATATATAATCTGGAATATAAAGGCCAGGGGTGGAGGTACAGTTGTGTCTACCACAGGATCTCATAGAGTTGTTACTTTGAGAGTTCACATTTTTTCCTGAGCATGTATATGGGTGTGTGTATGTTTGTAAGGGGTGTGTGTGTGTGTGTGTATATATAAATTATACATACAATACTTGATGAACATTATTATCTGTGTCTTTTGGTGAACAGAGGTATGCTTCTATTGGGTATATACCTAGGAGTAAAATTGCTGGCTCACATTATCCTTTTATTTTTTTATTTTGTACCTATTTATATATATTTTTAGAGACAGGGTCTTGTTCTGTTGCCCAGGCTGGAGTACAGTGGCACGATCATAGCTCACTGTAACCTCCAACTCTTGGCTCAAGCAATCCCCCCACTTCAGCCTCCTGAGTAGATGGGACTACAGGCATGAGTCACCATGCCCAGCTAATTTTTTAATCTTTTTATTTTTGTGGAGACAGGGGCTCACTATGTTGTCTGGGCTGGTCTTAAACTTTTTTTTTTTGAGATGGAGTCTTGCTCTGTTGTCCAGGCTGGAGTGCAGTAGTGCAATCTTGGCTCACTGCAACCTCCGCCTCCCAAGGCCCAGGGTTCAAGCAATTCTCCTGCCTCAGCCTCCTGAGTAGCTGGGATTACAGGCGCCTGCCACCACACCCAGCTAATTTTTGTACTTTTAGTAGAGACGGAGTTTTACCATCTTGGCCAGGCTGGTCTCAAACTCCTGACCTTGTGATCCACCTGCCTCAGCCTCCCAAAGTCCTAGGATTACAGGCTTGCACCACCGCACCCAGCCTAGTCTTGAACTTTTGGGCTCAAGCAATCCTTCTGCCTTGGACTCCCAAGGTGCTGGAATTACAGGTGTGTACCACTGGTCCCAGCCCTATCCTTTTATTTTAATTAACATCATCAGAGCAAATAATACTTTTAATATTAGCTTCATGGAAAGCAATGAAGATTCACATACATAGTAAAATCTCAGTTCTTTGGATTGAAAGAACATTTATGGGCTACATGTGTTGTACTCTCACATAGCTTATTTAATGTTTATAACAGCCTCTGAAGTTGCTGTCATTAGCCTCGTTTTAGAGACGAGGAAAGTATGTTGAAGTTGATTCTTTTGCCCAACGTCATGCAGTCTGTAAATAGTAGGGCAAGGATTTGATTCCAGGTGTTTTGACTTCTAAGTTCTGTGCTTAGCTTGGACATGGCTGCCTTTTTTTTTTTTTTTTTTCTCCTAAGGGAGTTGTACTTTCTCCAAGGCCTTTGAGCACCAAATATTTTTTAAGTTTATATTATCTTTGCTGGTTTGATTGGAAACTCTTATAAAGATCTACATGCAGATGTCCTTTTTTTAATTACATAGGTTTATAATCTTTTGTTTTTTGTGTTTTGTTTTTTTTTTGAGACGGAGTCTCACTCTGTCACCCAGGCTGGAGTGCAGTGGCACGATCTCGGCTCTCTGCAACCTCTGCCGCCTGGGTTCAAGCGATTCTCCTGCCTCAGCCTCCCAAGTAGCTGGATTACAGGTGCATGCCACCATACCTGGCTATTTTTGTATTTTTTGTAGGGACAGGGTTTCACTATGTTGGCCAGGCTGGTCTCAAACTCCCAACCTCAGGTGATCCACCCTCCTTGGCCTCCCAAAGTGTTGGGATTACAGGTGTGAGCCATTGCGCCTGGCCAGGTTTATTATTTTGAATATCACTTATTTGAGGTTGAGATCGGTTGAGTAGAGTGTTTTTCACTAATTAGCAGGCTCATGTATTTAGAATTTATTTTTTGTGGAATGGTGTGTTAGTAAATTTCTAGTTTGTGGTGGTACATTTTCCTCCCTTCCTTGTAGCCCCTTTTCACTATTCTCAGCATAACTGCTGTGTTCAGTTTGTTGAAGGTCCAAAAATGAGCTCACCAAACTTGTTAGAATTTTGAGTATGGTAAGAGAAAATGGGAGCAAGGGAGAGCTGAGAGGGTGCACCTGTGATTAAAATCCATAGGTTTTGTATGCAAAAAAAAAAAATTAATTAATGTGTCTGTCTAGAGATTTACATGAGTTTTTTTTCTTTTTTTTCTGGCTCTTGTTTTCCAGAAAATATGAGACTCTGTGTGTGTGTGTGTGTGTGTGTGTGTGTGTATGTATTTCTGTGTGTGGGGGGGTCTGTGTGTGTTTATGTCTGTGTCTGTGTGTGGGTCTGTATGTGTGTGTGTGCATGTCTGTGTCTGTATGTGTGTCTGTGTGTGTCCGTGTGTGTGTATGTCTGTGTATTTGTGTACGTGTGTGTGTCTTATGTATGTCTGTGGGTCTATGTGTCTGTGTGTACATGTGTCCATGTGTCCACATGCAATGGGTGTGCTCTCTCAGAAAAGGAAAGAGTAGGGTAAAAATTCCAGCCAAGGTCTGGAGAAAAGACTGTAATATATTTCAATCTGAATTTTCTCTCTCAGGCAACAACCTATAACAGAAAATAAAACCAGAATTTTTTGCCCTCATAAAGAATATTTGGGTTACCAGCTCTAGCCATCCATAGTGCATACAAAATTAGATATATCAAGCTACGGAAAAAAAAACTGTGGAAAAATCTTTTCTTCCTGCAAATGTTTCATCCTCACTTACGTCATTGTGGCTTGAATTCTAAGGAACCCTGATGATAAAGAAGGAAAACCAAAGAGAAGCCACTCTTTACCCAACAGTACTGTATCAACCTGCTGTGAGGGTATAGATAATACACTGGTAGGTATCACATCTATTTTATGTAAACAAATAAACTAACAACAAACCTGGTGTTCTGTTTCAGCTGTGACAAGCCCATTGCCGTTTGTCTCTTTGGCAGGAAACATTATTGTGGAATTTTAAATGATTGCTGTGGAGAGATTGGGCAGAACATTGATTTTAAAGCAAAGAAGTCTTTGAGCTTTATCATCTTCCTTCCTGTGTGGAATCTGCCTTGTCTCCTCTCCCTTAGCCAAATTGTGCAAGGGTTGTGTAAATAAATTTGCTTCTTCAGAAATCCATTCCGTGGGAGCCTGTTGGCTCCTCTGTGACTGTATCACTGAAACGATTTCTGAGTTGAAATGTAAGTGCTTATAAAATGTAATGCCTATACTTGGTGAATTGAGACCAGTCTTTTCAATGATTCTATAACACCACAAAATAGGCCTGTTGCATGTCTTCAGAATAATTCAGTAGGATCCCTAAGCCTCTTAAATATACAATCCCAAACACAGAGGACTGGTTGGGAAAATGACTCTGGTAGAATACCTCTCATTTGACCACTTCTGAGATAAGTCGTTTTCATATATTCTTAGTTGGTTCAGCATTTTCATAGGCCCATTGTATAAATTAGGATTAGATTTCAACTCTGTACAAACAAAAACCCGAGTAACATTAGCAATTAGGTTTGTTTGTTTGAACTTTGAAATTAGATAGACTTCCGTTTGAATCTTTACCCTACCACTTACTCATTTCAGCACCCTAGGTCTAACACGAGGAGAGTAATAGCTACTTTGTAGGGTTGCAGTGAGGGTTAAACAGAATCATATAAATAAATTGCCTTATATACAGTAGATACTAAATCATAGTCATTCTAGTTGTTATTAACAGGTAAGGTATGCCTTCTATCTTCATCACCATAGGGGTTATTTTTTAAATTGAGATAATTCATATAAAATTTGCCCTTTTAAGATATACAATTCAGTGGTTTTTAGTGTATTCACAAAATGATAGAACTATCACCATGGTCTAATCCCAGAACATTTTTGTCACTCCTCACAAGAAACCCTGTACCCACTGGCAGTCATTGCACATTACCACGTCCCCCCAGCCCCTGGTAACCACTAATCTGCTTTCTGTCTCTATAGATTTGTCTATTTTGCATCTTTAATATAGAAGGTATCATACAGTATGTGGTCTTTTGTATCTGGCTTTTGACTTAGCATAATATTTCCAAGTTTTATGTATGTTGTAGCATGTGCCAGTACTTTATTCCTTTTTATGGCTGGATAATATTCCATTGTATGGATATGCCACATTTTGTTTATCCATCTGTTTGTTCATGAACGTTTGAGCTGTTTCCGTTTTTTTTTAATGTTATGAATGATGCTGCTGTGAACATTGGTGTACAAGGTTTTATGTGGACATATGTTTTCATTTCTCTTGTGTATTTACCTAGGAATGTCTTAGTCAGTTCGGGCTGCTGTAACAAATTACCCTAGACTGGATGACTTACAAACAACAAATGTATTTCTCTCAGTTCTGAAAGCTGAAAGTCTGAGATCAGGGTACCAGCATGGTTGGGTTCTGGTGAGGCCCTCTTCCCTGTTGCAGGCTGTTGACCTCTCATTGTGTCCTTATATGGCTGAAAAATAGCTAGAGAACTACTCTCTGTTTTTTTTTTTTTTTTTTGAGACAAGGTCTTGCTCTGTCACCTAGGCTGGAGTACAATGGTGCGATCTCAGCTCACTGCAACCTCTGCCTCCTGAGTTCAAGCAATTCTGCCTCAGCCTCCTGAGTAGCTAGGATTACATGTGTGCACCACCACGCTTGGCTAAGTTTTTGTATTTTCAGTAGAGACAGGGTTTCACCATGATGGCCAGGCTGGTCTTGAACTCCTGACCTCAGGTGATCTCCCCACCTCAGCCTCCCAAAGTGCTGGGATTATAGGTGTGAGCCACCATGCCCAGCCTGGGGTCTCTTTTATAAGGCACTGTTCCCATTCGTGAGGGCTCCACCCTCATGACTTAATTACCTCTCAAAACTGTCACATCGTAATACCATCACATTGGGTTAGGATTTCAACATATGGATTTGGGTGGGACACATGCATTCAGTCCATAATAGTAATGCGATGGCTAGGTCAGATGATAACACTAGGTTTAACCTTTGGAGGAGTTGCCAAATTTTACATTCCTACCAGCAATGTGGTGGGTTCCAGTTTCTTCACATCCTTGGCAATACTTGATACTTTCCATCTTTTTTATTACAGCCATCCTAGTGTGTGCAAAATGGCATTTCATTGTGTTTTTGATTTGCATTTTCCTAATGTTTAGTGATGTTGAGCATCTTTTCATGTGGTTATTATCCATTTGTATATCTTTGGAAAAATGTCTATTCAACCCCTTTGCCCACTTTTAAATTAATTATTTATCTCTTTATTATTGGGTTGCAAAAGTTTATATATTTTGAATACTAGACCTTTATCAAATGCAAGTTGAGCATTCCTAATCTGAACATCCCAAATCTGAAATTCTCCCAAATCCAAAACTTTTTGAATGCCAACATGAGATGCTGACACTTTTGCTTTCTGATATTTCATTGTATGCAAACTTTGTTTCTTGCACAAAATCATTAAAAATATGGTATAAGATTACCTTCAGGCTGTGTGTATAAGGTTTATATGAAACATAAGTGAATTTTGTGTTTAGTCTTGGGTTCCATCCCCAAGGTGTCTCATTATGTATATGCAAATGTTCCAGAAATAAAAAAAAAAAAATCTGAAACACTTCTGGTCCCAAGCATTTCAGATAAGGAATACTCAACCTGTATACAGTTTGAAAATATTTTCTCCAATTCTGTTATGTGTATTATCTAATTGATTCTGTATAACAATCCTTTGAGGTAAATATCATTATCCCCATTTTACGGATGAGGAAGCTGAGGCTCGAAGGCTGTGAACAGCTTGCCTAAGATAACATATCTAGTAACTGTGAAGATGGTACTGGCACCCAGAAAAAGATTAGCCAGGGCTTTTTTAGTTTTAGTGGTAGAAACCCAACTCAGACTAGCTTACACTAAAAAAGAAGTACAGTTGCTCACATTACTAGGCAGTCCAATGGTTGGGCTAGCATTAGGCATGGGATAGATTTTTGTGGATCCAGTGGTTCAAACAATGTCACCACGACACTCCCCCATCTCTTGCCATCTTTTGGTTATGATCATTCTTGGGCCAGCTCTCTCATGTGTGGCAAAGATGGTCACCAGTAGCTGAAGGCCTACTAAGTCTTTTGAGTAGACTTAGAAAAGGCATATTCCTCTATATCCATGAAGGATTCTGGTTGGCCATGCCTGAGATAAATGCCTGTTCTAGTACCCATCAGTGCTGTTTTCAGGATTCTGGAATACTCTGATTGGACAGCCTGGGTCTAGCCCTTTAGTTGGGAAAGTAGAGACATGACTGACAGTCTAGAAAATTACCTGGAGTCAGGGAGGAGTAGTTCCTACAAGAAGGGGATATAGGGCAGACAGACAATGTAGTCAGTATGCTAAAAGTCTGTCTGAACTGCTGATAATTTCAGGTTGTTAAAATTAGTTGGGAGTAAATGAAAGTTAATTCTGAAACCCAAACATAGGGAGAAAGGTAGTTTATTCACACAGAACACCCCCGTGATATTGAAAATAATATTCATGAAAATAATATGATATTGAAAATAAGTTCTCTGCTGTCTATGTAAATAAAGCAATTCTATAAATTAGTTTGTATAATGCCTCTCAACCTGTAAGGCCAGAGCAAAAAAACTAATTTTTTAAAAACAAAAAAACAGAAAATATTAGGGAACAGAAGCTGGATGCTCTGACAAAAGGTTTGCTAGCAATTGTAGAGACTTATTTTTTTTTCTAAATTAGAGCCCCTAGTGTGATTTTGAATGCTCACATTTGAAAAAGGATGTTAACTAAATAGCATATGCTAAGAAGAAAACTCTGCAGTGGGTGGGCAATTTTCCTTTTTCAAGTGAAGCAATGCCCTACATTTGACATCGTTATGGAAAACTCTTGTTATGATACAACTCATTGTTATGTGGGTTCAAATACATTGCAGGTGAAATCATATTTCTGAAAAGCAACAAGAGAATACTGTGACAGATTCATGTAATGTAGAGTATCCTTAACGGGGGCCTCAACCCAGACAGAAGACCTCCAGACAGTTCTTAGCCTTTTGAAGCAGAGCTGGGGACCTCTTGGTGTTTAGGGTTGGTAGTCACACTGATGTCAAAAAAGCATTTACTGAACTATAGGATGCCATTGCCAAGGGGCCGCTGAGAGCCTGTGCCCCAAGTTGCTGGTTTTAACCACAAGGAAAATGAGGCCAAGGGAGGTGAAATTATTTGGCTGAGGAAAAGGAGCCGACCTCCCTGGCATTCCATGTCACAAACATCTTGGTGCTAAAGTCACAAATAGCTACCATTTATCAAATGTTTCTTTTGGAGTAGTATTTCAGAGGCTCAGTGGCTTTGAAAAGTGCTCATAAAAATACATCTAGCAGGGCTGTGGACAAATCAGAGAGAGCGCGTTACATCAAATTACTTTTACTTGGACTTTACATTCATCGGTCACATTTTAAAAATACATCTTTATTTTCTGTTTGAATTATTTGAATATTCCATCACTTGTGCTGAAAACCCGTATCTCTGCCTACATATGAGCTCCTTGATGACAGAAGTTGTCTCTTATGTTTTAAAATTTATTTTTGGCTCTTAAAGAATTTAGCGACCAGGTGCGGTGGCTCACGCCTGTAATCCCAGCACTTTGGGAGGCCGAGGTGGGCGCGGATCATGAGGTCAAGAGATCGAGACCATCCTGGCTAGCATGGTGAAACCCTGTCTCTACTGAAAATACAAAAATTAGCTGGGTGTGGTGGTGCACACCTGTAGTCCCAGCTTCTCAGGAGGCTGAGGCAGGAGAATCGCTTGAACCTGGGAGGCAGAGGTTGCAGTGAGCTGGGATTGTGCCACTTCACTCCAGCCTGGGGTGACAGAGAAAGACTCCATCCCCCCCAAAAAAACCAAAAAAAACAAAAAAACACAGAATCTAGCATAGTACCTGTTTAGAATGCAAATAGTGATATTAGTAGCTGACGTTTATTGATCACTTACTATATACCAGGCACTGTGCTAAGCATTTGCACGGATTATCTCATTTCAATCTTATCACAACCTCCAGAGACAGGGCTTATCATCGTCTTCCTTTTAACAATAAAGCAATTTAAATTAAATAACTTGCCTAAGGTAACAAATCCTATTAAATGGCAGCGCTGAGATTGAACCCCAGGTAATCTGAATCCAGATTGCACACTCTTAGCCACTAGAAAGGTTATAAAGCTGCTTAATAACTGTTGTGGATTAGAACTGAACTGACTGGTTCCCTCCTAATACCTCTGTACCCAGGGGAGAATGTCCTCAGAGACTCAGGAGGCAATGATCTCATCTCTGAAAATGACCAAGGGAGGAGGAACTATGTCAATCACAATAGTCAATTGGACTTGAGAAAAGAAGAAATTTGACCTACACTCTGCATGTACTGGGACGCTTCCCTGGGTAAAGGGCGGGTGGCTTAGAAAAATAGCACAACTAGGTGAGTACCATGGGGCACAGTCCTCTTGCCCCAAATTAGGAGTGTTAGTTAAGTGATAGTGTGCCAAACTTTATACTGTTACAATTTTTAAATAGTAGGCAATTGTGCATAGGCATTTCTTGATGCTGTGATGCAAAGACAGCATAATCCGTTGTAGATGGAAGTTTCTGAAGGTCTTTAATCCCATCCTTGAAATATAACTGGGAAAGGTGAAATGGGGAACCCTTGGGAACCAGGCTACCTGGCATTTGGCCCAGTTCCCACAAATCTGTCAGGGAACACCAGGCAAGTCACCTAACTGCTTGGGAATCAGTTTCCTCATCTGAAAAATGAACAGTTTAGAAAGCACGTTATCCTTAAAATTCTCTCTGGCTCTTACTGCTTATAATGATGTAAGATAATGAAAGTGACTCTAAAATCCAGGATTGCTTCTGTGGATCTTATTCTCTTCTAGATCTCTCCATGTCTCCTCTCCCAATTCCTCTCATACCCTTCCCCCTATAAATGTTTGCTCATTCATTCATTCATTCAGTCAGTCAGTCGTCTTTCCATCTATTCAATAAGTATCTCTTAAACACTTGGGGCTTTGGGGCTATAATATCAAACAGAAACCCTCTCTGGTCTTAGGTAGCTCACAGTCTAGTTGGAGAAATATAAATATTTGGAAAATGGTACCCTGGAAAATGGTGCCATTGAAAAGGGCCATAAAAGAGGAACGTTCTCATTCTTGACATAGCACCGAAGTTGGGCATCATTAAAGGTGATCAACTCAACTTAAAACAAATTCATCAAAGAAAAAAAGAAACCTGGATGTTTCGTAAGTTTTTCTCATTTTTCAGGTGAATGTGACTTTATCAGAAATAAGCAAGATTTTAAATCTCTCATTCCTGGAGATCGCAAGTTTTTAGGACTCCCATAAAACACCATGATTTTTTCTTCATTGGAGGTTGTTTTACTTGTAATAGAAATGATGTAGCTCATAAAAGGGAGCCAGTTCAATTCAAAACACATTTATGGGGGCCCACAAGGGACCCCAACTAGGCAGTGCCTTCCTAGAGAAGAAAAAGCCTACAGTGTTTGGATTCAGACTGACTGAAGAGCATTTCTCCACTTATTAATTGTTAACCTTGAGCAGATTGTGCATATCTCTGAGTTCTCTTGCAGAAAACATACTACCTCACTAGGTTATTAGGAAGATTTCAGGAGATGGTGCTTGTAAAAGGCCAAGCCCGAGGCTACAGGAATCTTCTGTCCTTGCTTTAGTTCCTGGGGGATGTAGGTGATACAGACATGGGTAGTATTTAGTCCCTGAATGCTGTCAGGGATTGATAGTCTGGGACTTTGTGGTATAGGATACTCAGTTGGAAGATATGAGGTGTTTGTTTGTTTGGGGTTTGGTTTTTGTTTTTTTTTAATTTTGTTTATTTATTTAGAGACTGGATTACTCTGTTGTCCAGGCTGGAGTGCTGAGGTGCAGTGGTGCGATCATAGCTCACGGCAGCCTTGAACTCCTGAGCTCAAGTGAGAGATGAGTCAGAGCCAAGCCCTTCTGCTAACAGAGCTATTTGTTGCTGAGGAAGTTCTCAGTTTCTTTTCCTCTGAGTGGTGCCAATATCCTCCAGTTGCTTAAGGCAGAGTGAGAGAAGCTGACTGCAGATACCCACATGAAGATTAATGCCACCTGGAGGAATGCGGCAAGGAGAGTGCTCTCTAGACCAGTCAAGCTTGCGTTTGAATTGGACTTGTAATGAGTTCCCCAGAAGGAAAAAACACAGACATATACTCCAACAGAAAAAGCATCCTGGGGCTGTGGACTCATCCATTGTCTTTGATAAGCCAACAGAGCACGGTGGCTGATCACATGGGGTATGAAATCAGATTGCTTGGGTCCTGCTCCACTACTTGACAGGTGACCTCTAAGCTTCAGGTTTCCCATGCATAGAACATGGGGAATAATACAGTACCTGCTTTATATTGTTGCTGCAAGTATTAAGTGAGGTTGCGCCTGCAATGACTCAAGATAATACAGGGCACATAATAGTAATCACAATTATTCTTTCATAGGACTAAACAGAAATACATCCCTGAGATCATTCAGTTGATATTTACACTTCTAGGTTCCCACCATTCTGCCTCTTTTCTTCCTACTTCCATCAGAGGAACAGGGAGCTGTAGAACAGAGTAGTTTTTTTGTCTCCAAACAAACCATGTTCTCCTCTTTACTGAGAAAACTCTAGTGGTTTTGCTTGGAGTATTTAAATTGAATTAAGTACATTTGGGACTAGAATTGGCTTTTTTTCTTCTTCTTCTTTTTATTACCTGAAATTGCATGAGTGCACTTGGGAAGCACTCATACAAAGAACATGAAAAGAGCAGTAGCTTATGTAGACTATGGCAACATGAGCCTAACTGTAAAAGATGGAATAAAGTACAGCCCTTCCTACTCCTGCTCCTTCAGCGTTTTCCTTTCCTCCACCACTTCATTAAGATGGTAGAAAATGAATTCATAAGTTGTCAGGTGAAATAAGGATACTTTCTTTGGTTGCCTGGGCTGGAAAAAATATTGTATCTAACAAAGTAGCACTACACAGAATACAGTAAAGAGACCAGTTTTGCAGGCAGCAGAAAAAGCGTTGGATTTAGAGTCTGCCAGGCTCAGGGACATTAACTTGCAGCGAGATTTTATTGTGTCTCAGTTTCCATTATTGTAATACTTGCATCTCAGGACTGTTATATGAATGAATTCAGACATTACATATATAACAACCAATGCAGTACCTGGCTCCAGATGGAAGCTGAGAAAGTAGTATTCTATACCCCAGCAGCCTTAGGTTTCTCTGGTAAATTTGGGATAAATATACTTTATAAAGTTGTCATGAGGCTGAAAGAAGGGTAAATGTGTTCTAAATTCTATACTTGCCAAAGTTTCTGGTACATAGCCGGTCATGGTGAATATTTTGTTTTTGCAAGAATATCAGAATTTATTTTATTTTTTATTTAAAAAAAAATGAGATGTAGTCTCACCGTGTTGTCCAGACTGCTCTCAAACTCCTGGGCTCAAGCAGTCCTCCCACATCAACCTCCCAAGTAGTTGGGATGACAGGTGTGTGCCACTGCACCCGGCAAGAATATCGTAATTTATATCTCCAGATAAGGTTTTCAAAGTTCCCATAATATCGAAAAAATAACTGTCTACTTAGGATGTCTGAGACCCTGCTAAGCACTTTATATACCTTAGCTCATTGAATTCTCAGAACACTGAGATAGGGGCTGTCATTGTCCCCATTTTATAGATATGAAAACTGAGACTCAGAGAGGAGAAATACTTTAACAAGGTCTAGTAGCTTCTTCATGGCAGAGACGGGAGCCTGTCTTTTTTATGTGAGAATCAGCTGATAATTCATGCTCCTGCAAAAGAAATGCCCCATGCTATCATCCCCTAGAAGTTGTTTTGCTCAGATTATCCTTCTTTACAGGGACTGTGTTACATGAAAATCGGCTTTTATTTTATTTTAGTGAGTTGGTCTTAACTTACTCTCATCTTGATTGGTATTCATCCAGTTTGATTCTAGATACTATTTATTTACTTCCAAAATCCAAGCCATCACTAATGCATCTGACCTAACAAAGGAAACTTTGAGAATAAGCGAGGTCTCTGAAGACTGTTTATTCCCAAATCTGAGATCCCAGACTTTGGGAATTACTGTGCAGCCTTCCCCTCTCCCTCCTTTCCTCCTCCTAGTGACTAATTTAGAGATATCTGAGTGGTGGAATGAAAGCAGATGTATTTATAGTCATCTTTCACAGAAAAGGGGAGTTCAAAGGGAAATCACATTGATTATTGACTATGCATCAGCCTATGTATCCATATCTTCTCATTTCATTTCACATAATAATCTGAAACATGGTTTAGAAAACAAGGCGAATAAGCAACAAAGTAGAGATTTAAGCTTAGGTCCATGTAATAAAAAGTGTGTTCCCTTCCCACTTCAGCCATTGTCCTTGTTCCATGAGGGCATCAGGAGCCTGTGATGAAGCTGTCGCTGGCTAACACTGCGGATCAGAGCACCAAGGGCTCCTTGTGGTTTCTTGGGCCCAGAGAGCACCTCTGACTCCCCACCCGCACTCCCCCACCTCTGGTTTCTGGTCAGTCATCTTGCAAATGCACCCTCCTTGGTTATAAGACAGATGAATGAGAGTGAGGTCTGCAACTGGAAATGTAACTGAGAGCCAATTCCCTGATGGCAAGTGGTTCATTAGCGCCATTGCTGTTCAGAAGAATAAGCCACCACTGTTCCTGCTGCCTTTTTTCAAGGAGACAAAGTGCATCCTGCCATAATCATGGTGTTACCTCAGTCAGCAGTGCTGAGTAAGAGGCAGACATGAGGAGGACAAGGGTGCTGAACAGTCTTATTATGACGACGACAACGGAGATGATGGTTGCTTTATACAAAGCCAGGTGCACACAGGTATGTGTGTGTGCACGTGTTTCCTGGCTTTGGGGAGGATGGTGTATATTTAGAGGCAGCTCCACACAAAGAAATCCAGCATTTATGTTTTTCCCATGTCAGTCTCTATTTGCTTTTAGATATCCAGGAATGATTTTCAGAGTATTTGAGAAAAGGAGAGGTGCAGATGGTTTTCACTGAGGCATGGTTTCAAATTTAAAGAGGATTATGGCCCAGAAATGGTGGGTAGAGGTGTGAACCTTTGAAATTCTAATTGCAGACCAGTCTGAGGAGGTATATACTTACCGGAGCACAATATCTCATTGTGAGCATATTCCTTTCTTGGCTGAAGGAGACGGGGGAGGAGCAGATACATAACATAATCTTCAAATGAAACTGAAACAGAAATTGATGGCAGCAGTTTGGAGTCTTTGGTGAATTCAGTCAAGAAAGCAATCTCCAGCTGTCCACCACTGCAGTTAGCTTAGCTTGTTGTAATAATCTTTCTTCTTTGCATCTGCAGAGCTGACTGTATACACAAGTCGGCTCCTGCTGGGAGGAATCTGTGGTCATTTTGACACACCCACTCCTTTATTTTACAAAGGATAGCACCAAGGCCCAAGATGACAGCATCAGTTACTAGGAGGGAAAACTCTGGAACCCAAGTCCTCTTGGAATTGAGGCAATTAAACACTGACTTTTGGCTTTTAATAACAGCTCATGTTTATTGAGTCTTTACTATAATGCCAGACGAAGAAGATGGAAGGAACTACCAGCTCAGTGGAGGTGACAGGTGCTAGACGACTACCTGGAATAGATGGGAGAACAGAATAAATGCAAGAATCCAAGTCTGAATTTGTTTCCAGCCTAGAGGAAGGAAAGCCTTCTTGGAGTGAAGTCTTAAGTGCTGTGTGTTGTCAGTGCTCCATGGGGTAACTGAGTCTCAGCTTAATTAGCTCAACCGGTATAGGCCATATTTGTTCCAAGTCACAGAATTTTCCAGATGCAGGGTGACTTGGTTAGTATGTAGGGAAAGGATGGTAGGATTTTCTCCTGGGTGGCTCATACTTCAAAAGACCGTGTTCTGTCAACTACAGCACATGAGCAAGTGACCTCCAGGTATGGCTCTTCAGCTGCCTGCTATCATCATCTGGCTGTCTCCCCTGAACTTCAAACTTGGTGTGTCCCAAGCCAAGCTTTTAAAGTGCTAATGAGGACAAAGTTGGGTGCCTGTTTATTTACTAAAAAGAATGTCTTTCTAAGTTGATTTCTCAACTTCCCCTTGCCAGGGAACGATATTATGTACATTCCCTTTACAAAATTCTCCCTTTAATTAGCTGGAACACTTGCCTACCTGAAGCATGGCCTCTTAGAGGACACTGATGAGCATCTCACTGGAGGCACAGTGCAGGTTCAGTATAGGCAATAGAGGGAGGTGAACATCTCACACTTGTCTAATGACTTTCCTGTGCACAAAGCACTTTCTCATCCATCATCAGTGAACTCAACAGAACAGCCAGGTCCTAGGGTTGGTGTCCTTATCTTTTGCTTTCACGTGAGGCAACTGAGGGCCCAAGATGCCATAGACAACAGGATTATCTGGGTGACTTACTCTTGTCATCCTTTTCTCAAGATGTCACCTTGTCAGCAAAGCCTTCTCTGCAGATTCTTTATACTATAGCCACTCCTTCACTTTCTTACTTTATATTTACTCCACTTTATTGTGAGTTGTCTATTTCTGTCCTAGAAGGTAAGCTTCATGAGAGCAGGGGCCTTGGCATTACTCAATCTCCAGGGCACATAGTTGGTGCTTAGTAAATATTTGAGAGTTAATGAGGTGATGTATTTTGACAGCCACTCTACTCCTTCTCTGTAGCAGGCCCAAGGCTAAGACAAGATCCCTGCTTTGGGGCACTCCCTTGTAGTCAGGGGTAAGAACCAGAGAACGGATTTGAGGCGTAACAGTGCAAGATGGCAGGAGCCCATTTTCGGGGATGAGGGGTACGGCGCAGTGGGTGTGTGTTAGGGAGGACAGGCTCAGCCTTGCACCCTAAGGCTATCAAAGGCTCTCCTGGCTTGAATTACAGGTACCAATCCTGTGACCCTTCCCAAAGACCTAGCTTTTTTAAATCCTCCTTCTTTTAAACCAATTTCATACTCAGTGAATGGTGAGAAATTAAATGGATTCTTCGGACTAAGTAGATTGAGCTAGTTTTAAAATTAGCCATCTGTCAAGGCCGAGGAGTGAGGTATCTGTTGGTACTTTTTCCACCGAAATTTGGCATCTGCTTAGCATCGAACACCATTTGCAACTCGGGCAATGCCTTTTACATTCCCTGACCCTCGGCTTTCCTGCGAGTTAAACAAAAAAAAAGTGCAAACGAAAGATTAGAAAGTTTTTTTTTTTTTTTTTTAAACCCCAAACCCTTCATTCGTCTTCACGCTGCATTGTAGCAACCTAAGCCAACTGCACAAAACCAGCCTTTAAGCGGCGAGGAGCACTCTGCAGAGAGATGGGGCGAGCGGGCGAGAGGGCAGCTGCAAGCCCGGGCCCCAGGAGGCCGCCCCTGCGCCCAGCGCCTCCTTCGCGGGGTCGGCGGCCCTCTCAATAGGAGGCGGCTCTCCCGGGGCCTCACTTCCTGCACCCACACGCGACTAAAAAAGAACACGTACAACTTTTTTGGGCCCCCTTCTTGCAAAACGCTGGCGTAACGAGCTCGCTGAAGTAACCGCTCCGGGGGCGGACCAGGGACTCGGGCTTCCGGAGCCCCAGTGCAGCGCAGCCGGGGTCGGGAGCTGCCGAGTCGGAGCCAG